>NC_025999.2:81400237-81432737 GCF_000442705.2 Elaeis guineensis
AGGGGTGAGATGTTTATAATATTCATCACTATTTCTTCCATCTAATATGAATTTTAGGAAAGAAAAATTATGTACAGGCCAGCTTCGAATTCGCACTCTATAGTACATTTTTTTCATTTGGAAGTCTGATGCATGTTTTAATCTCCTCCTCATTGTTAATATCAAGATCAAATACCTTTGACTCATGCCTATTTAACTATGGATATGAGAGCTAATTGAGTAAAATGTCACGTATCATTGATAGATATGTTAAATTTATTTTAGAAGTATCAATATTTATATTAATTAATTTATTTTATTTGAATTTAATATTTTTTTTATTAATTTTCAGACATTGGTTGGGAAGATGAAATTCACTATTTATAAAAGATTTGACTCGAAGACGAGTCTTTTCAGATCAAGCCAGGAGTGAATATGGATTGAGGATGCATTTGATAATAACACAAAAGAGAAAATTATTTTTGGAAGGAGGAGGTTTTAGTATTAAAAAGGTGGGACGCATTGTGCATTTAAGGCATTCAAAGGGCGCGTGAATGGCTGAGCTGGGAGCTGCACGGCTTGGTTTGGGCACGAACGCAAATGCAAGGACGTGGGCGACCCGGATTTAGCACAGGAACAAAAGCGAAAAAAATTTTAGCAGTGAGTGGACCTCAAATGGGTTTGAACATGGGACACGGCCTGTTATGCAGCATGAAGCGGCTAGATGATGTGCGGACGCGAATGAGAAAGAAAAGAAATACGGCTTGGATTTCTTCACGTGGATGCGAACGCGGGATATAACATAACAGAAAATTTTAAAAAAAATTATAAAAATTAGAAGATCTTTTAATCCCACATTTAAAAATCATAAAAATTTCTTCCTTCTTAACACCTATAAAAAAGTCTCAATACTTTACTCATAGAGAAATTTCTTTCCACACCATACCTCTTATAGGAGCCTAGATGAAAATACCCATTTTTAAATTCTTTAATCATGTTTCCACTTTTTTTACTTCTCCTATATACGAAAAGGAGAGTCAGCCAAGAGCCAGAAGATTACGTAGAGGAAGGTCGGAAAAGATCCTAATTTAAATTTTCTCTTCTTTATGTTTTGATTTTTATTTTTAACTTCAAATTTTATTAATGGCTTAGGAGTTAAAAAATTTATTTCAGAATTTTTATTCCAGCAATAAATTAATTTCTTTCCCTCAATTTAATTTATACATTTTTTAATTTCTAAACTAGGATAGTTTAAATTCCTTTGTATTTATTTTTTATTTAATTTTATATTTTTATAATTTTTATAATTTTAAATTTCATAATTAGTATAGTTCTATTTTATATTTGCTTCAAATCAATTTATGTCTAGCTAAGCTCAAACTCATCGAACATTCTACATTGCACACCGTGCGCTTGTGGTATAATTTGATTTGAAGCAAACATAAATTTAAATTATATTAATTATAAAAATTTAAAATTATAAAAATTAAAAGATTGTAGAAATTAAATAAAAAAATAAATGTAAAAAAAATAAATTTTTTTAATACTGACATTAAAAAAATATTTAAATTAAATTGAAGGGAAAGAAACTAATTTATTATTGGAATAAAAATTCTAATACAAAACTCTTAACTTCTAAATTATTTTCAAGATTTGGAGTTAAAAATAAAAATTAAAATAAAAATAAAAAATCTAAATTGAAATCTCTTTCTATAGCCTTCCTCTGTAGAGCCTTCTAATTCTCGCATCTTTTCTTGATTAACTCTTCTTCCCGTATATTGGAAGGATGAAAAAAAATGAGCATAAGATTAAAAAATTTAAAATATGGGTATTTTCGTCTATCATATGGACTTCTATAAGAGATATGGTGTGGAGAGAGATCTTTTTATAGGTAGAGATATTGAGGCTTTTTTATAAGTATTGGAAAGAAAGAGATTTTCATGATTTTTAGGCGTGGAGCTAAAAGGTCGTCTAATTTTTTATAATTTTTTTTATAATATTTTTATTATATTATATCTCGCATCCGCATCCGCATCCGCATCTGCGTGAAGAGACCCAAGCTGCATTTTTTTTCTTTCTCATTCGCGTCCGCACGTCATCCAACCACTTCACACCGCATAACAGGCCGCGTCCCACGTTCAAACCCGTTTGAAGCCCGCTCACTACTGAAATTTTTTCCGCTTTCATTCCCAGCGCTAAACCTAGGTCGCCCACGTCCTTGCATTTGCGTTCATGTCCAAGCCAAGCCATGCAGCTCCCAGCTTAGCCATTCACATGCCCAACTCACATCTCTCTTTCAAAACTTTTAAAACACCATGCATCAAGTCCCATAAGCCACGCACCATGTCAGCACCCTTTGGATGCCTTAAATGCACAACGGATCCCACCTTTTTAATGCTAAAACCCACTCCTTCCAAAGATAACTTTCTCTTTTGTGTTATTGCCGCATGCATTTCCAATCTATATTCATTCTTAGCTTGATCTGAAACTCGAATTCTAACTCAATCTTCGAATCAGATCTTTTATAAATAATAAATTTTATCTTTTCAACCAATGATATCTGAAAATTAACAAAAAAATATCAAATTCAAATAAAATAAATTAATTAACATAAGTATTGATATTTCTAAAGTAAATTTAGCATATCTATCAATCATCTCTCCCTCTTGTTATATTCATGTTATTTAAAGTTTCTTCCACTTCCTTATCCCTAATTTTGTGGCCTAAAACATCCACCTCTACCCTATCATGCTCCACCATATTTGGTAGCTTGCTTTACTCCATTTTAAAAAGCTTGCCCTCTAATGAGTGAGAAGGAGGCAACATCTACACCATAGAGAATATCAAATTTGAGGTCACAACAAAGATATTAGAATTATAGAATCATTAGTCAATAGATCTTATATATAGTAATATAAGCCTTAAGAGTGACATCAGAGTTGAGGCCATTGGTTTAGCATTAGAGAAGTGAGGAGGCCAATCTCAACAATGCTAAGCAAGAAGCCATAAATGGAAGGTTGACCAATATAAGCATGATGATCATTTAGGAGTTTTGATATATAGTTTCTCTCCATCAGCTTCCATCTAGTTTTCAAGGAATTCAATGAGGCCTATCTATTTGTAATTTGGATAACATGACAATGATCAGAAAATGCATTGCACTCTTTAGTATAAATTATGTATTGCAGAGTATTCAAACTTGAGTGGGTTTCTCTTCCTTTCTCTTGTTGCTCTTTCTTTCTTTCAATCTCTACTCTCTTTCACTTTCTATTATCTCTTTTTTTATTAAAAAAATATATTAATATTGGTATATCGTTCTTGGTATCACTACTAATAGCTTCTATATATAATATCTTCAACACTCTTTTAGTTATGTTTCAACCTCTAGTAACAACAACATTGCTCCAACTCACTCATACTTGGCTACATGTATACTTATGTTAACCACTAGGTTCGTTTTACTATCCTATATCTAATTCCACCACTACCAACATAGTCCCTTGATCCAAACCTACATGCAAAGTTATTTGTCCATTATGGTGCTTTGCCAATTCTAAGTAGTAGACCTATCAAAAAGGAGGTCCGACAGGGCAACATCATAAGTCTTTCATGCAGTGATCCACCAAAGATTTTTCATACTCATCACTATATTACAGTGAAGCCAGAAGTAAGGTTTTAAGATGGGGTGAGGAGTCATATAACAGATAGGAGTTAGGATCACAGAGGCAAGGATGTCCACGATAGTGTGAGGAGTCGTAATGGAGAGAAGTTAGAACCCCCAACTATCAACGATAGTGCTCTTGCACATGGTTACTCTAGTTGAGAGTTGGTTGTGTGAAATTTATAAACATAATAATCGCTTGGCTAAATTGGTCAATATAAATACATCTATTTTGCATTTTATTGGTTCAATGATGAATGTTTAATATCTATAATAGCTACTATAAAAAATGTAGTGACGTAAATCTCTTTACCCAGTTAAGTATATTTACATCCATTACCCCAAAATATAAAATAGACTCGTTAGGCCAAGTGGATTGCAAGTGTGTGCCTATCTATTTTTTTCTATGTATATACTTTTTTTATGAGGAAAAGCCACTTAAATTTATTGAAGGAAATAGTAAATATTGAAAGAATAAATGAGAGATACATATTATATTGAGTAATATTACACTCACACGTTAAGGATTATGTATAGGCCTTAAAAGTTGATATAGCCTAAATAATTAGTGGGAGAAATTTCATGAGCCCTCTCCATTGAGAAGGTCTCATCCATGCTAATACTCATTAAATTAGGAAAGAGAGATCCATTCTCTTTCCTCTTTCCCTATCCTACTCTATTCTTTTATCATCTCTTCATTTTCTAGCCTTTGTTATCCATCTTCTTTCTTTTTAGTCCAATCATTTCCATTGCCCAGGCTTGTTGCTTTTATAATGGTGCTTCTTCTCATTATCAGCCTACGACAAATTAATAAAACTTGTCTTCAATTTCTTTTATCTCTTAGCCATTTCTTTTTCTCTTCTTTAACCCTCCATGTATATTCATTATCGTACACCTCAAATCTCTTTAAACTCAAGAACAAAATTAAAGAGTCATATGATCAAGACTAGTAGGGTGTAAACTTACATGAGTAGGAAAGGCTTATCTTAAACCAAGTGAACATTCATGTTAGATTTTTCTATATAGATCAATAACTCCAACTCACACAAAAAAAAGGAAGGATTGGAAATTTCATTGTAAGACAAATCTTTACATCAAAGCATGTCTTATTTTATGTTTTCTCATGATTTATCAAGGTCTTTAGAAATCTTTTGATGCTGCTTGTAAAATATAGATGAATTTTCAAAGTGCTTTATCAAAGAGGAGAGCTCGGAGTAAGTGATGGAGTCTAATCGCAGAGTTGCATACTATTAAAATATCACTTAGAGAGATTTGAGATTATTCTATATAATGTAAGGAGGAGATCTACTTCTAAGTGAAAGATGAAGGAAGTGAGAGAAGATAGAGAGGAAGACATAATGGAGAAAGAGAGACAATCAACAAATCTTGGTTCATTGATGGTAATTATCTTAACAATATCTTCAAATGCATATATTTAAGAAGAGAGATAGGATAGGGACAAAAAAAGAGATTTAAAGATAAAAGAACATAAAATAGGTTAAGAGAGTGAAAGGCAGAGAAGGATCTAATAGTCTTCATTGTATTAATACGTAAAGGTTATACATATATAGTGCTCCTATCTTCTCTTGAATAGGTCATATGCATTACGCTTACTAGATACTTGTTAAATTTTATTCAACCAAAATTTTCTCTCAATTTTTGCGATCATGCAATAGTTTTCACTTGTATTCTTTTTTTTTTTTGTAAAACCTTTTCCTCTTTTGTTCACCCTCTTCATATATTTTGCTTGTTGATTAAAATCTTATAGTTGCATCCTTTTTGTTTGATTATAAGATATGTATTTTTTCTTTTTCTTTGTTAAAAAAATTAGATTATTGTGTTGCTTGAATGAAATATTTTATTTTTGTCTAAACTTGTCTTTTTATGAGTAGTATACAAAATTTGTATAGATTATAAGGGGCTAATTCTCACCATCTCATTCTTGAGGACTAACTCCAACCAGAATCAAAATCCTACCATCTAGGCAAGGGATAATATCATTTGAGCAAGCACTCATTGATTACTAGTATAGAATAGTGATGTGCAATGGGTGAAGAAGATAGGTAAATAATCACATGGTTGTAGCCAGCTTCTTGACTTTACTCGTAGAGGCACTATGATAATATTGTGTCACCGTTTGGAAATAGGATGGGGATAAAAAGAAAGAGATGTGAGAAACAGAAAGAAAATGATTGATATATATGTGAGCTTCCACATTTCAATAAGTCTTTTTGTGAATGGTGCATCAATGTGAAAATATTTAGATGAGAAAGGTAACAAAAACAATAGTAAAAAGGAAACTTAGTGGAAGAAGTCATATTGGATAATATAATTAATTCTCCATAAAATATACTAAAACTTAAATAAAAAAATTAAGTTAAATTTTTGTTAAATGGTAAGAAATTTTGTGTTCTTAATAACTCATAAACGGTGCCAGCTAGCCTAAAAAATCTTTCGTGGTATCGAGGTCGAGTTTGCCAGCTAGCTAAAACTCGTGAAATCTTTGATGCTATGTCATGAGCCTTTGAATCCCAATTTTTATAAGATTTGGAGGTTTGTGAGAGTTGTGCTGCTAAAAAATTGATGGATAGTATTAGTCTCCGTCACTAGATATCCATCCATGCAATCACAATAAATCCCATAAAATAAAAAAAAATACAAACAAAGAGAATAATAACTTTGACCGTAGAACGTAGAGTCCTTTATTAAAATAATTAAAAAAAAAATATTTATAAAAATAATATAGATTTTAATTTATTTACCAAACTAATGTAAATTCTATAAAATATAATTTGAAATGACGTTTTATAGTGTCCACGTCGCCACCTTTTTTTCACATGGACGACAAAAAAAAAAAATTAAACTCACCATTTTAAATGATATTTTTAAAAATACTATTTGAAATGATATTTTCAAAAACGTCATTTCAAATGGCGAGTTTAATTATTTATTTTTCAAAAAAAAATAAAAAAAAAAAAAATAAAAATTATAATTTAAAATTTTAAAAAAATAAAAATTTTAATTTTGATTCAAATAAAAATCATCATTTCAAATTAGTATCTCTATTTCAAATTATTTTTTTAAAAAAATATCTGAAAAAAAATTGGTGTAAAAAAAAATAAAAAACACCATAAAAAAAGAAAAAAGGGGAAAAGAATTGAAAAAATAAAAATTATAATTCTAAATTTTAAGAAAATAAAAATTCTAAATTTAATTCAAATAAAAATCATCATTTCAAATTACAATCTCTTTTTAAAATTAAATTTTAAAAAAAATATCCTAAAAAATTAATACCTTAAAAAATTAAAAAATAAAAAATACCATAAAAAAGAAAAAAATAAGAAAAAAATAATAAAAAAAATAAATTTATAATTTTAAATTTAAAAAAATAAAAAATTTTAAATTTAATTCAAATAAAAAACATCATTTCAAATTACTTTTTCCATTTTAAATTAATTTTTTAAAAAAATATCTCAAAAAATATCTTAAAAAAATAAAAAAATAAAAAATACCATAAAAAAATTATTTTTCTCATTTTTATCTATTTTTTTATTTTTATGATATTTTTTTAGATATATTTTTTTAAATATTTTTTTAAAAAATTAATTTGAAATGGAGAAAGTAATTTGAAATGATGTTTTTTATTTGAATTATGATTAAAATTTTTATTTTTATTTTTTTCCCATTTATTTCTTATTTTTTTTCTTTTTTATGATATTTTTTATTTTTTTAATTTTAAGATATTTTTTTATGATATTTTTTTAAAAAAATTAATTTAAAATAGAGAAAGTAATTTGAAATGATATTTTTTATTTGAATTATAATTAAAATTTTTATTTTTTTAAAATTTAAAATTATAATTTTTATTTTTTATCATTTATTTCTCATTTTTTCCTTTTTTATGGTATTTTTTTAATTTTTTAAAGATATTTTTTTGGGATATTTTTAAAAAAAATTGAAATGGAGAAAGTAGTTTGAAATAATATATTTTATTTGAATTAAAATTATTTTTTTAAATTTAAAATTATATTTTTTATTTTTTTATGATATTTTTTATTTTTTAAATTTTTAAGATGTTTTTTTGGGATATTTTTTTTAAAAAATTAATTTGAAATGGGGAAAGTAATTTGAAATGATGTTTTTTATTTGAATTAAAATTAAAATTTTTATATTTTTTTAAATTAAAAATTATAATTTTTATTTTTTTATTTATTTCTTATTTATTTTTTATTTTATGATTTATTTTTTAATTTTTTAAGATTTTTTTGAGATATTTTCTTAAAAAATTTAATTTTAAAAGGGGATTGTAATTTGAGATGGTGATTTTTATTTAAATTAAAATTAAAATTTTTATTTTTTAAAATTTAAAATTATAATTTTTATTTTTTTTATTTTTTTAATTTTTTTTATGGTATTTTTTATTTTTTTTACATCAATTTTTTTTAGATATTTTTTTAAAAAAATAATTTGAAATGAGAATACTAATTTGAAATGAATCAAAATCAAAATTTTTATTTTTTAAAAAATTTAAAATTATAATTTTTATTTTTTTATTATTATTTTTTAAAAATAAATAATTAAATTCGTCATTTGAAATGATGTTTTCAAAAATATCATTTGAAATAATAAATTTATTTATTTATTTTTTTTATTTTTTATATGGAAAAGAGATGAAAAAGAACGGTGATGTGCATACCATAATACGCCGTTTCAAATGATGTTTCATAAAATTTATATTAATTTAATAAATAAATTAAAATTTATATTATTTTTATAAATAATTTTTTTTTAAAAATTATTTGAGTAAAAGACTTGCAGAAAGCAACAGTCAGACAAGAGCAACAAATGAAACAAAGCAGCGCGCTTCGTCATCCATCAAAGATAGCCTCCAAAAAAAGTCACCCTGCGCACACCGGATCGTACATCCTGCCACTAAAATCTGTGCTTTTTCGGGTCTGTTCTTTGCGAAACTCCTTTGTCCGGCTCTCGGCCATTTCCGAAACCAAACACACCTTCCGAAAGTTGCTTTCCTTTCCCTCTCCTGTCGTTTCTTTCCCTCTTCTTTTCTTTCGCAAGCCCTTCGCTACATGCATCATCTTCAGACCAGCGGAAATCCCAAGCCCAGATCACCAGAAACCCCCCCATGGCCCTACCCAAACCCTCGCTCCCTCCCTCTCTCCTCCTCCTCCTCCTCCTCTTCGCTTTCTTTGCTTCCACTGCCAATGGAACAGGGGTCTTCAGAGTGCAGCAGAAGCTCTCCGGCCGGAAACCGGGAGCCATGGAAGACTTCAAGGCCCATGACAGCGGTCGCCATGAGAGAATCCTCTCCTCCCTCGACTTCCCCATCGGCGGCCTCGGTTCCATCAACAACATAGGGTACCCGTCTCGTCTCCTCAGCAGAAGATTCCATCCCCTCGAAAACCCCCACCTGTCCTCGCTTTTCTGGTTCTAAAATTTGTTCTACAGGTTGTACTATACTCAAATCGGGATCGGGACGCCTCCCAAGAACTACTACGTGCAGGTTGACACCGGAAGTGATCTTTTCTGGGTGAATTGTTTCTCCTGCAAGGGTTGCCCGAAGAAAAGCAATTCTGGGGTATGAGAAATCCGTGCTGCATTTCTCTTTCTTGTTCGTAATTAGATGCGGGAACTTGTAAACGTGGGTGATCGGCTTCTTGAATGTCGTTTTCTTGATTTTTTTGTTTTTGTTTTTTTTTTTCTGCTTGCTCGACTGCTTTTCCTGTGCAGATGAAGCTGACGTATTATGATCCACGTGGTTCCAAGACTGGAAGCCTTGTACCATGTGGCGAAACGTTCTGCTCATCAGTTTATAGAAGCACGTATGCCAGTTGCTCCTCCAATGAGCTCTGCCTGTATAGGGTGGTGTATGGTGATGGGAGCTCGAGCACTGGGTATTTCGTGACAGATTATATACAATATGATGGGGTTTCTGGTGACCACCAAACAGAACCGATCAATGCAAGTGTTACATTTGGGTGAGTCCTGTGCTGACTGTGAAGTCAATCATTCTTCTTCTTTTTGATCTATATCAATTTATATAAACAGACCGAGTTTTTGATGTATGTGAAGTCTAAGGTCTAGAAGCTGGATTACAGATAGCAGTTACCAATGTATTTCTATTTTTGTTTTATTGTTATTACTTTTTTGTATTCTAGTTTAGGAGATGGAAATATCATTCATGAATTGTGCTTTCGTTGTTGCAAGCTTAGTATCTCGGCTCTCTCTCTCACATTGTGTGCGTAAGTCTGTTTTGTTTCTCTTCAAATATTCAAACCTAAACATCTAAAGGAATCCCTGGGTTTAAGATCATTCGAGTGTTTTCTCTTCAACATGGAAGAATCCCTAGGTCTCCCCTTATGCAGAAGTTTTACTTGGTCCATGGACTTTTGCCTGCCCATAACTTACCTGGCAAGGTGTCACAAGTGGCTGCCTAGGTGCCTAGACAGTCTTGCCCAG
Organism: Elaeis guineensis; assembly: GCF_000442705.2. Classification (NCBI taxonomy): domain Eukaryota; kingdom Viridiplantae; phylum Streptophyta; class Magnoliopsida; order Arecales; family Arecaceae; genus Elaeis; species Elaeis guineensis. The sequence continues at coordinate 81,410,355 of NC_025999.2, forward strand.
GTGGTTGGACAATCAATTGCCTAGCCAACAATCGTTCTGCTTGCCTCATGTATTCTGCTTGCCCTCATGCAATGCGGCAACTCAATCACCTATTTGAGCACATGACAGCCTAGGGCTGCCTTGGTTTTGGGCTGGCATCTTGTTTATTTGATAATTGAAGGCATCAAAAATTTTAATTTATTATCTCTTTAAGTAAGAAAATTATTTACTTCAAGAGTCCATTCATAACATGCTCTACTTAGGAGCTCTTTGGATGCTAGTAGCCTAGTATAAACTATCCATGGGAATTGTCCTTACATAGCTTCCACTTGGAATTTGTTGGGAATTAGTTAACAATGTAGGAAAGATTTCTTTCAATTAAGGAAAGTCATGATCATAAATCCCAAAAATATCAGGATGTGGGAAATCAACCTTTGAGAGGAAAAAGGCATCCCGATTTTTTTGGATTACTGACCTTGCGGAAGTCCTTAACAAATTTTTTTCCAATTACTTCTCTCCCATTTGTACTTTCCCATGACCCTAGCAGAGGTCTAGGTTATAAAGGTCAGCCCACACTTGCATTCAAATAGGCCCTTAGATATTAATTGATGCTCGAACATGCTATATTTCGAAGAAGCTTTAAATCACTCAATTGAAAAATTATTTGCTAAAACTAAAGTAGTTGAGCCAATGATTTCATCATTGCATGACTTAAGTAGTTGATGATAGTTATATGATATTCTTTTTTTGAAATATAGATCACTTTATATATGCATATAATTGAGGTTTGCTTCTGCACCTTACATTCTTTTTTCTCCAACTAACTATGTGTATCAACTGAATGGTCCACACCTACCAATTCAGCCGATGCTAACCTTAAGTGCCGATTATGAGTATTGGGCTGCTTGTAGTTTTTCAAAATCTAAAACTATTTTTATTTTTTAATGAGAACAATTTGGTGAAGAAAGGAAGATCTATCCTTGTATCAAATAGTAAGTAGGTATGGAAGGGATGTGTCCTACCTCTCTCTCATTTTTGGCTTTTATTTTGCTGACTTCACTCAATAATGATTTGCCTTATCTATCCATTGCAGAGGGATGTGCTCTCTCTCTCTCTCTCTCTCTCTCTCATCCATATAGACGTGGTTGGCTCATTTTCCATGGTTATATTTATGCTTCCCTTGTAGCCTCTTGATTGTGCCCTTCCCAACTTCCTAATAAAATTTAAACAATTGATTAGGTGCTTTTCTCAACAAAACTAAGACCTTGGACTAACCTTGGATTGTAATAAACCAAGATTGGTGCATGAAATTTGTGGGATTATATATAGGAAATCAAGAATTGGAAGAGGAAAAGTAGAGTAAGAGTGATGTAGACTTGCAAGATGACTAAATACCACCTAATTTAAAACTTGGAAGGAGGGAACAAGGTAGGTGCTTGAGCAAAAGTGGTTTGGGAGATTGAGACCCAAGCTTGTAATGGATGTTGAGGAGGAAGTGGAGGTTATCGGAGAACGAGAAGTTGGCAGCTTCTAGGTATGTAAACACACACCAAAAGAACAAAAACAAGAAGAAGAGGAGGGGGTGGAAGGAAGAAGAACAACGGCATGCGACTAAAAATGCAGTAGTCGAGGTTCCATGACAAAACGTTGGAGAGAGGAAAGGAGCAAGGTTTTAAATACCATGGACAAGGCCATTTTGGTTTTTCTATGGAAATGAATGCTTGATGTGCTGACTAAGTTGGCGCACCTTTCTTGACACTGGAGATGAGGAACCAATATTCGCCGTCTCAGTATCGGACCCCATACTGGTGAAATCTCACTATAGTATTAGCATGCAGTATGATATGGTACTGTGTTGGTATGGGGCAGTTCTGCATTACTAGTATGGTATGGTACACTACGTATCGTCCAGTGGGGTGGTATGGTGAACACATGGGGAACTATCCCAAAACTTGGGATGGTGGGATGCCCCATCATCTACCAGTGCTTGGAACATTGGAAAAGATTATACAATCACGTGTTAGAAACAAGATAACATAAAAACAACAAAACTTTCCATTTTATGCTAATCATGTGATGGCTTCCACCAACCAAGTATCAATGATGATGTCACTCTTTCCCAATACCTCAACTTTTTTAAATTTTTTTATTGGCTCAATCAGTAATGAGAGGAAATACCACTTTTAACCTTTTCCTATTTGAAGGTTCAAGTTTACTATCTAGTATCGATATTATAAATAAAAACTTACCAAGCAAAACCCCATATGACTTTCTTAATTTATTAGGAACTTTTTTGTTCAGGTGCTCGTCTAGCTTCTTAGGTGTTCTTTTAGATGTTTAAAGGGGTCAACCAAGATTTAGATTGCGGTTCATCATACTGGTGCTTATCGTTTCGAACCGAACGTATGGTACCATTACTAAACTAAGACTCGATACATTGAACCTTACCCTATATTGGGCGTATTGACACTGTACCAGTATGGTACTAGTACAGGGTCGATACCAAGATGACGAACATTGGTTTAGATTTTAGAGTCTTAGTATTGGTATGAATACTGTGTTTTAATACATGGTATGCTTGTTTGTGCCGGCACAAGAAATTTGAGACAGAGTATCATGTCTCAGCATAATAGCTTAACTGGATGCGTACTGATACTACTATCTTATTGGTATTGATACAACTATCTTATTGGTATGATCCTATGGACTCGTATGCTATGGTACTTTGGTCCATGGGATCAACACCTAGGATTGTCTAGGCGGCTTGACAATGTTGTTACACGCATAATTATGCTCTTGGAGCCATTAAATGCATATGCATGTATTTGCATTCACACAAACATAGAAATTCATGCATGTGCAAATCTTTTCCATAAATAGTCTTTCTAGCCTTTTAAGTATTCAATAGGAGTTGATCTAACTGTAATATAAGTATCTTAAGTTCTGATCAATTCATTTTTTTTTTAATACATTCTAACTAAATACATCTGTTGCGGATGAAATTCGTCCCGGGTTGGAGGCGCTGAGCACGACGAAGCCTGGTGAGTCAATGGTGGCTGGACCTGCAAGAAAAATTTTCGCCGGAGGTGCTTCGGTGAAGACGCTCCGACGCTCAAGTAAAATTTCTCGTAACAGGAGGGGAAGAGTGAGTAATTTTGAGGAGGAAAGGAGGCGTACCTTTGGGGTCCCCTGTTTACCTTTTTTTATAGGTGAGCTTGGAACCTTGGGAAGATGAAAGGCCATAAAAAACCTTTTTGCCCCTCGTCATGTTCTTGAGCACCACGCCTGGCCCTTTTATTTTCTAAAGGCTGGAGGATAATGTCACCTCATAGCAAGTGGGAGCCACTTCCATTTATTGCATGAATTGATAGCCAGGGCCTTGGGAATGGCGGGGCTCATTTCACTTTACTCGTGAACATTGCTCTCTTTTAAATGGGATGACGTGATAGGAGTTGGAGGCTGATGTTGAGGTCGGAGGCCAATGATTGGTCAACTGAGAACAGATCGGCAGTCGATGCAGGGGCCAGGGCCACCATGGAGCTCGTAGGCCAGGTGGAGATCGGATGAGCATAGGGGGCGCTATCACCCACGGATATAAGCTGGATTCGCGGGTGAATTCTCTTCTTTTTCCTCTCTGCCACCTTTTCTCTCTCCTCTACCTTCTCTTCTTTTCTTTTTTGTATTGTTCTGATGCCAATGGGAGGATGGGATGCGGAGCAGGCATTGATGATGCATCTGATTCAATAAAATTGTGGATTATTTGGGCCAACTTCTCTTCTTCTGAGCTACCCATTTTCCTCCCAGCCTCCCTCCCTCTCTCTCTCTCTTTTATTATCTACTGATAGATGGGAGAAGAGAAAGGAGGGGGAAGTTCGGTTCAGGTTCGGTGCATAGATAATTGTGCCTAGATGCCCCCGGCATCGGCTGAAGCTGGGCATGCGAGAGAACTTGGGGCCTGTCTACAGACAACTTTGGAGGGGCATGACCCACCATACAGTGCCACGGTTTGGTGGGACCACGAGGGGGTTACCTTTTCCCAGAGTACTTTGTCATAGTCACTGGGATGACATATAATCAGGAGTAAGGATCAGCCCAAGATCCTCAAGAAAGAAGCCGGGACCGTAGTATCTCCGAGATCGGGGTGCTCCTTGGAACAGCATCCGATGTCTGGATGCCATATCCGGGCCGACAGTCATGTTGCGGATTGAATCAAGGATCGGCTGCCAAGACCAAAGTGGTCGGCTGAAGTCGAGATCGGCCCCATAATTTGCTGCCGCTGGGATCATGCTTATTTATCACATTGGGTTAGTATTATATTAATATTTTTGCATGCCATCTATCACGAACCCCTTTCTTGTCTGTGTCTTTGGCGTAGCTGGAGTATCACTCCCCAACAACATCTATTTTGGTCCATAAATCTGATTTGACATGATTTACATCTCTTAAAGAAACCATATATATATATATGTGTGTGTGTGTGTGTGTGTGTGTATGTATGTATGTATGTCGAGAAAAGGGAGGGTTAAGACCCACCTCAATTTCATTGAGAAAATAAAAAAAAAAAATATAGGTTCAGGTGCTTGAGTAGTTACTTGTTGGTGGTTGACCCGATAACAGAAGAATTCCAAGCCCTATAAATGGAACCCATAGCTGATGCTAGAACTAGAATAGGCATTTTTTTCGTTTCCGACTCACACAGGTCCATATCTTTGTTTTTCTATCAATTTCTAATTCCAATCTCCCATGATAAGATTATTTGAATCCTAAACATGGAAGCTATGCAACTAAATAAGTTATCCCATCAAAGAAAATAATAACCAAATATAAATGATAAAATACCAAATTTTGTGATCAGCACTTTGTAATTGTTTCAAGTTAGGATGGTAACCATGACTAAGATGTTTAAGTGTTGGTTACTTAAAAAATTCATAAACCACTATCGCTTTTAAACAGAGTTGTGATTTCTATTGTGGTGAGCTGGCCCATTGGTTTAGGGATTATAGATATGCAACATTCTACTTTGTATCTGAAATATTTGGGGCATGTTGTGGGATGGTCTTTTTTTGTTGTACTTTTGATGGTTACCGACATAAAAAAGGCAACAACCCCGGTTACTGTCATAAAAAAGGCAACATCCCTTTCTAGAAGAAAGTAGTAAGGGCTCCGTCTATCTTGGTGATAGCATACTAGACTGAAGAGAGGTTAGGTCCTGGAAGATATCCGAACCCGAGGACTCTCTGGATTGAGACATCCCAGTCTGTCTCAATTGGGATGTCTCAGCTAGGCTGCGATGGATTGAGATTGTGGCATCTTGACACTTGGGATGACCTAGCATCCCAAGATACTAATTTTTTTAATTTTAATTTTTCCATTCTTCTGTCCTTTATTATTCTCAATGGTTGTTTAGGACAATCACAGGAGTATCCTTGGACCTTGCCGATACTGATCCTATGCCATGGTGGCCCGATCACAGACTGGGTTGTCCCTTGGTATCAAAATTTATAACCCTGTGTATAAATATTATTTGTGGGGCATGATGTGTCATTTTTGGAAAGTTTTAATGCTTCTTAGTAGTGAAAGGAGGGTTTGTCTTACATATTACATGTCAGATTTCCTAATTTGAGCCACGACAGCAAACTGATGAATGAGGCAGAACTATGGTATGGTTAGCAGAGTTTGTTCCTCAACTAGTTAGTACTTAGTAGATCAATGACATTAGTTATTTTTTTTCATTTTTGTAGGAGATGGATACGTTTGGTTTTAGACTATTTTTAGGTTATAAGTAGCCTTGACAACAAATTAATTTGCTAGTGTTATTATTATAATTATTATTTTCTTCTATGAGAAACGACTACATCACAGTCCTAGGACATGATGAAATTAAACACTCAAGTTTACGATAAATATACTTTAAATTATTTTCAAGGATCAAATTCAGAAAGTATATTCATGGGAATGTTTTCAAATTTCAGTCTCCTTGATGCTGGTGGTGGTTCATTTTTAGCCACCCTCCTCTTCCATGGTCCTAGCTGATGCTTCCTCTTTCTCACACTGTCCATAAACTTGTTGGTATCCTAGGTTTATATATGATGCTCTTTCACATTATTGATACTAGCTTTTGACACATGCGATGCATTTTTACTTCTGTGATTAATTTTTTTTTAAAAAAAATTACTGTGGGAAATACAGATTTTTGAAGAGACTTAAAGAAGAGGTAGAGAGGTGGTTTAGATCTAACCCCTGTCTAACACAATGCATCAGGACTTGAGAGGTTACACAAGACTACATTTTCCCTCCCATGTGATTACTGAATGAGGAAATCATTGAACATCTAATCAGCATTTGGTGGAAGCTCTAGACGTTGGTGGAGCCAGAGGTGTGTGTTGGGGGGGGTTGGAGAGCACAATTGGCTCCCTAAAAATCTCAGAAAAAAATGCATTAGTCTTATTAACATTTATCTGGCTCTCACTTTCCAAAAGGCAAAAACAATTTCTTTTAAATGCATGATTAATGGTTCAGATAAAAGAGGCGTCTTTGCCTTCTATAACTAACTTTTGAAATATTGATCCTGGTAGGCCCCACTTAAGGGTAAAGTTATTAGCTGCAGCTTTATCCAAAATCTTTTTTAGATATTTATATATAAATCTTCAAAGGGTACATTTCCTATCAGAAGTTTCTTAACAAGGACGTCTCACATCTCAGTAACTTGTCTGTCTGGATTCTGAAGTGATGTTGATCAGATAAGGGTTTTGGTTGGTGTAAAGGGCAAAGAACAATTTGCAGAGTATCCAGGATGCAGAAAAGTTCATCTTTGAGGAAGACAGGATAGAGAGTTCATAGAATATGTTCTGTTTTCCATTTCCTTTTTTTTTTTCCCCTGTTTTTTAAGCGGAAGAATTAGCACATAAAATGACTTGGGTAATATTCATTTCTTTACTTTCATCTCTTCTTTTTCCTCCAAAACTTCAGTGATTGTGTATACCATGGTTTTAATTATTTTATTCTTTCTGGTTGTTAGTAGGAAGCACATCTCATACATTATCCTTTTTGATCCAAAACATCCCTTTTGGGTTAGCAAATTAAAAAAATAATCTTGCTTTATTGTTGCCATGTTTTCTTTTCTTGTTTTATTTGGATCCAAATTGTTGCTTCTTAGGTTGTGTTTTCTTCGTAAGAAAACATGTTTTTTAAGTTACTGATGTTGCCTCCCCATAAGCAATATCATGACACTGCAATTGGCTCCAGAATTCCCTTGATATATAGAATCTATATTCATTAATATATCATTCATATTCAACGAGAGTTTTTACCTACATAACTTTCCAACATGCATAATGCAAATTGAGGACTGTGAGGTTTTCATCATTGCATGTTTAGGTCTTGTTTCTTTCCCTCAAAGAAAAGTCCGCATAAATTTCAGTTTGGCATGTAAAGTCAATACCTGCATTTATATTTCCCTTAAGCACTTTAGATTTACTGCATTGCTTGCTTGTACAGTTTACTACAAGACAATTTTTGTGATAATCATGAACCCTGCAGAAGTTTATAATTGTTGTTGTCATCCATAATGGATTCCTCACTCCATGCATGTGAAAAAAAATGTCTTTACTATATTAATCTCACTTTGAGATTTGTATGGAGCTAATAGTAGTTTATTGGTCGGAAGATCTAAGTCAGTCGCTACTACTTGGTATTGATCAAGACGCCTTAAACCCCCGTTTTTGTCTTTTCTACCATCTGAAGGTGGGAACAACCTAGGAGAGGATTAGTAACAAATTAACATACTGCAAATGGACATACTGATATGAATATCATTGATGTAAATGACTTCTATTTACTTAAGATATTATGCATTGTAAGGAACAATTCCCATACTTGAGTTCAAGAAAAATACTCAACAATTCAAATACCTTAGGAAGAAAAATTTAACCTTGCAGCTCAAGTTTAAATTCCAGGTTTTACTTTTAAATGCTAGGATATTTCTTGAAACTTAAAGGCTTACAAACTTCATTTTGCCCAAACATTGCTAAAGTTCAAATGTCTGGTAAGATCATATATCTTAGCCTTCAAAGCATATCACATAAAATGATACTAAATAACATGAAATGCTTGAACAGAAACATTCATTTTCAAGTGTTATATGCACTTACACATGCATATTCCTATGTACATTGTGGGTTATTATGCGTCTATGAACCCACCAGGCACTTGATGTGGCATTGGTGTAATGTTCATCTTGAATGTTGAGCAAGCTTTGGTATCACTTGATAGTTCATTGTTCTCTGGCAAGCTAATTACGTTTCAATTATTAATGCTCATGTATATTTGATTGGAAGTTATGCAAAGTTATGTATTAAATTAGTGATAGAAAAACTCAATGCATGTTGACTAGGATGACTGGGAATTTAAATCATTACACTTAGCATATTTATGCAAAAAATCAACACTAAGACAATAAAATATAAGAAAAATGGCCAAAATAAATTGGAGAATGTAATAGGCTGTATTAGCCATACCAAAGCATGTCAGTTGGGTACATTTTGAAAAAAGAGCATGACATGGCACGCACTAACAGCTAGCTGTGCATGCATCCCCATACTTCATCACCTTGGCATTTGACTTCTTGATAGGAGTGTTTTCTTCCCACTTATATATGTAATTATTTGCTTCTTGATTTTCGTAAAATGATGAGAGTTGAAGATTTATAGATTTTTCTCCATACTATGTTTTTGTTTTTCTCTTTGTTGCCCGACACTTCCCTTGCTCAAGTATTTATTTTTTTAAACCTTTTACCTAAGTTTAATCATATTTTGAACAGGTGTGGTGCTCAACAGTCTGGAGATCTAGGTCCATCAAGTGAAACAATTGATGGAATTCTTGGTTTTGGACAGGGAAATTCATCAATGATTTCTCAGTTAGCTACCTCTGGAAAAATAAGGAAGATATTTGCGCATTGCCTAGATTCTGCTGATGGGAGCGGAATTTTCGCTATTGGAAATGTTGTGCAGCCAAAAGTCAACACAACCCCATTGGTGCCCAATCAGTATGTTATGTCAACCTACATCAATGAAGAAGTTTCTGAGCATGCCTGTTTTGTTCTTCCTTTATTAAATTTTACTCATGATTTCACATTTGATTTAACCATTATAATCCTTTTGCTTCTTAATATCATTGCAATTTGTATTCAGTATACACCCCTATCTGTTGGAGCATTGTGGTGTAAAACTGTATATCGTAGTTGGACACACAGTACATCAAAAAACAAACCCTGTTCCTTTTTTCCTCGACTTAACCTTTAGCAGTCTTACATTTATCATGTGAAGGTCCATGATTATTAGATTATTATATGTATAAAGGAAGTAGGTTGGCTTTTCTTGGGTAGCAAGCATACAGGTTTCTGCTGGCTGTAGTTGCTGTGGATTGAAATGTGTGCAGAGCAGGTTTAAGATGCATGCCAGCCCGGGAATGCCAACAGCACAAGTTTTGGGCAATCCATCTTGAATCTTGAGATGAGTTGCATGGCATCTGTGGCTGGCAGAAACTAAATATTCTCACTGCTGAGTAAAGCCGACCTGTCAATAAAAATAAAGATCAGTTCTATTGAAAATGGAAGGTTAATAGGAGAGGGATGTGCTTTTGAATGAATGATGGGCTTTAGAATTTTTGCTTCGGTCACTTGAATTTTTCTGAGGATTCAGGTCCCAACGGGACATTCTGCGGGACATCAGGATAGAATACCATTCCATGTGTCGGGATAGGACTGTCTTGCCAGTGTCCCAGCATCCTGATCGGAATATCTTAGGACATCCTCTATCCCAAGTGTCAGGACAGGATGGGATGATAGTGCGTCCCATTCCATGGAAAAACTGAGACAGCCCTATCCCATGGGATTTAAAACCAACTCTCTGCATACATATTGAAAATTCTGGGCTGAGGTTGCTTAAAACTTGAGCAGAATAGGAAATAACAAAGAGATCAAAGGGGTAAGAAGAGAAAAAGTTTAGCTTTGAATTAGGTTCCTTAAAGACTGTTATCTAGTTCATTCTGCTCTGTTCAACAAAAAGATGGAAAGGAAAAAGAAGCATATGCTACTTGTTTTAATTTAAATAGATAATGATGAGAAGTACCTAGTGATAAGTGAAGAAAGAAAGTGGAAGGTGGAAGAAGAATAAGGTAGGTGGAACCTACATGCTGCATTGACTCATTTATCTTGTTTGTGCAACATCTCTTATTAATTATGGTAAGCAGCTGCTATCAAGGTCTGCCAGATAACATGATTATAAAACATTTTCCACCATCAATACTCTACCTCAACATGGAACTTGAATGTCACTAGGCTCCAGCATGGATCATGTATTAGCTAAATCATGTTCTGGTATGTTGGTGAAATTGTTGGCTAGCTAAATCATGCCTTGCTAAACCTGCACCATGTCAGTTTCGGGTTCCTGCAATTGGACCATTCACTTTTTCCTCCAGCGTCCTTGCTGGTGGTGTAATTTGAGTATAACCATCATGGCTTCCATAACCACTAGCCTATATTTTACAACTCTGGGCTATTTTCTTTCCACTATTGATCTACTTAATCATTTCTAGGGTTTCTACTTTCTAGCATAAGGGTATATGGTTTCTTTAACCCTAAATCTGCCATCGTCTACATTGTGGCTAGGGCTTCACCGTCAACAGCCATGGTTCATTGCTTAGGTTTGTCTGCTCTGTTGTCATCCCTCTCTCTTTCCCTTACTATTCGAGTTCAATATGTGGCCCTCTCTCCCTTCTTTCTTCCTCTTCTTTCTCTTCGTTCTTTCTCAATTCTTCCTTTTCTTACTATTTGATTTTAATTGTGTTTCTTTGGATCTTCACAAATGATCATTTTATGATTATGCGATCCATCTCTTGCCTTCTATGCTCATAGTCCGGCTTTTTGTCTTCTTTGGCTAGGGCTTCTCATGCCCATCTATTTCTTAATCTTTGGTATTGAGATTGCCATGAAGTTCTCCCCGTCTGCTAGAATTTCAGAAAGTTCTGAGGTTCGGTAGGACCTTCACATTTGATTCCTTTAACCCAATTGCAATTACTTATGTGTGGCATAATAACTGTATTTACTAGTTATTAGTGATACAAAATTTTTTTTCCCTTTTCTTTTGAGATTTCCATGGTCTCATACTCTTATTTCAGTTGTACTATATGAATCTCACCTTTTTCTTTTATGTACTGAGGTTAAGCAATCTTGCATTGCAACATACATTACTAAGCTTGGAACCTCCTGTTGTATGCTTGAATTTGTATGTAAACTATATATAGTCTGTATATTTGTGTATCCCTAGTGAGCTGTCATGCTTATTAGGCAGAAGTCCTATGAGCATATCTGCTGGCTTTGCAATATAAATGTCAATGCTTGCACCCCAATACTAGCTCCTTCTGTTCCATGGCTTTTAAGGTGTGGTGAGATATGAAGCTTAAACTTTGAATGGGTATGGATGTGGCAACTACTTGTGGTCTGTAAGGCTTTGCTAAAGTTTCAAAATTTTAACTTCCACAGGAAACATTACAATGTCAACTTGACAGGAATTGAGGTTGGTGGGACTTTTCTGGAGCTCCCTACTTATTTATTTGACGATGGAACCGATAGAGGTGTCATTGTTGACAGTGGTACAACCTTGGCTTATCTTCCAGATGCAGTTTTCAAGCAGTTATTCAATGCGGTGGGGGATCATTTTCTATTGTATTGAATTTCTAGGTTATTTTGATAGCTATATATATGTATTTTTGCTCATTTTTCAATATTTTTTTAGATGTTCAAATTCCATCAAGATTTGACTTTTTATAACAATGGGGTCTTCATATGTTTCAGGTATTCTGGAAGGTATGCTTTCATAGTTTCATCACTTTTATGACTAGCACCTTTTGATCCTTGTTATCTAGAAGTTCTTCTCCTGAATTTTTTCCAGGAAGTTAGCTGAATTGAATGATCACAAATCAAGATATATGCCTTTTTGGTCGAAATGGCTATATGTTGTTTTTATGCTGTTCCTTCTAATATGTAATGCTTATGTATTTCTCCCATTTTTATCAAAATGGTTTGTGAAGTGAAGAAATTGTCTAGATCTATGCCTTGTTGATTATGAATTTCTATATACCTTTTTATTATTGCTCTTTCTAATATGGAAATCTCATGTATTCACCCATTTCATTTGAATTATTATGCAAAGATGGCATTGTGATGTCTGCCCAGATTTATGGTTATGTTTCAAGTTATAAATTATGTTTTAGTTTATGATTTTGATTTTGGTCCATTTCAGTAGTTTTGAGCCAAAACCAACTGAAATTGCTGTTTTTCCATTTTCTTTGTTTTAACAAATATACTTAATATTTTCCAACATTTTCTAAAATTTGTCAATGTGATTCAATATCGCATTTATCTGTGGCTCTAATGATACAATGATGTTATTTTGGCTCAGCATTGTTATTATAGCAAATGAGATGCAATCTTGATCTGTCTTTCCTAATTAGAAAGCATTACATGTTCTTATGATTCTTCTTTTTTCTTGGAAGAGCTTTTTCTCTTGTGATAGAATATAATGATAATATTAAAATGGAATACTGAAATAAAGTGATTTTTGTTTAGATCAGTTCCTGTGAGATAGAATGAAATATGATGAAAAATGGTTTTTTCCTTGCTTAGATGAATTATTACTAAAATGGAATGGAATGAACTGTGCTTACATGGTTTTTTTCCTTCTTAAATGAGTTACTAAAATGAACTAGAATGAAGTATGCTTAGACAGATTTTTCTTCTGTTGGATGGGTTATTCAAATGGAATAGAATGAAATATGTTCAGAGAAAAGTATAGTTATATGCAAAAATTAGAGTCTATTAACAAATCAGGCATATTCAGGTAGAAACTGGTGTCTATTTTTAGCTTGAAATAAGAAAATACAAAACAAGTATCTGACACATACCATACACATCTTCGATAAGTATCAATATCTAATATATATCTAGTATGAGTGAGTCTTGAAATTGAAGTATCAGTGCTTTGTTACTTGTCAAACAGGCTTTCTGGTGGCTTAAGGATTGTGCAAGTCATGCACGTAAGGAATCCTGTGGGATCCTGATCCCACATGAGATCAAAGTAACACAACGGAAACTACAAAGTAGAAGTAAAAATTAAACTTAAAACTATAGTAGAAAATTAAGCCAATGCAAAATTAACCAAGGGATGTAGGAAAATAAACTAAACTTGAGCAAAGGATAACTAGAAGGCCCCACATCTTCCATTCTTGCTGGAACTTTAGCCCACATTCTGGTCTTCATAATGTCTTGGCAGAAGAACCTTGTTGTCTCACCTATTTATGGCGTCGCACCGCAGGCTCTCAAGTAACTTCTCACCACTCAAGAAAATTGAGAAGAATCTCAACATAATTTTTTAATGCTTTCAGTAGTTGTTGAGGCGTAAGAGGTAGATAGGAGATGGTACTTATAGGAGATATCTCCTGAACTCATTAGGTTTTTTCCTAATTCCAGAAGGGTACAGATTTAAAAAAAAAAAATAAATAAATAATGAGTCATAGAAAATAAATTTCAAGTCTTGTTGGCTTTAGAACTAGGGGTGGCAATTGGGTCGGATCGGGTATAAATGGGTCGGTTCAGATACGGGTCGGGTCAGATACGGGCCTGATCTGTTTAAATAAACAGATCAAGTTTTAAAATCTGAATTTGACCTATTTAATAAACAAGTTATCCGACCCGACCTGTTTATAACCCATTAAAAAAAATAAAATCCAACCTATTTAATAACTAGTTTTAAAAAAATAAAAAACAAAAACCTGCTTCCGTCTCTGATCTCTGCATTTTTGCCCTCACCACATCTTCGCCCGACCGCCTCTCCGGCCTCCGCCTTTGCCGCTCTTGGTTGCCTCTAGCTCTCGCAGCACTTTCAACTGCCCTGCTCTCGACTGGAAGCCCTCGCCGCACTATTGTTGGAAGGCTCGAAGAGGTCATCGTCGGGAGTGGGGCTCGCTGGGGAGCTGTCAATTAAGGGATAGGGCCTGCTGGATGCCGGGGTCTGCGATGAGGTGGCCGGCGGAGAGGCTTTGATTGGCTACAAAGAAGAAGAAGAGGGAAAGGAAGAGATCTGGCAGTGGCCGTGGCGGAAGTGGGCGGCCGAGATCCGGGATTCCATGAAGGGCGTCCGCATCTGGCTTGGTACCTTCAGCACCACCGTGGAGGCCGCCCATGCCTATGACTGTGAGGCCCACCGCATCTGTTCGTGGAAGTCTTTTTTTGGTGGAGAGGAATATGAAGGTGGAGGAAAAGTGTTTTTTTTTTTTTTTGGGTTACAAGAGGGCCTCTCTTTGTTCAAAGAAACATGGGCTGTCAGCTATTTTTTTTTGAAAAGAAAAATATGCTGTTAGCTATTTTTTTTTGGAAGGAGTAGGCATGACTTACGAGTATTTTTGTTTTTGATAAACGAATAAGCATTATTTTTTTTGAAAGGAAAACTCATGAGTGGGTAGTAGGCTGGCAGCTTCTTTCTTTTTGGATAACAGACTGTCAGCTATTCAAAGGGAAAAGAAATAAAAAATAGCCTCAGATGGGAGCGGCGGGATCATATAGGTGGTGCGGCAAGCCTCCCTCTGTAGTGCATGGCATGTTTTTTTTTTTTGAAAACATGCTCCTCTTAGATCGAGCTGCTTGATTTTAAAATTTAAATGGATTTTAAAAGCAGAAGACATTAATGCAGACTTTATTTAAAATTGAATAGATGCCAAATGGATGTATGACCCGACCTGACTAGTATGATAAACGGGTTAAATGGGTTAAACAAGTTGATAAATTAGAACCCGAACCCAACCCAAATAATAAATAGGTTAAATAGGTCGACCCGTTTACAATCCGAACCCATTTAATCCAAATTCGAACCTGTTTATGATAGGTCGAACATGGGTCTAGTTGATGGGTCAAGTCGCATTTTGCCATCTCTACTTAGAACTCATCCAACATGAGTTTTTGAAAGAAAGAAACAACAAAATCTAGTAAAATCCTTGAATTATCATTGTTGTGGAATGGCATTTTCATAAATATCTAGAAGTTCATCAGCATTGACATGTTCTTGATAAATTGTCGATATCTTCCTCATCCAACCTCCATTTTGGGTGATTCAAGATGCGTTGGAAAGCTAACTCAATACTAGATGCCATGGAAGTAGTTTCATCTGAAAATTTTAAATGTGTTGATGCTGGTGAAGCTTTGGATATGTGCTTTGGGTTGCTTTTTATTAATGCAACTAGATATAAAAGTCAAATTTTAAGCTAATTGGACACCTATGAGTCCAGTTCCACATTGTATTCTTCCTTGAAGAGGTGCTTATTAGTCTGGTGGTCTTCTAGAGCATGTCTCATCCCACCTATTGTTCTTAGCATGAATCTCAAGGATTTGGGCTTCAAGCTTGCTCAAGTAGAGTTTTCGGTGTAGCCATAATCATCTTGAGCAAGGCTCTAAATCCCATGGAATGGGGTTGTTCCGGTTTTTTCATGGAACAAGTCGCACCACCATCCCATCCCGTCCCGATACTTAGGATAGGGAATGTCCCAAGACATGCCGATCAAGATATTTGGATGCTCCTATCCCAACACATGGGACGGTACCCCATCTTGGTGTCCCACGGGATATCCCTTGGGACTTAAATCCTTGATCTTGAATTGTGGCAGCCTTCCATCAAACATGCTGCCCTTATGAGACCTCTTGGATGCTTGGATTGGATCCCTTGTTTAGGCATGTGGCAATTATATGGTCCCTGACTGCATGAGCTAGTCTAGATGGGGTCTTTGCTATTCTACTAAAGAACTGCCCAAACTACTGGAAATTCTATTTTTGCATATTATTGATTCTAGTTGAATTTGATATTTTTATTTGATTTTTCTTAATGAATTAGGAATCTTAAAGATCACATTACTTGGTATTATATTGAATTGAATGGCATTAAGTTTTGAAGGTCTCTTTTGAGTGCTTCTTTTGTGTTGTCTAACTTTAGGTAGACCTTGCAGTGCTAACTCCTTGGTTCTTGAGAGAGGACCTAATACTGATTGTGGTGATGATTGGTGACCTCAAAGGCCATCATGGTTCACAATAATTGAAAATCAAGTTTTGGAAGTGAGAGCCTAGAAATATTGGCTCTCTTATGCCTAGGAGTGTGAACTCTCCTATGTAAGATTTGAAGTATCAGTACCGAGATACCTATACTAGTTAAGGACTGCTATGTTATGATATTGGTATGTGTGATACATATCGTATAGGCACAAACATATGGTAGTTTGTGACAACATAACAAAGGTGACATTAACTTTCATGTGTTTGTATTGTATAGTTCCAAGGGGTGTACCGAGTATGGTTTCCCTATTTGTATGATATGGTGCACATGGTATGGATTGATATGAACTAGCGCTTCAACCTTTGCTCCTATGACAATCCTTAGGTTGAAGCATGGTATTGACTCCATGCAAGCCAACGCTCTCCATAGTTTGCAGGAGAGGAATGTATTGCCAACTTTGGATGGCTGTCAAGCAACATCAAGGACCATCAGTATTGATTTTAATTGAAAATAAGTTTCTTAAGAATGAGAGCTTGGGATTTATAACTCGTATACATTAATCCCTTGGTTATCTTTCATATATCTCAAATTCTCAACATGTGCAACATTTGTGATCATTGATATAGATGTTGTTGATAGCAAAGTGTGACCACGCAATAGTAAATGCAATGCAGGGCACATAATTTTCCTTTTTGATTGCATTGTTTCCTCTTATACTACCACAGACACCTATGTGGTTTATACACTAATAAGCATGCTGCAGCAGAGCTTGTGCTTGCTACTTGTGAAGTGCATGTCTTCTTTTCTATATAACCTTCTAATAATCTCCTTATCAATATCATCACCCTCTAAAGCCGAGTGAAGAACTCTTCATTTTTGGACATGCATATTTAATCAATTATTTAGATGATAATTAATTGAATAGTTAATGGGATAATTACCAACATGCATGCTGATCTAAAAGTAATGGCTCTAAATTATCTATACTTGCTCTAAATTTTTAAGATTTAAGTTAATTTTATTTTTTAGAAATTTTTTTTGCAAAAAATAACTTAAAATTTGTAGCTCTTCCGAAAATTAAAATGCTTGAGGAACCTTCTTAACACCTCTGGATGTTTCCCAACTGGAACAAGGGCATTTTGGTGCTATAAATTGTAAAATTATGCCAATTTCGGTCAAAGGTATGCTTTAGAATTATGCCCAAAATTGATGCAATTCCAACATTAATATAGTAATATTTTTTTGCAAACTAAGTTCAATATGCTACGTTTACCCCAAATTATTATTTTATCCAATAATGATTTATTTAAAACATTATTTTTATGTAAAAATAAAATAAATAGCCAAGAAGAAAACATGGAGTTGTAGACTGTTATCCAAGATACAACATATAAAAAATTTATGTCAAATGGGAAAGATTTTGGCATTATTTTTTCTTTTCTTTGATTTTGGTCTAAAGGGCCAAAAAAATGAAGAGAGCACCCTACTGGGTTTTAGTCTATATTTGGGCTTAGAGGTGCTGGGTCTGAGCCTTTTCTCCCCCTCTTTCTATATTTCTTCTTTTTTTCCAGATCACGTGTGAAGCAAATAAAGAAAGAAAGAGTCTCAGGCATCTCTTTTTGACATGACTTTGCTAGTACCTGTGGGTACAGCTGGTGCTGATCACTGGTTTGGTTCGCACCAGCCGGTGACCTGGCCTGGTTTTCTGAGTACTAAGATTCTGGAGCCATCTCTGGACCTGACATCTCATTAATATGATTCAAGACAGCTAAGACAGACTGGTAAAAACTAAGATTTCAATTATTGTTCTCACAATAAAATCAAGCCGTCTTGTTAGTTTTCCACAAGTTTATTTGTTAGGTGATGTATGTGCAGATATTGATGGTAATTGCTAATTTCTCTTGTGCAGTAAGCACAAATCTTCTCTTTCTTTTGAAAATAGATAGACATTTTAACACCTGCCCATCTTATTGTCCTAAAATGTCTACTTCTGATTTCTTTTTCATCTTCTCTCATTTCTTTTTTTAGATCATTTCATATAAATTTTATAAGTGTATCTTTATTCTGTATCTTTCTGAATGATCATTGCTCTTACCATGTGAGATATCATTGTATTATTTTAAGAAATCAGCTTTGAATATGCTTGACTTCTGGAGATTAATTCAGTCTTTTTTTCCAAAACATGAGGTATGCCTAAGGGTAAAATTGCATTTTGAATTAATAAATCAATTTTTGGTACGATGGTTCTTCCAAAATCAAGTTTAGCTGAGCCCAACTGTTTGAATATTGTTTATAAAGCAATTGTATCGGTTGTCATTAACTTTTGTTCATTTTATCTGTTGATCTAACTACACCTAACTTGCTAATTTGTTGTTCTACATATTATTGCAGTGTTGATGATGAATTTCCGCAAGTTACCTTTCATTTTGAGAAGTTTCTTACTTTGACTGTTTATCCTCATGAATATCTGTTTCCAAATAAGGTAACTAAGATCTGCAGTTGGAGTTTGTTAGTGTGGGTGAGGGACCTGTATTTTTGTTCTTTTCATGCTGTAGTAGCATTTGTTGTATAAACAGTTTCCTTGCTAAGCTTGCTTTGATGATGGACTAAGATTGTGCTAATTTTTCAATTATTCAATAATGCCTTGGCTAATTCTTTGCTTCTTTATATTTTCAATCAGAAAGGATCAAAGCAATCAGGATCATCATATAGCAAATAAAAATATAGCTTCTTGACTCAGCAATATCTGAAGGACTTTTAATTTGTGTTTCTTTTGTAGATTATTAATAGCTAGTATTCAGCATATTTAGTGCTTCATCTTAATGGACTCAAATGAATTTTTAATTCAAAGCTAGCTAGGAAGAAAATTATTTTTCTATTATGTCATTGATGGAGTATATAATCCTTGATGGAACAGGAGGAGGAAAAAGGGTTGTCACAGCCAATTATAATCAGATTCAACAATATTTTTTGGTTGTAGTGTGATTTTGCATTTTGAAAAGCTTATTTAAAGAGGGAACATATGGATGATTTCTTCATATATTGCTTACTTTAGCTTGTACTACTGTAAGTAATACATTTCCTGATGCAGCAAAACCAAAATCTAATTTGTAATTGAAGCAAACTACAAAAGCTGAAATTTAATTTACTGGAGTTCTTGTGACATGATGTAGAACCATTCTTTCACTTAGACTGAACTTCATAGGGACCTTCAAAAACATTGTGACCTTTAAGCTTAAAGCTTAAAGTGGATATTCTGGTTGTTCGGTCCTATGTGTTGGATTGTAATTATATGTGGTGAGTGAAAGATACGGGAGTACCGCAAGAAGCTAGCTTTTCTCTATTTAGTAGTAGCTAATGCAAGAGTTTCATACTAATGATGTCAGCAAAAACAAACCAATTCAGATGGAAAACAATGAAGAAAAATGTCAATAGTAGCAAAATCTGTAGCAGATGACAACCATTACTGATTCAAGTATTTGACACCCAGCACTAAAATTAAGTATCTTCAATTTGAGCTACAAGTGTTGAGCAATAAGTGTTGGGCCCGATGATGGCAATGTAAAGCCATTGATGCCTAAAAGATTTCATAGGGGAAGTACCAAAACATTCATTCAAAAAGGCTGATCTTGCTTAATATTCTGAAAAATGTAGTGTTTGGTGCTCATATCCCAGAATTGGCTCAAGACTTTAGTATGAATCATCCATTCAAATTTTGAAGATTGACTGTCTAGTGTTGTTGCCAAAATGATAACTTTGCAAAGCAGGTAAACTTTTCTAAAATGTAGTTTCCCACTTCCCACTTTCATATTATTTCTCGACTCACATCAGTTTCCTTTCATGGTAACTATGTTCCCAACAGCTTAGTGATCCTCTATGTATTATGTCTCTTTTTATTTCAATGTTAAGTTCTGTGGAAGTCCCACTTTGAATGTCCTACACCTTAGAGTCCTTTTTGTCACTAGTTATGATTCCACTACACAATCATAACAAATTTCGAAGCTGACAGAGATACATTATAGAAGATCTACCTATGCCAAGGCAATGTTCTCCACTATTGGAATGGATTAATGCTTTGACAATCTTTTCACAATTCTATTACTCGATTTCAATGTTCTATTGTCCACAATTGTCAAATTGCAACCACTTTAGGAATTGTATCATCTTTGTGAGAGACTCATTCTTGGATCTAACTCCCAATTGAAGCCAAGATCATGGGATCAATCACGTCCATGGTTTGCCGTACCGCTTGATGCGGGGCATACCGTACCATACCGATCTTGTATGCTATGCTATCTTGTATCATACTAACACTCGGTATGTTGTCTCATACCATATTGAACCATGTATCAATGTTGTACTAGGATAGTACTGGTATGGGGTCTGGTATTGAGATGGCAAATCTTGATCACACCTCTTCTCTAGTTGAGTGAATACTACCATAGAGCACCCTCATCTGATCTTCATTTCCCATAGTTAGTACAAGTTTAAAACCCTTTTATTTAGATTCAACTTGATCCTAGCTTTCTTACCTTTCACTCATTAAGATTCATGTGCACTATATGTGAATTTGGTGGTTGTTGGAGTTCATATTGTTATTTGGCTGCCTTAGTTCCTAAGCTATGCTTGAACATACCATATAGTCTTGATTGTTTCAAAAGGCCATTTTCTTGTCTTGGGACACTCAAAGTTTATCTTGAAATTTTTTCTTTTTGTTTAGCTTTTCATCATTTTCACCCTCATTTTTTCTTGGTACAATGTTTTCTTAACCTGGTTCGTCTCATTGCTGATCTATGAATTTAATTCATACATCCATGCATGAGAGTTTCTGATCAAAGCGAACCTAAACCACGTGATAACAAAGTGAGATGATTGAGGTTAATCAAGCACATTTGAGATTAAACCTGAGAAAAGGGCACAAATGGATGAGAAAGCCTTGTTGCAGTCATGTTAAAAGTAAATATTTCACTTGTGTTCTAACTGAAAGCTTATGGGAGGGTACAATATTATTCTTTTACATAGCCATAAAATAATCTGTAGATCTGCTACTAAAATTAAATGTGGATTCTATCCAGACTGATAATTCTCACTGAAGATATATGGAAATCAAGATTGTGATGATGCCTAGTAATATAAAATGTCAACAGCTGCTCAAACACTATAGTTAAGGAAAAACTGTAGAAACTGTAAAATTGCTATGTTAGAGTGTTTGACTTGCAATAATTAGTCATTTGAAATGTGGCTAAGTTGAAAATCTCAATTTCCTTTTCAGGATTCTGAGAAAGGACAGCAAATCTCTGTATGGTAGCAGTTATGTGCCCACACATATCTCCTTTAAATTAGCCAAAGTAACTTTAGTATGTCAGTTGGTTCCTCTTTCAATGGCACTTGCACTAAGAGAGGCTATGTGAGGATTCGTGTGGCCGTATTTTTAGTCCTCCATCAGCTATGCACTGGATAGATCTTGGATACTTATGCAGGATCAAAGAACTCAAATAATATTTTTTGGTTAGTCTTTTTGGATGACATCTTAGGTTGTTACAAATGGTATTAAAGTGGATCCGGTCCACGGCCTATGTGAACTAGGGGAGAGTATAGCACAGGCCCATTAGAGTGGACCACAGGCCGATTGCGGTGCTCTTGATTAGATTTGAATGAGTCTAGACCCCTAGCCTGATAAGGACGTCAGAGCTTACATGGAAGAGTATGTGAGGATCTATGTAGACGTATGTTTAATCCTACGTTGGCTATGCACTGGATAGATCTTGGATACTTATATAGGACAAAGGAACTCAAATAATATTTTTCAGTTAGTATTTTTGGATGAGGTCCTGGATTGTTACAAGCTATGGCCTACAAGGTGGCTCCCCACCATTATTCTCAAAACAAAAAAAAAAGAGAAGAAAAAGAAAAGAAAAAAATGCCAGATATGCTAGGCTATAGTCTAGTGGTGGAATCCCTTGTTTAAATGGCGGAGATTTTCTGTTGGATCCCTGGAGGTATTTTTCATAGTTTTTGTTTGATATGGGTAATTCTTACTTAATTTCTTTGAAATGTTGGTAGCATTCCCATCATTATTCTTAAAAGAAAAGGTAGCGGTATCAGCCTATTCTTGGTTTCTAAATGATCTTTATTAATCTAGTTTGCCTATTACATGTTTTAAGTTTTTGCTACAGTTTTAGCTAGAACTAATCTGTTGATCTGTTTATCTTTTAATATGTGAAACTAGATTTTCTGGCAAGTATTATCTATAATTTTTAGCCCTATATTATCTAGAAAAGAGTGCCAACTTCCTAATGATGTTGGTTTGCCA
>NC_025999.2:81737737-82030237 GCF_000442705.2 Elaeis guineensis
CTGAGATGCCATTGTGCTATGACGTTCCAAGAGGGATCCATTGCGAGAGAATCCTATTCTCTTTAGATGTGTTAGAAATTTACTGAAAAGGTATTTATCCCCTTGATCAGATCGAAAAGCTTTAATGCTCTTCTTAGTTTGTTT
This sequence comes from Elaeis guineensis, assembly GCF_000442705.2. NCBI lineage: Eukaryota > Viridiplantae > Streptophyta > Magnoliopsida > Arecales > Arecaceae > Elaeis > Elaeis guineensis. The sequence continues at coordinate 81,737,882 of NC_025999.2, forward strand.
CTCTACCTTACTATGAAATCGTTTGAACATTTCAAATGATTCAGACTTATATTTCATCAAGTAGACATACCTATACCTAGATAGATCGTCTGTGAATATAATGAAGCAGTGATATCCGCCTCTAGCACTTATACTCATAGGTCCACATACCTCAGTATGTACAAGATCTAGAACTTTATTGGCTTGTTCACATTTTTCAGTAAAAGGTGACTTGATCATCTTTCCAAGTAGATAAGACTCACAGGTTGGCAATAATTCATAATCATTATCTTTGAGGATCTCCTCTTTTGATAATCTGTTCATTCTATTCTTGTTAATATGACCTAGCCTATAACGCCAAAGGTAGACATCAGAGATATTATTTATCCTAAGATATTTTTTTGATATGTACATTATACTAGACCGTGATACAATATAAATTTTATTATTCAATTGTCCGTGCATTATAGTAACACCATTCAAAATGATATCATAATTTTTTTTTTTTATTGAAATCTCATAATTTTCTTTGGTCAGAAAGCCTACAGAAATTACATTCGATAAGAACTTAGGACAGAAATGACAATCACTGAGAACAATGGTAGGAGAATTGAATGCAAGTTCGATAACTCCTAAAACTAAAATTGAAACTGATCTTCCATCTTCAATATTCAGGAATCTCTCAACATCTTCAAATCTTCTACTGACCTGAAGTTCCTGCAACGAATTACTAATGCTAATAGGACTATCAGTATCTAATACCCAGGTCCTTGTATCTCAAATAGAGAAGTTGCTAGGTGTTATTATATAATTATCTTGCCTAGTAACCGATTGCTTCTTCTTCTTTGGCCTGTTCAAATTAAGAAAAGCTATGTATTGAGGACAGTTCCTTTTTCAATGATCCTGCTTCTTACAGTAGAAGTACTCTATCTGACTCTAGTCGAACTTAAAATTCTTGGTCTGATCCCTATCACTTGACACCTTTTTATTTTTTTTCTGCTTCCCTTTCTTAAAGGGGCGATGCCCGTCCGAAGAAGATCCTCTCAGTATATTCACCGTCTCCTTGTAGAACTGGTGATCTTTCTCAAAAGTCTACAGTAACCCCAACAAACTGTGGTAGTTTATTATAGACTTCGTCATTCGATAATGACTGAGAAAAGGTAGATAGGACTTTGATAGAGAATTCAAGATCGCATCATTTCCAAGCTGCTCATGCAAGAAAAAATCAAGTTTGCTCAGATGCTCGATCCATTCAATCATGTGTAATACATGATGCCCTATCCCTCATTCGAACATTGAAAACAACACAACTAGTTTTGTGCCACTCAATATCGTTGGGAGTGCCAAAAGACTCGTTCAACACTTTGAGCATGTCTTTTAATTGAGCTTCCTCAAAATTGCGGCTGAACTCGTCATTCATGGCCGTCCACATGATACAACGCATAGTGATGCAGTCATTGAGCCACTTCAGATAAGTGTCTTGAACCGCACCGTGAGTGTTCTGAGCAGGCTCCTTAGGTGCTGGATCTATCAGCATGTACAAGATCCGCTCGTGCTCCAAAACTATCTTCAATTTTCGATATCAGCTATCAAAATTCAGTCCCATCAGTTTATCACCGTCCAACAGTGATCGAAGTGAAAAGTTGATGGCCATAACTCCACAAAAAGAAAATCATAAACCTAATTAGTATATGAATTAATGAAGCCTAAAGATATGGACTTTAGTCTAAAGGTTCTCTCATTATTTTGTATGAATTAGGAGCCTCTACCTTCAATTCGAGAAATTATCCTAATTTCTTAGTGGGTACTAGAATCCACACAAACTACATATGAGCTCAACTTTGACCGGCTCACCTATGTGCATCTATGGGTAGGTTCTTAACCAATTATTTCATCAAATAATTTCTAGCAATTAATTTTGTCCAGATTCCTAACGGTAGGTTTTGGCCTCCACTGAAAGGTCGGATTAGGTCCAACCATTAACATGATCATACTTAAGAATCTAACTAACAAATGATCAGACCCGACTTTGATCGATCATCCTGACCACCCATAAGAAAGACTCGACTGAGACATCATATTATGAATGATAATTTCAATAATAGATGAGCATTAAGCCTTTGGGCCATCCAATGATCATCCAACTAATGGATCCATTATCACCCAACTTAATGGAAGGCTATGATCTGGTCATCCCCATAACTAGCTCATTTTATGAACTTAATAATTTAGAAATTTTAATTGAGATATTGAAGAGAAGAAATTGAACTTGATCAGCTAATCATAATCCTCCCACTGACTTCACTAAGTCAGATCATGGAAGACTAGATTCAACACTACAATAAAAGTGGTTATTAGTGACGAAAAGTTTTCATCGCTAATAACTGATTTTTATCGTTAATTTATTAGCGACGAAATATTCGTCGTTAATTATTCATCGTCAATAATCATATCGTTGATAATATTTTATGATGAAAAAAAAATTCATCACTAATAAAAGATATTTATGATGAATAGTTTTTGTTGTTAAAATTGAGAGACAAAAAAATTTAATTATAAAAAAAAATATTTACGATGAATTATACGGTCGCTAATAAATTAAAAGTTAATAGCGATGAAAATTTTTTCATCGCTATTAATTGCAAAAGTTTTAGCGATGAAAATTTTACATCACCAAAAATATTTTTTACAATAAAAATATTTTATCGCTATTAATTTAATAAAAAAAATTTAAAAAATAAAATTGAATAATATTAGGGACCAAAATTTTACATCGTAAATAAGATAATTTTTGATGAAAATTTATGTTGCTAATAATTATTTATGATGAATAATTTTTTGTCACTATTAATTATATATTTATTGAAAAATTAAATTATGTTAGTAAAATATTTTTGGTGATGAATTTTTCATCACGAGTAATTCCATCGTTAATAATTTAATCATATTTTTTTTAAAAAAATTATGAATATATATTTTTAATTTATATATAATATTTGTTATAAATTTAAAAGATTAAAATAAAAAATTTACATAATAAACTGATAGATAAATTTTATTATTTTATTATATTAAATTAAAATTATAAGATATTTGAAATAAAAAAATACATAAATAAGCTGTCAAATATCGATATTTGAAGAATAAGCTGGGGATGGAGAGCGCTCAATAGAGCTTGAACTGGTAATGAAGTTCGGACCGGCCTACTGCTACCTCATCAGCTGTATCGTCTGCTCCATTTGTGCCATCCACTCCATCATCTGGATCTGGAGCTGCTGATACTCGTCGACATGTGCAGCCAACTGTTGAGCTCGCTGCTTAGCCTGCTGTCGATCCTCGACAGTCTGCCTCTACACCTCCGTCAGACGAGTGTCGCACGTAGAATGGATGTCAGTCCTAGATGATGATGAGAATGAAGGAGCAGTGATTCCATACCCAAGACTCCTAACATAACATGATCTTGTACCGAGCATCCGATCATAGATCTTATCATCTATGGGTGCAGTCGAGCCCTCAGGGGTAGGCTGGGATCTCATGTCTGTCATACGATCCTAAAAATTAAAATTAAATTTATTTTAATTTTTTAATAAAAATCAGATTGTGAATAAAAAAATAATTGAAAAAACTTACAAAGATCTCTTGACTCCCCATCGTCCACTCTCCCGACTGTCCCTAGTGGGTTCGTTGGTAGATATCGATCCTACCAGGAAGCTCACCACTCTCAGCATTTCTCTATAATTTGAGAATCAATTAAAAAAATTTAAATAACTAGAGAATTATATGCTAATTAGAAATTAAAAATTACCTACCATGTGCTCCATGTGATGAGCAAACAATCTCGAACCCTCACAATGCGATACGGTCTGTCTCGTCCGGTTCGCCGCATTCTGGGCACATCATCTCTGTAAAATTACCAGTCAAATTAGTAGATAATAAATTTAATTTAGGAATAAATGGTTAAGCCATTAAACTCTAAAAAAAAAAATTTAGATGTGTAACTTAATATATCGGATCCTCGTAATGCCGGCATATGACAGTCCAATCGTCAATGGTGATGCTGTCATAGGGCTGCTGTCGCACTGTCTCCTCCCCATGATCTTGCACCATCTGGTACCAATGCTGATGCATGTGATGGCGATAATCTTTGAAACACAAGGATAGATGAGTGTCGATGGCTCGCCTCACACGATCCTTCTCAAAATCAACGATGTCAAATACACTCTGCCAATAATAAATATTAGAAGAATACTATGCAAATTAAATATTCACAATATAATTTATTTACCTGTAAGTGGGCGTATAAAATCTCTCTCTGAGTCGGTAGAATATGACACCAATCGAAGAGCGTCACGAGGGCATAACTGTGGTATATGATGCCCAGTTCAGTCTGCCATGACTCACACCATCCCCTAATAGGTCTGGTGTAGCCGGCTGGTATCTCGATCCGAAGGTGCTGTCTCGGGTGCTCGCATCTCCAATGCTCTAGAGCGAGATTTTTCGATGGACCTCGCCCTCACCTCACCACCGATGAAGACTGATCTGAAACAATAATAAATAAATCATTAGTATGATCCAAATAAAAGAATCAAATTTTATTATATATAAAGTGTAATAATATCACTGAGACCCACCTCACTGCCTGCCTCATTGGGACTCGCCTCACTGGGACCTGCCAGTGCAGGACCCTCTGACAGTGGAGCTGATGCGGCAACGGAGATCGATGAAGGCGCCTCAACCTCCAAGGTAGACTATGAATGCGAACATCGTTGTCTGTCTCCTGATGCCATATCTGCAGTAATTGAGATATAAATAAATATAATGTTAAATAATAATAATAGAAATCAAATAACATTCTAATGAATACAATTATATCATATACCATTATTGCAAGATAAAATTGAATGAAGGATATAGATTTACTCATCAATATTTGTATCTTCTTCGATGTATAGATCTTCATTCGAATCACAGTAACGATATATATGTCATCTTCTATCTCATCATCATTTATGAACTGATCGTCGTCCTCTGACTCATCAAGATTAAATACAAAATCAGCTTCAATTTTGTTGGATGGGAGATCAGTCCTATTCAAAGGTGCTGTTACAAATTTTTCATCAACTAAAAACTCTGTTAATGTTTGTTCTTCTTGTTGAAAAGCTTCCTTTTCATGTAAATTCGAAGTTTCATCCATCTCTAATTGAGTTGGTATATCATATACGCCTCTAGATGTTATTTTTTGTATAACATGCCAATTATCTCGATACTTTAGATCCTTTAAATATATTACTTATTTTGCTTGAGTTGCCAATATATACGACTCATTTTGGTATCATGTTCGTGTAAAATTTATACTGATAAATTGTGAATCAATATGAATACTGATTTTTTTATTACTAATATCCCACCATTCACACTAAAATAAAAATACAGAATTACTGGACCCATACTTTAGTTCTATGATATCTACCAGTACACCATAATAATCAATCTCTTCTTCTCCTTTATATCCTGTTGTAGCAATTTCACTATTCTGAATCTGTCATTGCATCTCAAATTTTCTTATGTGAAATCTCATTCCTCCAATGATACAGAATATTTAGTGATTAACCTTTCGATCGGGACCATATACTAAATCGTGCAACTCATCTGTCGTACCCACTTCTTTATTGAAATACTTATGTTTCATCTACATCATAAAATAAAAAATTATGTTGATTCAAATAATATTATTTATAAGTAAATAAATAACGTATCACTAATGCAACTTACAAGATTACCAAACTATTTTGTAAATTCCCTCCTATGTCGATCATCGATATCCATATTATTCTCTCTACATAGTATACTCTTGTGCTCATTGTAAGAAGTTACAATTTTTAATTTTACATTGACATAAATTTTTTTTTTAAATATTAAACAGTATGATAAGATGGTACTTACTCAATAAAATCTTCAATTTCTTCATAATTATTTAGAACATAAAAATATACCTTGGATAGCTCGTTCACGTTCATAAATTCATATCTCCTTACACCAATAGGTCGAATCATTTGTTTAAATATAGACAATGTCAGTTCATTATCACCCCATTCACGGTCTGTGTTACAATTTGCATGATTGAATCTTATTTCGATATCGTCAAAATACATCGAGTAGAATATGACACACTCGGTAGCTATATATGCTTCCGCTGTAGATCCTTTAGACCTTGCTTTATTGCACACATACTTTTTTAAGGTGCACAAAAATTTATAAATAAAAATAAATTTAAATTTTAGAAATATATTTACATCTTATAATTGATATGATAAAATAGTATAATTTCTTTACCTTTCAATAAGATACATCCATCGATAATATACCGGATTGACCAAAAGAGCTTCTTTTGAAAGATGAACAGCCAAATGCACCATAACATTAAAAAATGATGGTGAAAATTTTTTTTCTAACTGACAAAGAATGAGTACGATATCCTTCTCTGATATCTTAAGTAAGTTAATTTTCAATTTTTGACAACACAGTTCTCGAAAGAACACTCTCAGCTCCATCAATGCAGTTTGAACATCACCACCCAAATAGCCACGTATGACCACAGAAAGTAAACGTTGCATCATCATATGAGAGTCATGACTTTTCATGCCAGAGATATTGCTGTCATTATTCCCAACACACCGCGATATGTTTGAAGCGTATGCATCAGGAAACTTTACGATTTTGAACCATCCACAGAAATTCTTCTTTTCCTCACTAAACAACGAATAACATACATGTGGCATAAAAAATCTCTCACCTCGATGAACTAAATGCAACTCCGATCGAATTTCCATTTCTTGCAAATCAAGATGAGCTTTTGTACCATCTTTTATTTTTTCTGAAATATTCAATATAGTATCAATGATATTATCACAAATATTCTTCTCAATGTTATTACATCCAGATTATGATGAAGTAGTAGCTGCTTCCAATATGGTAGTTCGAAAAAGATACTTCACTTCATCCAATTCAGCTCAGCTTCAATACGCTTCCGCTTGCGAGTACTCGATGTTTTTTCAAATTGGATATTTTCAATGACTTCAAGTTGTTCTAAAATTTCTGCTCCACTTAACCTCTTAGGTGGCGGATGCCGGTCGAACTTACCAACAAAATATTGGTTATAACAGGTCCTCCAAGAATGATTAGCAGGAAGAAATCGTCGATGACCCATGAAACATATTTTTTGTCCGTGCATTAAATGTAAGGAGGATGCATCCCTATTGCATATTGGACATGCAAGATATTCTTTGGTGCTCCATCCAGATAAGTTTCCATATACCAAAAAATCATTTATGGTCCATAGAATCAATACATGCAACTTAAAATTACTTTGACTCATAGAATCGTATGTCTGTACCCCATTTTCTCATAGCTCCTTTGGATCATCGATAAAAAGGTCGTAGATATATATCAATTTCATTATCTGGTGCTTTTGGATTCGGAATCAACAGTGACATAAAAATAAATGATTCTTTCATACACTTCCAAGGTGACACATTATATATAACTAGCATCACAGGCCACATGCTGTAAGAGGTACTTAGATTGCCAAAGAGATTAAATCCATTTATCGCTAGACCAAGCCGGATATTATGTGGGTCACTCGCAAAGTGTAGATGCTTTGCATCAAAGTCTTTCCACACTAAAGAATCAGCCGGGTGGCTAAGTATGTTCTCCTTTGAAACCCGCTGCTCATAATGCCATCTTATTTCTTTAGCTGTCTTTATGGACATATACAACCTTTGAAGTCTTGAAATCAATGAAAAATATCTCAAAATATTTTGAGGTATCATTTTTGCTTTTATATTATCAGTTTTGTATCTAGGCTCGCCGTATTTCAGATATTTAGTTGCTTGTTCGTTATCCTTATAAAATAATATACAGTCATTTTTACAGGCATGTATAGGAGTATAGCCAAGTTCCATTTTCTGCATGTATATTTTTGTTTCAGAATATGATTTTGGAAGTCTCTATCTATCGAGAAGAGCTGCTTTAATCAATGTTAAATTTTGGTCAAATGACTTCTGACTCCATCGGTTCACGATTTTAATATGAAGCAATTTTATCAAAAATTCTAACTTGAAAAACTTTGTATAATTTAGATAGAGTGACTTTTGTGCATCCCTTACAAGCTTTGCAAACTGTTCAGAAGTCTTTTCTACCTAAAGCCAGATATTATGTTCATGATCAGAATTACTTTCAGATGCAGTAGTACTCATGCGTACATTTGAATAAGCATCTTGATGTAAATCATCTAACAATTCTCCTATACCACTATATTCGACAGGTCCAGTAGCATCACTATCATCTTCAGTATTGTCATCAACGCGCACTACTTCATTCGGATCACCCTCCCCATATCATATCCAAAAAATATACTTCTTATCTATACCATATTGTAGCAGATGCTCCTCAACAAGTGTTATGTGATGATATACCATATTGATACATCTCTTATATGGATACTTTATCCGACTAGCACTGTCAGCCTTATGCCGTGCAAATTCAATAAAATCTCGAACTCTTTTTTGATATTCAGGCAAAAAAATATCTCTAGCATTCATCCAACTTTTGTTGATATCTATCTAACAACAAATACAAAATCATTAACAACCAAAAAAAAGTTCAGTGGTATTCTGGATCTCGATCCGAATTTCGGACTGAATCAGGTTTCAAATTCTAGCCAAAATTCTGATCCAGATTCAGATCCGGATCACTTTATACAAAACAACACATATTAAAAAATACAGACTGAATAATAATACAGAAAATATGTTACATCAACTTAATAAAGTAAAAATACATGATCCTATCTATTTCAAATCATTACTAATAGGTGTGGCTCTATTCCTTTCAAAAAAATAGTAATCTCATTATTGTTATTAGTGGATATTTCGTCTTATTTTTATGAAAATTTCAGTAGCATCTCTCCATAGTTCTCCAAGTATACGATGTGGATATGGTGTCTATGCACCCTATCCACCATATATCCGGAGAACAATGGACAGATAACTACTGAATACCACGTAACAAAATGAAATATCAACTATTAACAATAATAATATTATTACTTTTTCAAAAAATTCGAATACGGAACATCCAAGATTCGATCTCGATGAAGATCAACTCTTGAATGAGAATCTACGGCTCAATGTAATTTAACAACCATGTTTGAACATGCATTCAAAGATGGATTTCTAATTTATCAAAAAAAAATAACTTCGTATTAAAATTTCTTCATCAAAAATTTCAATAGAGTTTTCTCTAAAATAAAAATATTTTTTATATTTATAATTTTAGATGCATATAAAATAGCACATAAAATAATTAAATTGTAACAAGTAACAGCAATGTACATTGTGTTAGTAAAAAAAATAATTAATCAAATAGTTAAATAATTTCAGCAGTAACATTAAAAATAATATACAATAATTATAATTAATCAAATAATTAATCAAATAATTTCAGCCCGACTCGACCCAGCCCAGCCCTCCCCGACCCGAACCCGACCCGACCCGCCCCGCCCCGCCCCGGCCCTGCCCGACCTGACTCGACCTGCCCCAGCCCGATCCAACCTAGCCCGACCCAGAACTGACCTGACCCGGACCTGACCCAGCCCCACGGCCCCAGCCTAGCCTGACCCGACCCATCGGACCTGCCCAGCCCCGTTCCTGGACCCATGCCCGAAGGCCTCGGCTTGACCCAGAACCAACCCGGCTTGGGCCCGACCTGCCCCAGCCAGGCCCGACCCAGCCCCAGCCTGACCCGAAACCAACTCGGCACGGACCCGACCTGGCCACGCAGGCCCCAATCCGGCCTGACCTGCCCCGTCGGACTGACCCAGCCCGGCCCCATCCCCAGACCCATCCCCGGAGGCCCTGGCCCAACCTAGAACTGACCCGGCCCGGACCCGACCCGGCCCAACCCCAGCCCAACCCAGCCCAACTCGACCCGCCCCAGCCCGACCAGGCCCGGTCCGATTCGAAACCGACCCGGCCCGATCCAGAACTGACCCGGCCCGAACCCGACTCGGCCCCGCAGGCCCCGGCCCGACTCGACCTGGCCCCGTCCATACCGGCCCGACCCGGCCCGGACCCAACCCGACGCCGTCCACGTCGACCCGACCCGACTCGACCCAACCATCCACCTCGGCCCGACCCGGCCCACCCGTCCCCGTCCCCATCCCCGTGCCCACCGGCCCCGGCCCTGGCCACATCGGCCCGACCCCCTGGCTGTTCCATGCTGGCCCGACCAGGCCCCGGCACCGTCCATCGAGCAGCAGACGTAGGCGCCACCAGCCCGGCCCCGTCCCCACCGGCATCTCACCCATCCTCGATGACCCATCGGTGGCCCGAGACCCCCCCCCCAAAAAAAACAAACAAACAAACCTGACCTTATCGGCGGATGCGACGGCGATGGTGGACACGACGGCGACGGCGGCTGGAAGAGGGGGCAAAGTAGAGAGGGGGATGCGGGGGGGGGAGCGCGCGAGAGAGCAGTGGAGGGAGGGGCAATGAGGAAGAAAATGGATTTCAGATGGGACTTGACAGGATGCGTTGTATTAGCAATGAAAATTTTCATCGCTAATAATTAGTTTTCATCGCTAATAATTTAAATAAAAAATTAATTTACAATGAAAAAAAGATTATTAACGATGTAAATATTTTTCGTCGCTAATAGTTTCTGTCAAAAAAAAAAAATTTTACTGAAAAAATTATTTTTTTCTCAAAAATATTATTTGCGATGAAAACAAGTATTTAATCGCTAATAATTTTTAATGATAGAAATTTTTCGTCGCTAACAGTTCTCACCAAAATATTTTTTAGTAAAAATTTTTTTTCAAAAAAAAATTATTTACGATGATAAATTTTCATCATTAATTATTTTATTAATAATAAAAATTATTTTTTATCATTAATAATTATTGAAAAAAATAATTTTTATTTTTTAAAAAAATTTACATTAATTTTTTTTTCTTTTTAAAATATTGTTAACAGCTACGAGGGCTTGGTTTTGTTAGAACAGTTGCAGTGGCTGCCTATGGGCTTTTGGCCTGCCGGTCGCTGGAGTTAATACTACTCTGAAATATTTTTGCCCTTTTCTTCAATTTAATATGATAATTTTTTAAATTTTGTACCATCTGTCCGAAAAACTATAAGCGCAAGGCGAGTCATATTTCTGATTTTTGTGGTGCCTTTGGAAGGATGCAAATGATGACAAACCCTCGGACTTGTTTCTTGAAACATTTGCAGTGGCCACCTGAGAGCTTTCACCTCGGCTTGAGAGCTTGTGCTGCTGAAACGTTCCATCCCTAGATGTGTAAGGGAATTTCTGTATAAAGAATGAGCTTTTGTTTGTTGTAGTAGTCCTAGATTGTTTTTGTATATTTTGCTGATTGTTTAGATGCCTATGCTTAAAAATATGTTCATATAGAGTTGCCTGCAAATTTTAGTTTAGTGGTTGCTTTTGAATTGACATTTTCTAGTCTATGAGTATTAATTAAAAATAAATTAGCAAGTAACTGCAAGTTCATGGTTTCCTTGGAGCAGCTGGCTGAGAGGTTCACTGTTGTTTCCTCTGGATATTTGAAATTAGCCAGCAGTAGCTCCTGGAATTCATCTCTAGAAAGCTTATTAAATTTCATTAATTTTATGATCGACTGTGTACTAATCTTGATGCTTACATTTATGTCTATTTGTTACAACTTGAATTTATGTCTATATGTTAAATTTTAATAGAAAAATTATTTGCCACTGCAAATAATTTTTCTATTAAAATTTCCTACCACTTAGGTTTGAGCCTGAGACCTCTGATTAGGTAGAATGTCAAGATAATTAATCACTTATTAATTATTTCAAAAATAAGTTTTACTATAGGAGATTCAAGAATTACTCAAGCCAAACTCTCAAAGTAATATTGCCTAAGCTTTCAAACCAGGACCTCCTCTAAAATATGAGACTAATTGCTAACTTATAGGTCAATTACTAGTTTTAACAATTAATATATTACTATACTGTCCATGCCTCAAGTAAAATGGAAAATGCATTTTTATAAAATCATATATCTAAATTCTTAATTTTTATATGAATTTGTGATGATCCAGACTTTGTAGCTAGAAGTTCTTTAACTGTGATCCTATTCCTAGCACTACTTAAATACCTAAGGTTTCCTCGAAACATAGCACATGTTGGACTAAACAAATGCCCACACGGATCTCAAGATAGTCCTTACTTAGAATAAGCTACTTAGTTAAGAATTGTAGAGCTACTTGGTCAAGGATCCAACTATTTAAATAGATCCTAAATTGAAATCAATTAAGTCTTTATTAAAAAAAAATAAATTTTTTTAAATATTTTTTAAATTATATTTTTTCTTATATTACTACATATTCATCTTAATATTCTATATACTTTTTTTGCACATATATTATTTTTTAAAAATATCTAATATTTATTTTTATAAATATAAAAAAATTTACTATAATATATCTAAACATCCTTTAATAGAAAAGTTTTTTAAAATTTTTAAAATATTAATGATAAAATTTTTCATCATTAAAAGGTTATTAGCAACGAAAATCTTTTGTTCTATTGCTAATAGTCTAGTTTTTGAAATTTTAAATTTTTTTATTTTTCAAATATTAGCCACGAAAGATATACGTTGTAAATAAGCAACGATTTTGCGATGGTTATTTGATTTAATATCGTAAATAGTTGATTATTTATGATGAAAAATTTATGTTATAAATTATTTCTTATTTTTAAATTTTTAAAATAAATTTATTAGCGACAGAAAAATCTTCTTCTGTCGTAAATACGCTTAATGATTTATCATGAAAATTTTTTACGTCTCTAATAGTATCATTTTTGAAATTTAAAATTTTTTTATTTTTCACATATTAGCGATGAAAAATATTTATCATAAATAAACAGTGATTTTTCGACGAAAAATAAAATTTTCATTGTAAATAGTTGTTTATTTACGAAGTAAAGTTTTCGTCACAAATATTCTGTAATTTTTAAATTTTAAATTTTTTTAATTATTTATGATAAAAATAATTTATCGTAAATAATCAATTATTGATGACGTAACATTTTAATTAGTCACAAATAGCTTACCTTTCGAATTTTTAAATTTTTTTTATTTTTCATATATTAGCGATGAAAATTTTTATCGTAAATGATCAATGTTTGATGACAGAAAAATTATTTTCCATCATAAATATTTTTGTTATCAATGACATATTTCTTTTCATCATAAATAATTTTTAATTTTTAATTTTTTAAATTCTTTAACTTTTTTAAATATTAATGACGAAAAGTATCGTCGTTAATAAGACTTATTTGCAACACAAATAGTATTTTTATCATAAATAATTAAATTATTTATGATAAAAAGTTACGTCATAAATAATCTATAATATTCAATATTTTAAATTTTTTATTTCTCTTCAAATATTAGTGACAAAAATTTTTAGTCGTAAATAAAGGTTATTTACGATAGAAAAGCATTGTTCATCATAAAAATTTAAATTATTTACGATAAAAATATTTTTATCACTAGTATTTAGATATTTAAAATTTAAATAATATTTTATTATTTATGATAAAAAAATTATCAAAAATAAATATTTATTTATGATAAAACTCTATTTTTTATCGCTAATATTCTTTATTGATGATGAAATAATGAAATCATCGTAAATATTTTTTTTCTATCGATGGAAATTATATTATATCATAAATAATTTTATTTGTGATGAAAAATTTTTGTTGTAAAAAATATCATCGCAAAAAGATCATTTTCTTGTAGTGCAACCGATCCTGGCACCTTAATCAGTCATACTAATTAACCTATATAGTATGGATTCAGCACGAGTCAATGAGCAACCGAATCAAAAATTGATTGACCATATTGGCCAGATAAGTGAGATTGGTGAAAAGAATATGCCATTAACTCGCCATAGACTCCATCTATGCGAGTAGTTCCCAATTAGTGATCACTGATCAAAACTGTCAAACTTATCTTAGACATCCATTGGTTCATCAGATTCAATTTGATTTGTTTAAAACCTCGGGCTCTACCATCGAGCCATGATCAAGGTCCATCTTGGTCTAATCAAAGACATGGACTTTGACCAACTACAACTATTGTAATGGTTCTAGAGAAATTCTGATTTAATCTAATTTAATTTTTGGTTAGATTTAATCAATTCTTTAATTAATCTATATTTTATTTGATTCTAACCTTAGGTCTAATTCAATTAAAAGAACCTGATCAAGCAAATCTATGTCATCCCCATATTTTATGAAAGTGTCATTAGATCTTTAATTCACAATTCTAGATCCAATTAGTTTCATACTTAATTCTCAATTAAGTCTCAATTTACATACTTAATTCTCAATTAAGTCTCAATTTAACATGGATTTAGGTTAAATTTTGAAATAATTTTAATTTTATAAACTTTTTATCCGAATTCATGCAAAATTTTCATCTCTGAAATTTTGGTCAGTTCAATTTTAGATTGAATCGACTAAAAATAGTGGGTCGACCAAGTTTGATACTTGATCGACTAACTGTAGATGAATAGTAACTATTACCATTCATGCTTGCGTAACTAGGTCGGCTCAATTAGCACTGAGCCAACTACCCCAGGGGACTGGGTCGACCCAATTTCTAACTGAGTCGGCTCAGTTCGCATGTCAGTAGATTTTTCAAAATTTCGGCACATGAAAATTTTGCACAATCTGAAATAAATCAACCATAAACTAGTTTTTAGATCATATCCAAATTTTTTATGATTTCAGATTTTATTTTTTTGATTAAAATAATTTTTAATTTTTTAGATTACATAATTTATTTTTCATCCATTTTGTATCACATATAACCAAAAATTAGAATTTTGCAGAAAAGTAAGTTTCAAACCTTTTGTATTTTATCTTCATAAGCAAATAGCATCTCTACATGCTATAAGAGATCCCCATGGAATGAAAGGAGAAGGTCACAAAATCCTGCTTTCTCTTATGATCGGATGGCCAAGAATGCTCAATCTAATTACTTGACTAATAGGCTTCTAATATAATCATATCACATATGAAAAATTTAGATCTAATCTAAATCATGCCAGATCTTATCATAATCAGATCATGCTACAATCAAAATCAAAATTTTAATGCTACATGCATACATATACATGTTATAATAGAACTTAGGCTCTGATATCATTGTTGAAAAACTGATAGGTGCATAGCATGTATTTTAATTTTTTTCATGTAGTGAAAAATTAGATTAAATAATTTAATCTATGCTACATGCTTAAGATCTAATCTTAATACCTATCCTAGGATCTATAACATGTTATGATGTATGTATATGATCTAAAACATAAAATATGCACAGAATACATACCAAATATGTGACCATAGATCTAATCTATGCATCAATCAAGTTCAGAATTCGATACCTTTGCACGGGTAGGACTTTGCATCTGAAATTTATAGATTTGAAGTTTACTCACAGCCATACGGGATGTCCGACCTCTACAGATGATCCACTCGAAGTCTTGTGCTGATCTATCATCTCAAGAGTGCTAGTTCGCGTAATGACTTCTGATGGCTGATCTATCTTCTATCTTCTGATGTTCCGGACTCCTCTGGATCTAGAGAAAAAAATTTTGGAGGATCTGGTGCTAGTATAGAGGGAGGAGAACTCTTTTCTCTTTAATTTTTTCTCACCCCAAAAATCCTAGAATAGATCTCTAAGATGCCCATCCAAGAGGAGAAGAAACTCCTCTATGCTCACAAGCAAATGATGGTTGCCCAATCCAAGACCTCATGCCCCAAAACCCTAGCCTCAATGATCTCTCAATGATCTCAATGATCTAATTTTTGTCTCACAAAAATCAGAGATTTATATAGATGAGGATTAGAGGTGTTTGGATGAGAACAGATTTCTTATTTATACTTGAATTCAAATCAGATTTGAATTTGCTTGGATCAACCAATTGATCCAAACTCTTGATCTCTATCAAGAATGGGAGACAAGGGAGTGTGGGTGTGGATTTCATCATGCCAATCTAAAATTGGCTTTGAGAAAGGTGGGCGGCATTTTATGGGTGGTCGGCTAGGGTGGGGAAGAGTCCAAGTTAATTTGGACTCTAGAGTTTCATCCAATAGGTCTTCAACCTAATCAAATTAAATTAAACCAATTAGATCAATCTAAATTCAATCTAATTAAATTTCAAACATAATTAAATCCTAATCAAATCAAAATTTAATTAAGCCTAAGTCCTGATCAAATCAGAAATCATTCACCCTAGATAATTAGGTCATCTTAATTGAATCTAATTCAATTGGACTTCAACCAAATTATTTTGCTCAACCAAATTGAGGTAATCAGTAATCTAATTACTAATAAATCCTCCTATAATAGATTATAATTTTTGCACAAGACTAACGATCAATCGAATTGATGATTAAATCTTAAAATAATTCTTAATCGTTGGTCAGCCATGTGATCAGTGAGTAACTTCTTTTGAGTGTGATCCCATAGATTCGAACCTAAGCGATAGTACAGGAATAATTTTTTGAACTAATCAATGTAACTATCTAGCAATGAAATTTGATGTCCGGATAGATCGAATGATTGCAAAGCAATATTTAAGAATCTATTAGTATATGGTTACTGTATAATTTATCTCTTTGATCCTAATGCTCAAAGTGATCTAGAGTTTAACTATCAACCTTGAAATAGTCAATCACATTATATTTTAATATTTCAAATCCATCACATGGATAATCCTGATCAAGGTTTTACTAAATTGAAATACACTAATGTATTAACCTCTACTTATTCGAAGAGGTCAATCCCATTTTGACTCATGCACCAACTTGATAAGTACTTAACCGTACCCAAAAATCTTCCATCACTGAATTAAAAATTCAGATAGTCCAGCACCAAAGTATAGTGAGTTGTTTGTAAGTCACAATGGTGATCTTAGGTCGGAGAGACTTATATCCTTACTCTTTGTGAGCTACTTTTGACAGTAGAATGCTCCATAGTTGATCACGTTCAGTGCAAATATACTCTTATATTCAACCACATACCATCTTAATATCTCTATATGACACAAAATGACCTATACTTGATATCATTATCGTCCTAGTAATAACATATCATTTGATCACGAACAAGTTTAAGAACTAAATCTTCTATTTAAATTAGTCTTAAGGACTTCATCACAATCTAGGAGTTCATATTAAATATGTAAATATTTATGATAAAAAAATATCAAATAATTTTTATTATTAAATAATTTATATATGAGTACAAATGAGCACAATAGTCATTAGACTGATGATTGATTTTGAGACATAATTTTCAATAGAATATTCTTCGTTTATGATCGTTCAAGGTCTTTATGAACGATCAATAATTTTTGCTCAGCTTGACTTAAGATGAGATCGGACAACCAAGGATTTCTGCTCAGCTCATCTTAGGACAAGGGGCATTCTTCACTTATGGTCATCTAGAGTCTTTATGAGCAACCAAGGGTTTCTACTAACTCATCTTAGGATGAGGGGCATTCTTTGCTCATGGCTGTCTGAGGTCTCGAAAGGTACCTTTTTCTATTTCTATTTTTACAAAATCTAGCAAGAGAAAAAAATTCACTCTTTATTGAAGGAAATAGTCATTAGTTTTATAAAATCTAGCAAGAGAAAAAATTCACTCTTTATGGAAGGAAATGGTCATTACATTATTGATGATACTTCCATAAGTTTTCAAAATTTCATGGATGAGATAATGAGGTCCCGTCAAGTTGCTTTAGATGATAGGTCTCTAACCTAATAACTTCATCTACTTGATGGGATCCTTTCCAATTTAGGATGAACTTTCCCTAGTCTCCTGGTTGTGATACATACTTCGGCTCTCCGTAGCACCAAGTCGCCAATCTTGAACACTTTTTCCTTGACTCAAGCATTGTAAAATCAAGCTACTTTGTGCTAGTAGATTGCCATCATCATCCAAGCATGTTTTCAGACTTCTTTGAGTATATCTAAATTGGCTCAAAGTAATTCTAGATTAGCTTGTTCGTCGAAGTTTTCTACCCTAGGTGAAGGGACTCCGATCTCTAGGAGGATCATTGCTTTCACCCCAAAGGCGAGGTTGAAGGGAGTTTTTTCAGTAGAAACTTATGGAATAGTTCGATATGCTCAAAGCATATGGTGAAGCTCATCCGACCAATACCCCTTTGCCTGATCCAACCTCATCTTTAGCCCCTGTAAAATAGTTTGGTTAGTTATCTCAGTCTCTCTATTAGCTTAGGGATGGTCGATCGTGGTGAGCCGATGGGTGATGCCCAATTTCTGACAAAAGTTGATAAATTGAGCACTATTGAATTATCGACCATTTTATGTAATTAGGATTTGAGGGAGACCGAAATAATAGATAATGGATTTCCAAATGAAGTCTTTCACTCTGACATTAGTAATGTGGGCCAATGGCTCAACTTCAATCCACTTAGTGAAGTAATCAATGATGATTAGAAAAAACTTTCGCTAGTCTGATGCTTGCGAAAAGAAACCAAGAATGTCCATTTTTCACTGAGCAAAGGGCCAAGAGGCTCCAAGAGATGTTAGTGATAACTCAGTAAAGTCTATGCAGATTTATCATTTTTCATTCATCTTCTTCATAAGGACTACGTTTACCAACCAGTCTAGGTAGATCACCTTCCTGATGACTCAGCCTTAAGAAGCTTATCAACTTCTTCTATGATTGCCTTCTGCTGTTTCGGAGCAAAGTTGCACTTCTTCTATTTGATAGGTCTAAACACAAGATCCATATTTAGGCGATGCACCATCACTTTAAAGTTTACCTCTGGCATGTCAATGGTTGATTAGGCAAAGACATCCATATTTTTATATAAAAAGATAACAAGATAATGTTTGGTTACCACGTCTGGGCACTACCTAATGCGAACTATTCGCTCCTTTTTTCCATCCCTGAAGTGGATCGTGATAAGGTTATCCCTGGGTTTCCCTAATTGGTCTGCTGACTCATCACAAGCATCTAACCCTTTGATGGGGAGATCTTCAAATGGGGCAACTCTGAACGGCTGTCATGTAGCATTGTCAAGGTAGGACTTAATCACCTTGAAGCTTGCTGATCCTATGTTCTATCAAAAATTTCATCACTAAGTGGTCCATTAAGATGATGGCTTGGAGTGTATTTAGCCCAAATCATTTGAGGATGGCTTTATATGCCGAGGAGATCCAAATCACTAGAAAACTAAGGTGCACTATGGTTTATCGGGGTGCTCGACTCGTGGTTATTGGTAGTGTAATTACTCCTTCTATAGAGACCAGTCTCCTTAAACGGTCTGAGACAAATTCTATTTTGAAGAATATGTAATAAAATAATACATCAACTGAACTTCTGTTATCAACTAAAACACGATGTACATCAAAATTTATAATATTAAGAAACACAATGACCGCATCATTATGCAAGAACTGGATGCTCTAGGCATCTTCTTTAGAAAAGATTTTTGCTTCCTTGGTCTTTTGCTTCTTGACTAGAGCTACCAATCTTTCTACCATGTTATCGATCTGTCCCCCAGTAATGGTGTTTATTATGCTAGTAGGTCAGTTCTCCAAGAGTTCTTCTCGCCAAGGCAGTTCAGAGAGATGAGGTGGATCCAACGAGCTTCTTGTCGCTCTCTTCGATATTTCAAGAACTTATCTAGCTACTCATGCTTGATGAACTCCTCAATCTCATCTTGTAGTTAGATACATTCTTTGGTATCATGATTATGATCTTAATGATATAGGCAATATTTATTGGGGTCACATCGATGTGGCTTAGTTTGCAACTTTCTTGACGTCGAGAGCTGCTCCTTTATTTTCATCAGTATTTACATCCTAAGAGTGTTCAGCGGAGCATAGTTATTGAATCTCCTTGGTGGTGAGTGTTTCGCTAACCTCTGGGGGGAGTTTGTTGTCATCAGTTCCAAGGTAGGATTCTGGATCATCGATTCTGAGGTGGAGTCTTAAATCATCAGCAATGAGGTGAAGTTCTTGATCATCGGGTAGTTTGATGATCTTCTAGCCTTGGTGGACTTCTATCTTCACGCCCTTCTTTTTCTTCGACCTTCATCTCGGTTGGAGTGCCGTGTAGCTTGAAAGCTTCTTTGGCATTGACATCTTCTCGACTCGAGCCAACATTTAGGCAAGGTCCTTCAAGTACCTCTTCTTGAGGGAGAAGAGGAAGTTATATTTCTGAAATCCATTTTTCATGATAGACATTATGATCGACTGGTCAAGGTTGTATACTTCTTGAAGTAGCTTATATAAGCTCAAAGTGATGCTCTTTCCCTCTGCTTAATATTTACCAGTGACTCCGATCCTCGGTGCTGCCTTTTACTACTAATGAATTGAGCAGTAAAAGATTGGCTGAGTTACTTGAAGGAGTGAATGGAGTTCATCTTCAAGCTAGAATATCAGTACTGTGTTGCTTTCAGCAAAATAAAAGAGAAAGCTTGACATAGGATCCCATCCATAGTGTCGTGTAGGAGCATCAGGGCTTTAAAGCTCTCCAGATGATCGATAGGGTTAGTTGACCCATCATATGTCTCCAATTACGGTATTTTAAAGTGGGGATTAAGCGGCTCCTGTTTGATCTTCTTGCCAAAGGATAGATCAATGTTGAAACTAAGTTCGCGGTCTTGCACTAGGGCTTGGTTGTGTAGAGCTTCAATCCTCTAGTTCATCTCCTGAAGCTTTCGACCCATATCAGCATCTCGAGCATGTAGGCCTCTGAATGCCAAAGTGAGGATCGATGGTGAGATCAGTCAAAAATGAAATCTCTCCCAGATTGTGAGTTAGGGATCGCCTTCTTTCCCACATGAGGCTTTTAGGCTAACTGTGCCAACTTTCCTTCTCCCATTCTAGACCATGCAGAGGTGGTGCCGATTGTAGTAGTTCAGTAGGTGCCTTGTTGGCCCACTATATCTTTTGTATTATGGTTGCCAAGGCTTGCACCTGGTGTACAAGTGAGTTGAATTGATCTGGATCTATCCCCACGACTGGTTGAGATGGTGAAGGTGGCACCTCCATCTGTTATGGGGGTAGATGTAAGTTCATAAGGATTGCAACTATCCTTGAAACAGTGGCATTGGAGTGGCCCACGATGAAGTCCCCTTGCATGGTGCCATGGTGACAAGATGTTTGCTTCTTCTCATAATAAGTCTGTACCCTTCCTCTAGTGCCAATTTGTTGCTGTTGATCTTTTAGTCGACGTCGGATCAGCTAAAGAAGAGGTGCAGGCAAGCGTTCGGTGGTGACAATTAGACCCGCAAAATAAGTTCATGATCGAAGTTGGCTTCGATGAAGATCCTTCAATACTCAAGTTAGAAAATTAGAAACAAGTGGGAAGGAGTATGTTATTGGGAAAGAAGTGATTGTATACCTCAAGGGTTTCTCTTGGCCCTTTATTTATAAGTAAGGATGGAAGTGACATGTAGAATCTGGAATATCAGATTATTAGCCTTGCCTTATTGAATGAGATACGTTTGTTACATCATGCCTTATTTAGATAGATGTGTCACTATCTCTTTTTCTTATTTTCTCAGAGCAAGCTGTCCCATGGATACCGAAGCTTCTTTAACTTAACGTAAATCAGGCAATTATACCAGGCATAAAAGCTTCTTGAAGCATCGACCTGAGTCGATTTCGAAGATACACTAGGTCGGCCAGGCTTAAAGTTGGTTAAGGTCGGCCAGGGCTTAAGGTTGGTCAGGCCTAAAGTCGGTTAGACCTGAGAAAAATTTTCCATCCATATCCATAACTAACAAAAAAAGCCTTAATATTCTTAGGTTGGTCCAATTGTTGGACAAGGATCCATGAAAATTGATATGAAATCTCATTACCCCTAATACTATTTCTTATTGATCAATCCCCTCAATACAAATGTCTTAATATGCTATTATGGTCATTCACAATAGAAAAAATTACTAAAACATCTCCTCAACTTAGAGCTAGTTTCATTTGTTATATTTTGAGTTCAAAAAGTTTTAGTTTAATCCTTAAAGTTATCTAAGTGGTTCAATGCAATTCGAGCCCCACTTAGTGCCCAATGTCATCAAGATGTTGTCTAAAAGGATATAATGACCATCTTTTCTTGCTATCCTTTTTGTCTGGAGGGTGAAGCATACCAAAAAACTTATTCACTGATTGGCAAAAAGGGGTGACAAGTCTTCTAGCTAGACTATAGTAGATGCAAGGGCATGCCATAAATGCTGAATTAATCAAAAAAGATAGGAGAATCAAAAGGAAGATGACAAAAGTAGCATGTATCTAGGTATCTTGACCTTCAAAGATTTGTGGTACGATCACATCACTCATTTGAAAGAAATAGGGTATGGCTAGGCTATGATTAGAATACTCTACTACTATTTTTATAGTAAATTAGAGTCATACTGATAAATTAACAGCAAAAAAAATTAAATATAAAGTAAAAATAATTAAAGATAAAGATAAATAAATTTCATTGTAATGTTAAAGGATTTTTCTTTTGGCGATCACAACCACCCTATTTATACTAGAAGAAAAGTAGATGGTATGACAACCACCCACTCAGCAACAGTAACAATCTACATTTAACCCCCACTTCCTTATCAGTTCTAATAACTAGCACCAACCATTCTCGACTACTGATATCTATTCTAGTGGCAAGATTTGGTATTGTCTATAAGATCTATAACCAAACTTGATCAGCTTTGATCTAGTTGTTAATCTTCCTTTAACTTATTCCAATGTAGTCCATCTTAACCATCCTCTATATTTGGCCTAACGGGATAATATTTTCTAGTTGATGTTCGATAATTTGGGCTTAGCTTCTCTATAATGTCAGTTATTTTGATGTTATTGGATGGGTGATGGCTGTGATGTTCTACTTTTTGCTATATTTTTTTAAATTTCTAAGATATTGATAGAGGCCTAAAAAAACCTTATTTCTTTTGGATTTTGGGACTTTTAAAAGGCTCACATGTGGAAGAGTTTAAATGGGGTTTGCTTATCATTGACTCCCTCTCAAACTGCCACACATCATGTTCCAACATAAAGTGGCCCTTGCCGCCTCCTTATCCTGAACAACTGAACATCTCCGCTTAGCCTGCATTCAGAAGCATTTTAGAGCCTATTCTTTTATGGATAAATATCATGAAAAGTTGATCAACTTTTTCATTAACCAACTTATCTATAGGTATTGTCGTAAGCACCAAAGATAAAAATTTTAATCTGACTCAATTATTATGTAGAATAGTATGCGATCAAGTGTCGAATCTTTAGAGATCAATGTATTGAGTTATATTCTAATTAGAAACTATAGTGAAGAAATAAGAATATTAAGATTTAAGAAAGGTAAAAAAAATAAATTGATAGAGATAAAGTTTTAGAAGAATCAAGTAAAAGAAAGTGCCTTAGAATTTTTGAATCCATCCTTAATCACAAATCAGTATTTAATTAAAACAATCAAGATTACTAAAAACTATAAGCCTTAGTGATGATTAAAAGATAAATCATGGTTTAGTTTTCAACATAGTTTGTCTCGGTGAGCACGAATCATATCTTTGATTACTATTCATCTCTACATAGTCATAAACTATTCGAGAATAACTATCAGAAAATAAGAAATACTACTACTTAAACATATGAATAAAATCACAGAAGCTATACATGTTTGCAAAATATTCAATGAGATTTAAAAGAAAGATGTCTTACAATGTCTAGGTAGTTGATTGCATAGGAAGAAAAATACATAATAAGATTCAAAAATACAAATACAAATCTGATCTTAAGGAGTTCATTGCTCTCTCAAGAACAAAAGGTTTAGCTACGCATGGATTGGATCTTGCTCGTCGCTAAAAGCTTTATCTTCTTTGATTGTTGGGGAAGAACTTAAAAATAAAAAAAGTAGAACCTCCTTATGCTGCCTAAGACTCTCTCTTAAAATTCTAAAATCTAACAGTCTCCCTTTCTCTTCTCTATAAAATTTCTCTCTATAATTTTTTTTTCTCTTTTTTTTGGGCTGTCCCACATCCTTTTTTATAGCTTTCAAGACCTCCTCAAACCCTAAGTACCCCAAGTCTTCTAAGCCTTCACGCCTCCCTCTTTCTCTCTTTATTTTTAAAACTCCAAACCCTATCTGTTGTGTCTCAAGCACCCACACACATGTCTACCCACGTGACTGTGTATGAAGATCGCATCCATGCCCTCATGCCCGCACCCATCTAAGCTCGTGCTCCGTATTTTTGTCTATGCACCAAGTCGTGGATCATGCGCTAACTCTGTGAGCCGTGAGCCCGTGCGTAAAGACCGAGCAGCCTCCTATTCCTGCGAGCCACGCATGGATCACGCGCTGGACCGTATGGCTATGTGTGCATCGCATGCGTGGACCATACATTAGTCCTTTGTGCCATGCGCGTGTGAGCCGCATGTTATCTTTTGTGTGCTGCATCATGGAGCGAGCAGTTGTTTTCCTCTAGATCGTGTGCTCATTTCTATGGCTAAAAATTTGAGCTTGGTCTTGGGCTTGATGACTACGGAAGTATGTGTGATGAGCTGATAGCATGCGTTCGTTGGGAATGGTTGATTTGTGAATAATTCTCCATGATAAATAATTCATAAAAAAGAAAGTAAGAAGTATCAAATACTAAATAATAGAGATTAAATAGCATATGTTTTAATACTTTTTATGTTATATTAATGCATTGATCATCCATATTCTCATACTTTTCAAGATAGATAAGTTACTTTTCATAGATAATATTAATTCATAAAATGAGAAAAAAGTTTATCCACCTAGGGGATGGCTAAATTATTTTTTCATTAACCAGTAAAGTAGGTATTTAATGTTATTTGTATAATGTCCAATCCTTATTTTCAATACCTATATCCACTTTCTCCAAACCTAAAAAGTATAAAGAATATTATAAAAAATATGGATAAAATTTAGCAACTTAGCAAAAAAGTAGTAATATAAAAGAACATGAGTATTAGATTTCAAAACCAATTTTTCATACATAAAAAAATATAAATAAATTATTTTTTATCTAAATATTATCTAAAAAATATTTATCAAAAAAAAATATAGATTTTTAGGTAAATTTTTTACCTACAAAAGAATAGACCTTTAATTCTAAATATGCCATATGATCATCATATGATGATATTTTTTGAGCTCAAATAAATGAAAATAGATATTGAGGCTGTACTTAACTAGCTTCAAAAATTAATTTAAAATTTTTGAAACTTAAAAGTATCAAGAAGAAAATCTTAATGGATATTGCAAAATTTTTTCTGACATAAATGAAAAGTGGTGGTACCTGATTCTTCCTGTTCTCTCTCTCCTTTCTCTTTTAGATAAAAAAGAGCAAAAATTATATTACAAGCAACTCTATAACTATTTATATGATATTTATTTTATATATTTTTTTAGATATTATTATTTTTTGTTCGACCATAAGCCTTTGTTCATCAAAAGACAAAAAAAAAAAAAATCAATCTGCATGATACAGATGTGGACGCATAAAAAGAATTTATGATTCTTCCTCTTATTTAATACTTCCACACTTAGAATTGGTATCAGATTGGACATGATTATATATATATATATATTAAATATAAAAATTTATATTTATATTTATTTTAAATAAATATATATAAAATAAATATTAAAAAATATATATAATTATAGATATAATTTGAATAATTAAATTTTATGATCACATAATTAAAAATATTATCAAATAAATGATGGATCAAATTAATAATATATTAATATAATTATATATTTTTAAAAAATTTATAAATAATATATTAAATTAAATAAGCTCACGGATAAAATTGAATATTCGGTCAGATTCATATCTAAATTCATTTTGCTTTGATGGATATAAATATAAATTAAATATTTAAATTTTTATTTATATGTGTATAGATTTAGATACTTCATCCTTTCCGCTTTACCCCTTCTGTGTCCACAGGAAAATTTCCATTAACAATTACTTCCGTACAAAGACGTCCTGATTTATTACCTAAAAAAAAAAACGTCCTGATCACAATATTCAACCGCGGATCCTAGTTCCCGCATATAAAATTTCAAAACTAAAATGACAACGTTCGTGCTCCTCTTGTCTCTATTCAGACCGCCCGATCCCCCACTTATTCTCTGTCGCCGCAAACTTCTCTCGCGCTACGCTAGCCCTCATCTCCTAATTCCGATGGCGGTGGAAACCTCTCTACCTCCGCCGTCGCCGTCGGTCGACCCGAGGAGTGGCTTCTGCCACGAGACCAAGACCTTCCACAGCCTCCGCTCGGCGGCGCCTCTTCCGGACGAAAACCTCCCCCTCTCCGCCGCCGCCTACGCCCTCTCCCTTATCCCCTCTCCCCTCCCCTCCAACTCCGCCCTTATCGACGCCGCCACCGGCGCCGCCATCTCGTACCCGGAGTTGGTCTCCCGTGTCCACACCCTCGCTGCCTCTCTCCGCTCCCGCGCCGGCCTTTCCAAGGGCGACGTGGCCTTCGTCCTCTCACCCACCCGCCTTGACGTTCCCCTACTCTACTTCGCCCTCCTCTCCCTCGGCGTCGTCGTCTCTCCAGCGAATCCCCTCAGCACCGCCGGCGAGATCTCCCACCAGATCCGCCTCTCCAATCCCTCAGTCGCCTTCGCCACCGCAGCCACCGCCGACAAGCTCCCCCGCGACCTACCGATCATCCTCCTCGACTCGCCTCGCTTCCGATCCTTCCTCTCCCCCGCGGCACCGGCGGCGGCGCCGCCACCGGAGGTCTCGCAGTCGGACACGGCGGCGATCCTCTACTCGTCGGGGACGACGGGGCGGGTGAAGGGGGTGGTTCTGACCCACCGGAACTTCGTCGCCCTGATCGCGGGGTACCATGCCGCCAAGGAGGCGGTGGAGGCGCCGCCAGATGGACCGGCGGTGGCGCTATTCACGATCCCGCTGTTCCACGTGTTCGGTTTCTTCATGGTGCTCAGGACGGCGGCACTGGCGGAGACGACGGTGCTGATGGAGCGGTTCGACTTCGGGGCGATGCTCCGAGCGGTGGAACGGTACCGGGCGACCTACATCCCCATGTCGCCGCCGCTGGTGGTGGCGATGGCCAAGTCTGACGAGGTCGCCCACTACGACCTCTCCTCGCTCCGCCTTGTGGCGTGCGGCGGCGGGCCGCTCGGCCGGGAGGTGGCGGAGCGTTTCACGGCGCGCTTCCCCAACATCGAGATCATCCAGGTGGGGAGAGTAATTAATAATTTAATATTTCACGAATTAGTAACGGGACGTAGTTGAGGTGGATTGAAGTTAATGTACTAACTGACGTTTTTGACTGTTAGGGGTATGGTTTGACGGAGTCGACCGGAGGGGTGTCGGGGACGGCGGGGCCGGACGAGTCACGGAAGTATGGGTCGGCGGGGCGAATAGGCGCGAATTTGGAAGCGAAGATAGTGGACCCCGCCACGGGGGAGGCCTTGCCTCCCGAACGCCAAGGGGAGCTTTGGCTCCGAGGGCCCACCATCATGAAAGGTAATTTAATACTTGAAAACGCCTTGTATGCTCTTGTCATCACTCGTGAATCGTGATTGTTGTTTGTGATCATTATGAAATGAAATATACTAATTTGCAATAGGAAAATAATAGCTGCCCAACAGTTTTTTTAGCAAGTTTAGATTTAAAAATATTTATTTCATAAATACCGTGCAAGTTATCATTTCGATGTCTAATATCTGCTATTCAAAATTTTTGCCATTTATATGATATTTATAATAGTGATTGTAATAATATATTGGCTGCCAGAGCATTGTAAGTCCTATTGTTTTAAAGCATGGTCAGACTTTTCTTTTCTTTGGTTAAAAAAAAACCTGTTCAGACTTTAAACGTCTTCCCATCGCGTTGCCTCAAATATGTCGTGCCGTCACTGGGAGTTCCAATGAATAACGTATCTTGTCGATGGATCTCCGTGACTCTCTTGATCGGGCAATTTCGTCTGTAGATGGGTTAGAACGTTGGAGGCATTCTCCGTTGTGAAAAGAAAACCAAGTAAAACACCTCTATGCATGACTTTTTCTTCTCCGAAAGCGTGAGGCCGCCCCCCTCGGTGGATTGGATATGGGCGCAGGATCCACTTGATGACTATTTGTGGTTCTGTCACGTTAGTCCAACCAAAAATGCTGTCCAGAAGTTGATAGGTGAGCCGTGCCTCTACCACGGTGGTCCTCGATAGGTGAGTGAGATGGACGTGGCAGCGAGAGGAAAACGAATTTTATATGAAATGCATTAAGTTGATGATATATCATATATTTGTGGTCGGTGTTGGTTTTTCTGTTTGTTTTGGTCGCGTGGAACAGCCATGGCCTGATTTGATTGGTAACTTTTGTTTTATAGATGGCCGAAAGTGGGCACCATTTACTGTTTGACTTCTGCCTGCATCATCATCTCTGCCTGCAGGTACCGTAGGGTACTGTGCATGCTTCAGAAACGTCCATCAAAAGATGGATGACTGCATGCATTTACACGCGCATTAAAATACTAAGAAAAAAAGTGAACAATTTAGATAAACATCACATAACTGTCTCTTTTTTGATGGATGTCCCAATATATGCACAGCACCCTACGGTATTTTTTGAATACCACAGAGAATCCCATTCCGGTATATGAGTGGGTCACAGCAATAACACATGGAAGAAACATGCCAAATCAGTTATTAAACTGGCTATCAACAAACTTGCCACGAGGGGATTGGTGTGCCACATGGTGGCATCGTGATTTAATTGGGCCATTCATACGACATCATGCTGAATAGGGTCACCAGTGGTTACTTGGTTGGACCTCATCTTTTTTTTGGTGGATAGCACGTCATTGCATGTGTCACGTAGCACAGTATTATCCAACAAAATTGTCAGCATGGGTAGGCATGGATCATCTGTTTCTAATCTCAGTTGATGGGTTAAAATAGGTTATAATGTCATGGTTGTCAAGGCTTCCGCTGCATTATATATGCGTGAAGTGGGATTTAAAAATTGACTGTTATTTAGCAATTACCCTGTCATAGCGCTCTTTGTATTTTATTGGAAAGTTTGTGACCTTTCAACTTTTCACTGTTTATCCTACTATGTTATATTTTGGAGTTCAAATCTCCATTTGATGAACCACACTAAAATGGAGAGAATCTAATGACATAGACAATTTGCTGTCGAAGTGTTTTTTAAAATAAATAAATAATTAAGTATTGAGGTTCTGTCTCTGATAACAATGGCTGATAATGGCTGTTATAACAGTCATTGCTATATTTCAAGTACATCACATTTTACTAGGCAAATAAGAGCCTTTATTTTTTCTTTTTCTTTTTCTTTTCCTTTTTTGGGTTTTGTTGCCGCCGCGGGGGGGGGGGGTGTTGTTGTATCAATCTGGATGCCGGTATTCAGGGAACCCCTAATTGTTTTGGGTTTTGTTGTGGGGTTAGTCCCTGCGGTGGGGGGGGGGGGGGCGGGGGAGGTGTAGGGTGCGGGGGGTTGTATCAATCTGGATATTGGTATTCAGGGAACCCCTAATTGTCAAAATGATCAGCTGGCCAGGAGTAGATAGCTGCACTGCACAAGTAACGTGTGCTCTATGATAAGGAATTAAAAATAACATTGGAGCAGGGATCATTTGTCTTGTCAGCTTAGTGACCATCACATGAAGGTGAGTTATTTTCCTTCTTAAAAGTCTATCAAACTGCAGCCCACTTTATCTTATCTAAGAATTTGACTGTTCCCTGATTCTCAGTGGATTAGTTGGGATAATAGAAGATTTGGTTTATGTAATTGTGGAAGTGCAGCTTCTCTCCTGACTTGATGCCCTTGAGGAGAGAAAAGCAAGTAGTTGGTGATGGGGCATCCATCTCATTTGAACAAAATGCTGCTAAAGGGATCACACCTAACCCACTTCAAGTATTATAAAATGTGAAGCTTATGTGTCAGTGGACATGCCACGTGTCATGTAAAGATTGATTCTTGTGTTTGGAGCAGCTGAAGAATGCAGATGCGCTAGTAATGCCTAATATGAAGAGACAAATTTTAGTTGGAGTGCAATTTTACATGCATGACAACCTTCTAAAACATCACATTATGCTGTTGTATTTTGTGAATCCTGTAGAGTTCTGCTTGACATCTTTGATGTAATTAGTTCAGGTTACATAGGTGATGCTGAGGCAACTGCATCTACCTTGGACTCAGAAGGTTGGTTAAAGACAGGTGATCTTTGCTACTTTGACCAGGATGGCTTTGTCTTTGTCGTGGATAGATTAAAAGAGTTGATTAAGTACAAGGCATACCAGGTGCTTAAAACTAGTTTCTGCAAATTCTATTATTCTGTAACCTTTTTTTAACTTCATTTTTATGTAATTTTGTATGTATTTTCCAGGTCCCCCCAGCTGAATTGGAGCATGTGCTTCATTCTCATCCGGAAATTGCTGATGCTGCTGTAATTCCGTATGTAACTACTGCGACTATATGATACAGATTTAAAAGAAATTTCTACCTTCTATATAAAACAAGAGAAAAGAGGACAGTTCTTAAACTCGTCATTGCATGACTTTCATAATTTACAAGAGTTGCATTACGTTTTATCTATGACCTTCTATAAGTATAAGCTTGTAATTTCAGATGACAAGTTTACAAAATCAAAAATTGCATACTTTAAAGACATTTTTTTTTAAAAAAAGTTGGAGAACATTTTGGCAGTTGAGATTACTATGGCTAAAAATATCAGCAACGAAATGATGGTTAAATTGAAAGCTTTGTCTAAGTGCTACTGATTGATACAATTTTGCTGGTTAAAGCTGCAGCCTAAAGTCAGGCTTTTAGTTTCCTGATTAACCATCAGGGTAAGTCCATATCTTGTTGATATGCTTGCATAAAATAAAAATGTGACTGGCTGGAAAAAGAACTAGATCCTAGCTTTGGGTATTACAAGAATTAGTGAGTTCGTTATCCGTCTGTAGCCACCAAAAGGTACTCAGGTTGAATACAGATATAGACCAGTAATGCCCAAACACCTACATAGGGCTTGGAACACTGTGTGCTAAAGAACAGCTTACTTTGATTTGGTGTGAGAAGCTCCAACACCTCAAACAAGACTGTAGATCAGTTCAACAATCAAAAGTTTTGCAGCTGATTAGATTCTGAGTATCTAACAAATTTAAAATGATAAAGGAATTCGGTAGTAGGCAACAGTACATAATTAAAGAACAATTAAGATGTCGACCCAACACTAGCACATGGAGGGAACAAAGCATGAGAATGGCAAACCAAATGCAGAAAAGGGAGAGCAAATTTTTGGAAATATTTGTTTAGGTGTCATATAATAGCTATTGACAGAATTTTATGGGAATTGTATTGAATAAATTAAAATCCTTGTGCAGTCAACTTAGACGTGTATACACTCAGGTTAAGAGTTCCAAGACGTAGAAGAGATGAATTCTTATTTTGTACTTCGTGCATAGGTTTCTTATAGAACAGTATGCAGGGTCGGAAATTTGCATTATTAGCTATACAAAAGTTGATAACAGTAATGCTAGATGTCCTGTTTGGATTGCTTGGATAATAGAGTAAGTGAATTATGTTGGAGAGAATCCAAAGAGGAAAACTCAAAATTTTCCTAAAATTCTCCTCCAAGCATTTTAATATTATTTTTTAATTTTATCATTTAAATATTTTAATCTATTTATTATTATGATTTTAATTTCTGACCATTGGGCTCCTAATTACCAACGGTCATGTATATTTAATCTCGTTTTTATTTTATGACCGTTGAACTCTGTATTAAAGATTTTGATCATTGGGCTCCTTATTAAAGACCTTAACAAGTCAATAAAAATCTGAACCGTCATAAACGGTCATATTGGTTGGCTATAAAAGGGTCTCTTTGGGATCTAATCCAGTAAGCCATCCAAGAGGCTTCTTTTCTTCTTCTTTATAAGTTTTCTCTTTTCTACTACGATATTTTTTTTCTTTTTTTGGGTGCTGAAAGAGTCTTTATCAACCTCTTCTATGATCGTGCTCGTTGGTGGAGGATCCCAGTCGTATCTTGGGGTGGTTTTCTCAGATTTTTCTACACGAGGGACGGGAATACGTCTTAGAATAGTATCCAACATGCTTTTGGGTTTGATCAATTTTGTTTCTTGTTGTTCTATAAGTCATTTATAATTTTTCCACCATAAAATTTTATTAGTTTTGTTTAGTTTTTAAATTATATCAGTAATTTTTAAAGCCACGTTCCAACAAATTAGTGATGTTCTAACAAATTAGTGGTGTTTTGTGGCAAAACAATGAAATGTAATCAGAAAATCTTAGTTTTGAGGAAGCATCCATAGAGATGGCTGCTATCACTGGAGTACACCAAGCTATGTGCATGCTTGTGCCCTTTTATCTGCTTGCTAGCTGAATGCTAGTTATTGCCGTGACAGATTTCTGTATGTTTTCCATCGTGACAGGTTCCCAGATGAAGAAGCAGGACAGATACCCATGGCTTTCATTGTTAGACAACCTGGGAGCTCTGTCAGTGAGCAACAAGTAATGGATTTTGTTGCAAAACAGGTATTTGTAATTCCTTCGGTGTTATCTCATTGTGTTAGCCCTGAAAAGTATAATTTCAAATTTACCTTGTTATGAGTTAGGATATCTCTGATCAAATTGAAAAAAACTAAAGATTATGCTTTACTTATATAGAACCAAGTTGATATTTCATCCTTTTTCTAGTGAAAGGTTGCCATCTCTAGAAAATTATATTTTACCTTAAAACAAAATGCCTGCCTCCTGGAATGTATATCCCCGATGTCTTGAGTCTCCATGGGAACTATCTCGGTCCTTTGTGTTAGTTTTTACTTGCAACAGCATCCCCATCCAAGTCTGTCTAATCAGTTCCATCTAATTCTTACTCAGCATTTAGCATTATGTATCAGTAACGCTTGGAAATCTTTTATTAAATTTCTTGAAAATTTTATATCATCTTAGATTCTTGTTGCAGGTTGCACCATACAAGAAAGTTCGCCGGGTTGCTTTTGTCAGCTCAATACCAAAATCAGCTGCTGGAAAGATATTGAGAAGGGAGCTCATAAATCATGTTTCAACTATTCCTGCATCTAAGCTATGAACGTCACATCTTTGCTTTTTCAAGTGAAGTAAACATGCATGCTTTTTTAGATGTTATCAGTGACTTCCCCGGCTGCAGGACCCGGTGATACAGGAGGGCGTGCCTTTGGGGCAACGGGAGTCTAATTTAAGCCATTATTGCCATTTATCATGTGGGTGATGTGAAAAAGATCATGACAATAATTATCTCCAAGTATCGGTTGCTTTTCTCCAATCAATCAGAGGGTTATATTGATGTTAGATAGATGAAATGCCAAGGAAAAGTAGTAATTCCTGATCAGTGTCTGTTTATATAGAAGCTTGGGGCTTAGACCAATAGAGGTGCTATTGAGCACGCAAAATGTCATATCTAATCATGGAAAGTGAAAACCCATGGATCATAAACATTATTGATGGAAGATAGCTAATCCCTTCAGATAATTGGATGAACTGTTGAAGATGTCAACCGTTATCCTAATTGTTAGGTTAGCAACTAGTGGCCTAGACTGGGTCAATAATGGTAGGGTAATGTGTGTTGCTCACGGCCGTCGATGTTGAATTATTGGAGAATCTTGTTACGTGATTTATGATTGAAGGAGAGAAGAGTTGAAACACATGCATTATCATTTATTTATGTCAGCCTTGCAAGCAAAGTTCTTTCCACTCATATTCCTAGTTGTGGTATTCCTGATAAGCTTGCTTGGGGTTTATCTTTATCACTTGAGCAGGAGATCTTTATGAGGTGAGAAATTCTTTGTGCATGGCAGGCGGTGCAGAACCGCATGCACCGCATCACGCACAGCATCAGCATGCGATGTGTGAAAATTTTTTTTCTTCGTCGGCTCCGTACGGAAATCAATCATTGTGGATGGTGCGTATGATTTTACACCGTTTGCGGTGTACAAAAAATTTCATGTATAAGGTATATAGAGTAGGTCTACTAGAACTAAGGGGTTGTTTGGTTGGGAGGAGTGGGGATTTAGAATCAGAATGGGTGACTCTCATTCCAACCATTTAGTTGGGAGTTTCATTCTGATTCCGATTTTGGGGTGGAATGAGAATGGCTCAATCTATATAGAACTCAATCTTTACTTTCCTTTAAGGATTCAATTTTTTATTCCAATTTTGATTTCGATCACGAACCAAATGTTTCAGGAGATTTGATCATTTCGATTTCGATTCTAAGTCATTTCGATTTTCATTCCTATTTTGATTTCGATTGCGAATCAAATACCTCCTAAGAGATGATGAGTTCGTGTGAAATTTGTGGATTCATCCTAGAGTTGTCTTATTTTGTTGGAAGATGACTTGGCATCGGATTTCTTATTGAAGCATTTTAGCAAGGAGTGGGTTGAGTTTACCCCCAATCTGTGGTATCCATTCGGAGATGGAGGAGACAATTCCAACATGCTCTTCCAATGCCCTAAAGCATCAAAAGTATGATGGTTGTCAGATATTCCTTCTACTTTCGTTATATCTCCCTATCTCGTGGATGGCTTTAGGGGGTGTTTGGAATTGGAATCGGAATAACCAAATCTCCCGAAGCGTTTGGTTCGTGATCGGAATTAGAATGAAAATTTGAATTCATAGAGATGGGTAGGGATTGAGTTTTATATAAATTGAGTCATTCTTATTTCACCCCGAAATCGGAATCGGAATAGGACTCTTTCCAACCAAACGGTTGGAAAGGAAATCATCCATTCTGATTCTGATTTCAGACTCTCACTTTCTCCAATCAAATATCCCTTTAAAATTGCTGAAGGGTGGCCTTAATAGGAACTACTCCAAGTGATTGAGCCAGCTTATATTGCTTACCGCAGTTGATTGAATCAGAATAATTATATCTTTGAAGGTAAAATTTGTCATCAAGACTTTGAAGGTAAAAATATGTCATCAAGCTTCAGGGACCATATGCACCGTGGTCAGTGGAGGATCCATGGTTATTAAGGACTAACATTAATTACATAATTATAAAGGATGGGAACGAAATTGACCATACATCAAATACAACGCATGGTGACTAAGTAAGAGAATAAAACATACTTATTAAGCACTCACGAAAATTGAATTGGTTAAAGTTTTGGGTCATTACTTTGACTATATTTATATTAAATACTAAAAATTAAAAAATATATTTTAATAATTTTTAATCAAATGCAGCCATTATGTTTAATTGTAATATAAATAATGATAATCATAAATTATCTATTTTTAGAGAGCTTGTAAGAAAATTTGTATAAATGAGGGAAAACAAAAAAGTTATTAATATTCTTAAATACTTTAATAACAAAGTTCCAAAATATCATAAAGAATAGTATAAACTATTTTCATTTTTCATTTTTTATAAAAGAGAAAGCATTTTATTTTTAAAAAATAAATGGTTGAAATATGACATATTAAGATATCCATCTTTTCATATGAAAATATCACATTACATATCAAATGATGGTTTAATGATGTGAATAGATTATAAATAAGTAAAATAAAATATCTCAATAAAATAGGATTGAATGTTCTAGCTTGGAGGTATCCAAGTGAAATATCATTGGTTCAATTCTGGGTTTAAGAGTTTATTTGAGGAATTCATTTTATTAGAATTTGAATTTCCATAATTCATACATTTATGCGATAAAAGATCATATGCACAATGGTTCTAAATTTTTCTTCTTCACTCATCAATGAATCCATTGCATTTCATTAGTAATGAATTAATTTGTCATTTTCTTTTTCTATATAAATCCTGTTTAATTGTTTTTGTTTTTTTATTTGGAAATGCAGAGTGTTTGTTGATCCTATTTTGCCATTATGCTGGTTATGATTGAGACCATTTTGTGTATGTCATTGTATTGATGATGACTCTTTAACCGGTTTCTCCATTCATCAATCATTCTAGAGTTATAATTTTTATTTTGCTTTGATTTGGATTCGAATATTCCTTATATATATTAGTGGATATTTAGGTTTTGATTCAAATATGATTATGCTAAATCCAACCCAAGTTGAAGTTGAGCTAATATTTCTTAATTTGGAGTTATAAACTAAACCCATGTTGGTAGATTGGGTTTTGAGGTGCCCAGGTGGCACATTTTTGAAAATGAACGTACATGTATTGCTATGTCTTGGCAATGCAATGCAAGCAAGTGTAAAGGTACACCCTTTTGTCGTACCTTCTAACAGAAGGCGAGCAGAAGTGGAGCAATGATTAAGAGGGATGAAGTGGATTTCTACCATAAAAAAACAAAAATGAGGAATGAAGTGGCCAAATAACTTGCCAGCACGTCCTTCACTTTCGCGTTACACCTTCGCATGTGACCTCACGCTGTCTTTGGTGGAATAAAAGCCAATCGGCAATCACTCAACCCAACTACAAAAAGCTAAACCCGTCAAACAAACGTGTCATGCCTAGGTGAACGAAAAATCGTAGCAAGTAGTTTATTCTACCGCCACGTTTGCAGTAGGGCCCACAATAAAGACGTCAAAACGACTGCACGTCCTCCATCCTTTCCTCGACTTGGCTGTCTATGTCATGACCTGGACAGCCGATAAACAAGAGGAACCAACCGTCGCGATCCCCTCCACGTGCCGCACGACCTTTTGCACTTTCGCTGCCTCCTTCGATGCTTCGCTTTTCTTGCAACTCGTCTGACCACCATTCCAATGCCCAACCCGTCGTTTGGATATTGTCAGCCAATGGGAAGCCGCCACAAGGGGCGTTGCAAGGAGGCGATGCAAAGAAAAGATGAAAACTTCCAGCGGAGTCCGCTCTCCAGCTGCCGCCCCTTTTCCGGGCTCCGTCTCAGCTTTAAAAAATTATAAAAAGCATCGGCTTGTCCGAATGTCTGCTTTCCTCTGCTCCCGGATTTCCGATTCCCCTTCTCTCTCCTCCATGGGCGATAATGCCGAAACCCCAACCCTAGCGGAGGACCGATCGCCACCGCCACCGCCACCGCCACCGCTGCCGGCGTCGCGGCCGCGGTCGCGGTCGCCGTCGCCGTCGCGAGTGCCGCTCCTCCAGCCGGAGGAGACGCTCCTCGGCTGCGGTCTCCACCGCCTCCGGTCTTTCCTGGCCGTCGTCGGATTTTACCATCACTCCTCCCTGCTGGCCCTTGTCGTCTCCGGCTTCGCCTTCGCCCTTTTCGGCATTGCCGGCCCCGTCGCCTCGATCTGCCTCTCCCGCTGCTCCGACGGGAGCTGCGAGGAGTACCAGGTCGAGCGGTTCGAGATATGCGTCTTTGTGTCCGACGTGTCTGTGGCCGCCGTCTCCCTCATTTGTATCTCCAGGAATCTGTCCAAGTATGGCATACGGAGGTTTCTCTTCGTGGATCAGCATCACGGCCGGGCCGAGAGGTTCCAGATACAGTACTTCCACAAGATCCAGGTCGGGAGATGTTCATTCTCTTTAGAGTCTTCTTCTTCTTAAAACTCTAATTATGGAGTGGTTTGATTGAGATGAATTGAGAAAGAATTGAGAAAATTATGCTTAGGTGTTTGAATTTGTAGTTACCTGCATAATATGGAAAAAAATTAATCCGTCAAGATCCGATTCTGAGATTTTACTTTGTGGATTTGATTGAAAAGGTTAATAATCTTTGTAGTGGTTGGAAAATTATCTGCACTCGCAATGTTTCTTTGAAAAAGTTGATATTGTTTCTGCTGTATGGAGAAGGACTTGATGTTTGAGATAGGAAGCACAAATATGATTTCCGTTGTTTGCTTTTATGAAGTGATGTCCGTTGGATTAAGAGGAAACTTTGAGAAGTTATTATTGCTGCAGGACTCGAAATTTATAGTAGAGTGGATCGACTTGGGTGAGATTGGACTGGAGTGATCCTTGTGACCTGACGAAAATTCCTCTAATCTACAAAATCAATCAAGAAATCGGATGGGAATCCTTCGATTCTTGACCCTCCGATGCTTAAATCAGTTCGAGCTTGGAGAATAGGGATGAAAAAGAATGGAAGAGCAAGAGAGATTGAGTAGAACTGAAGGAGAACTAGATGGAAGCCAAGAGTCTGACCTAATTTCCTACCGGCAGAATATCTTCTAATTTCAGAGAGCAGAACTTATCGATGAAAGATTCTTAACCCTTTATTTATAGAGGAGTTGAGGAGGTAAATTCAGAGTTTGTTAGATCATTAGAGGAGTGTTAGACGGTTAGAGAGCCACCTGCAAGTGAGTTGACTTACAGCTGTGCATTTGAGCTTGACATGAGATCGTGGCCAACTGTGATCTGGTTGAAGAAACCACCGCGAGCGTTCGTAGAATGATTAAGTTCATCAGTATAATAGTTCATCTCGATAGATGATCGGGGTGAAATAGAGATATTCTAATTCTTTCCGGATAAGAAGGCTTGGGGTTCAGGTCGATAGATATCCAATCTGAATATTTTTTTTATTAGCTAAAATGTCATCTGGTTAGAACACAAGGGTGTTCTTTATTCAGGTCGGCGAAATATCGAGCTGAATCTACTAATCGGCAAATTAGTCTGCTGGGATCCGGTGCTTTCAGATTGACATCTCTTTGATCTCGTATGATGATGCCACATGTTTTGAGGCTGGTTTAATGCACCAATATTTTGCCTCCCACTTCTTATGTTCGAGGTGATAATCCTTTGATTGGATTAGGAGGTAGAAGTATTTTCATAAGGTTGGGTTCTCGTCAATTTGGGAGGCGTTTGTCATAGAGATCAGATTTTACCGATCAGAAGATCTTATCTCCATACTTGAATTTTAGCTCGGTTGTTCATTGACTAGGAGATCTTATCTTCGTGTTTGAATTTTCGATCTGATTTTCACTGATCAAGAGATCTTATCTCTATATTTGAATTTTGGCTCGGTCGTTCACCGATCAGAAGATCTTATCTCCGTGCTTGAATTTTTGATTCAGTTTTCACCAATCAAGAGATCTTATCTTCATACTTGAATTTTGGCTCGGTCGTTCACCGACCAAGAGATCTCATCTTTGTGTTTGAATTTTTGATTCGATTTTCATCGATCAGGAGATTTTATCTCTGCATTCAAATTTTGTCTCGATCATTCACCGACTAGGAGATCTTATCTCCGTGTTTTACTTTGAGACTTTTCGGACTGGTGTTGTCGCCGTCTGGAATAAATGCGCCACACCTCGAGAGCATAAAAATTAATTACTTGGTTGAAAACGAAGAGACTTGATCTTTCAAAAAATGATCCGCCTGATCTTCTATCATCATTGCTTGGATGGACGATTTGAAAATATCAAATAAGAGTGTGACATCTGTCAATGTCTGATTGGTTTATTAGCTTGGGCATGGATCGGTCCGTCATGGCAGAATCTGGAGAAAGTTGTACCTAACTGCCGTCTGATCGAGCATTGGATTAACGCCAGGTGTCACAAATCGGCAAGAAGATCAGTTAATCCAGGCCGTCGGTTTGCCTATAAAACGCTTTTGCCCCCCAATCACTGTTTATTTCTGCTGTTACTGTGTGAAGGTGCTGCCAAATTATTTTCTGAAGCTTTCCTGCATTGAACGGCCATCGGAGATAGTGAGAACCTTCGTTGGAGCGGGAGGAAAAAGAGTTCATTCTCCATCTTTTGGGAGGATTTCATTTGTCTCTTAGGTATCAGTCCTCTCTCATTTGTTCTCTTTCAGTCATAGAGTAGCCCTTCTTTCTCTTTCGATTCTTTTCATTTTTTCATCACATTTTTCTCTGAGAAATATGTCCAAGTGAGGTAGAGAGGGGAAAAAGACCGTAGGTGATTCACAGGTTATGTCGATCCGGCCCTTATTGGCCATTGAGGTAGGAAATCCATCCCGAAAGAACCCTGAAATCGGTCCCATATGTGAGGGGAGTTCGGATCACAGCACAGAATTTTCTGTGCATGGTCTCACGGACTACCTTAGTCCAGAGACAGAAGAATCCATTTTGATCGAGGAGAACTTCCTAACCTTTAGGAAAAAATATAATATATCCGATGAGTATGAAATGATATTATCGGATCTGGAAGGTCGGGTATCTGAGCCTCTCGAGGGTTGCATAGTTTTCTACAACGAGTCCCTTCGATCTGGCCTGCAGTTCTCACTGCACCCCTTTTTCAGCAACATCTTTGATTTTATAGAGCCCATTCCACTTAAATAACTCCAAACGTAATTAAGATGATTATAGTATTCATAATCATGTGTAATTTTCTTCACATAGATCTTAGGATCTCCCTATTTAGATCCTTGGTCCTCTTGAAATGACATCCGAATGAGAAGAGTTGATGGTATTTCTCATCTCGAAAAAATCATAAATTTGGACCTAGCCTTCCCTCTTCGATTCACGGCTGGAAATGCCATTTTTTCTTCATTCGGGCTCCTATTCCATGGGGTTTTAGGACTTCCTAGGAATGTCCGGACACCAAACACAACTCTAATGATGAAATTCTCTCCGGAGAAGAGGTGGCTCATTCCACCCTGATTACTACCAAAATACCCAAGTTATCTTTTCTGATAAATGATCAGGCATTGTATGGTGCCGGTATCAGCCTGTATTCTCCTTGGAGTAAGATCGAAATATTTTATTTTTCAACTTTATCATTTTTTTACTGTCTTTATTATTCTGAAATGCCTGTCTAATGCAGAAATGAGATTCAATCCGACGAAGGTAGAGGAGAGGAAGAGGAAGGATCAACCAAAGCCATCTGCTACTGATCCTGCATCGAAAAGAGTTAAAGGTGCAGTGCCTCCCCCCGCCTAAGCGGCATCCTGATTTTCTTCGGCGACCCCTTCTCCAGCTAACTCGGGGAGGAGTGAAGCCTCCCGGGGACCACAAAATCTCTCCGAGCCTTATCATTGGAACCCCCACCTTGCTAACCCGCTGTGGTGAGGATAAAGAATGACACTGCCCGACTTGCACCGCCTTCCAAAGAGATCGGACGCAATCAACTGCAACTTCCACGGCCCCATCGAGTTCATTTGAAAGAGATGTCGTGACTAGGATGTCACTCATGGAGCGACCCCGATTGGGCCGCGATCTTCTCGAGTCAGTGATGCCGACCGTCGATCTGAAGGTGCGTCGAAAGAATAAGCTAGAGTAGATTGTCAACCACGGATTGGAACAGCTCATGCATGTGAGTTCTTCTTTCTTTCTTTTTTCTTCTCCTTTTTTTTTTCACTTTGGTGATTGACCGACCTGAACCTTTGTCATGCAGGTCACCATCGACTTCAAGGTTATGTATAAGAACATGATCCACTTGTTGAAGAATAAAGAGGCCATGGATGCCAATCTGATCATTCTTTAGGAGGAGAAAAAAGAGCCCGAACTCAGTCCAGAACTCAAACATCAACTCGAAGAAAAGCTGAAGGCACTGAAGGAGAAGAATCAAAATCTATTGGATCTTCGGCGAAAGGTTAATGAACAGGTGAAAAATATTTTTGATCTACATACTATCGCTGAGAAGAACAAGGAACTGGAGTCAAGGCTTAGAGAGGCGGAGAAGGCCAATGAGGCTCATGAGAAGGTCATAGAGGCCTTGAAGAGGCAAATCAAGGAGCAGGACAAGGCGGCTAAGGCAGTTGAGCTATACAAAGCCTTCGAGGAGTTCGAGGATGAAGTATCCGAGAGCTCCGAGGGCGTATATGATTACGCCTTTAGTTAGTACCGCAATCTGATCAAAAAATTGTATCCCTAGGTAGATATCTCCAAGGTCACTCCAAAGGTAGCCGTTGAGATGGACGTAAAGGGGGATCTTGAGTCACCCCCTAAGTGGCAGAGGAGCTAGCAAAGGAATCTGGTCGGTCTCCTACTGGGGTGAACATAATTGAAGCCATCACCGTGGAGCCTATATTTTGTGGTGCCTCTAGTAAAGATCGAAGTCCTCGAGGCTGGCAAGAAGTCAGAGTCCACCCCAGCCGCAGAGCCTACTACCATCGATACTATTGGGAAGCCAGAGCAAACCAAAAAAGAACCAAGGAGAGCTTCGATGCGTCGGTGATCATCCAGTAGAAATTTTTCTTGCTTCTTGGGATGTACTGACCTGATACAGGTCTTCTTCTTTTCTTCTTTTTTTTTTCTTTTTGGAATATGTAAATCCAATGCGGTTCCCACTTTTGTACTTTCTTTTCATATTAATGCAAGAAATATTTTTTCAAACGTCATGATTTAATCCGTATGTTCTAATAAATTCTATTGCTTGCCAGGATAAAATAACTATACATATCTTTATAATTCGACAGAACCGAAAACTGATGACTTTAAATTCATTCATCATCAATTAATTGAAAATCAAAGTTTGGATGTATCTTTATTTTTACGACCTTGAACGGATCAAGTTTGAGATTCGAAGATCGATATTTTTAAGAGAATCCAAAGACAGTCTTGCTCTAGAGATCAATATAGTATCACATCGGTTCGAAACTGACATAAGATCCTCTCGGTCTTGTATTCGGAATAAGATTTGTCGGTTGATGGGGGAATCAAGCCCTTCGGGACTTTATCGGATTGGGATTCGAATTAACATGTATGCCCTTAGGGGTTTTACCGGACTGGAATTTGGATTAATATGTATGCCCTTCGAGGTTTCATCGGATTGGAATTCGGATTAATATGTATGCCCTTTGGGATTTTATTGGACTGAAATCCGGATTAACATGTATGTCCTTCAGAGTTTTATCAGACTGAAATCCGAATTAATATGTATGCCTTTCGGGGCTTTACCGGACTGGAATCCAGATTAACATGTATGCCCTTCGAGACTTTACCAGACTGAAATCCGGATTAACATGTATGCCCTATGGGGCTTCATCGGATTGAAATCTGGATTAATATGTATGTCCTTCGGAGCGTTATCGATTGAAATCCGGAGTAATA
This sequence comes from Elaeis guineensis, assembly GCF_000442705.2. Lineage (NCBI taxonomy): Eukaryota > Viridiplantae > Streptophyta > Magnoliopsida > Arecales > Arecaceae > Elaeis > Elaeis guineensis. Next base: position 81,780,904 of record NC_025999.2, read on the forward strand.
TGTATGCCCTTCAGGGTTTAATCGGACTGAAATCTAGATTAACATATATGCCTTACGGGGCTTCACCAGATTGGAATTCGGATTAATATGTATGCCCTTCGGGGTTTTACCAGACTGAAATTTGGATTAACATGTATGCCCTTCGGGGCTTTATCGGACTGAAATCCAGATTAACATGTATGCCTTTCAAGGCTTCACCGGATTGAAATCCAGATTTTGATAAAAGAAAAAACATGACATATGAGAAAGAGCTCGTTAGAACATTTTCATTGATAATATTTTTTGAGATTTTCAGAATTTCAAGTGTGGAGAATAACAGATCCGTCTAAATTCTCAATTCTATAAGCCTCTGGGTGAACTACATCGGTGATCCGATAGGGTCCTTCCCAATTGGGAGTTGTTTACCTTATTTAGTAGATTTTGAGACTTCAGCCATCTCAGGATGAGGTGATCCTTTTGAAATGACTTCGGTATTACACGGGCATTGTAATATTTAGCAGTTCTCTGCTTATAGGTCGCCATTCTAGCATGGGCTTGTTTTCTCATTTCATCAAAAAGATCTAGATCGGTCCTCAATCAGTCAGAATTGGTTATCTTATGAAAATTTTTGACTCTATCAGATAATAGGCCAATCTCAACGGGAATCATTGCTTCAGTCCTATAAGTGAGCCCGAAAGGAGTCTCTCCTATCGGAATCCGATACGTGGTTCGGTATGCCCACAGTATACTCTGTAGCTCTTCAGCCCACAATCTTTTTGCATCAGTGGGCCTTATTTTCAAAACTTGAAGGATAGTTCTATTAGTTACTTCAACCTCGCCATTTGACTGTGGATGTGCAATAAAAGTGAGTCGGTGATTAATATGAAATTTAGAGTAGAATTCATTGAATTTGGGGTTATCAAACTGCCGACCTTTATTAGTGATGATGATCTGAGGTAAATCAAATCGGCATGTTATAGATTTTTAGACAAAATCTTGCATCTTTTTCTTTGTGATCTGGGCTAAAGGTTTTGTCTCTACCCATTTTGTGAAATAATCAATGGCTACTATAAAAAATTTTGTTTGGCCTGCCGCTATTGGGAAAGGTCTTAATATATCCATCCCCCAAATTGTAAAGGAGCAAAGAGCGGTAATAGAAATAAGCTCAGTAGTAGGTTGATATTGGATATTAGCGTACCTCTGGCATTGGTCGTACTTGTTGACGAGATCAACTGCATCTTTTTGAATAATTGGCCAGTAATAACCTTATCGGATTACTTTATAAGCAAGTGACCTGCTTTCCAGATGGTTTCCACATATTTCCTCATGTACTTCTCGAAGTGCGTAGTCAGCTTCATATGGTGTCAAACATCGAAGTAGAGGAAAAGAATAAGACTTTTTATATAAGCGGCTGTTTTGAAGAACATACTATGGAGCTTGTCTTCTAATGCTTCTGGCCTTGACTGGATCATTGGGCAGAACTCCTTTAGATATATAATCTATGAGGGGATCAATCCAACGTGGCTCATGATCGACCTGAAATACAGAGAGTATCTCAATATTAGGCCTGTCCAACTGTTCAATCAGTACCTTCTGATTTAGTTCGGAAAAATCCGAAGTTGCGAGGTGGGACAGAGCGTCAGTCCGGACATTTTTCGATCTAGAAATCTGAAGCACTTCAAGCTCTTCAAAATTTTCGGATAGTTTTTTGACATTTTGCAAGTAACGGGCCATCGTGGAATCTTTGGCTTCAAATTGACTTCGGACTTGGCCGACAACGAGTTGTGAATCTATAAAAACCTTTAATTTTCTGACTCCAAGCTCTTTTGCCATTTTGAGATCCGCCGTTAAGGCTTCATATTCAGCACTATTATTGAAAGTGTTGAAATTGAACCTCAGGGCCTGTTCAGTCATGAACCTTTCAAGACTAGCCAAAGTCAAACCGATGCTATTTTTTTAAGAACTTGAGGCTCCATCCACATGTAGAATCCAGAATGAATCATCATTTTTAGGACTTACCGGGATGATCCATCATCTGGGATAGTGCATTCTGCAACAAAACCAGTTAGTACTTGGCCTTTAACTGTAGTTCGAGGTCGGTAGTATACATCAAATTTACTGAGTTCAATAGTCCATTTGGCGATCCTACCTGAAATATCAACTCTTTGTAATATCAATCCGAGCAGCTGATCTGTTAATACTGTAATAGTATGAGCTTGGAAGTAAGGCTTGAGTCTCCGGACTGCCATGATCAAAGCATATATCATCTTTTCGGCCTTCTTATATCGGGTTTCTGTGTCTCGCAGCAATTTCCTGCTGTAGTAGAGAGGTCTTTGAATGCCCATTTCTTTCCGGATAAGAACTGAGCTGACTGCATAAGGTGAAACGGAAATATAGACGTACAGTTCTTTATCTTCGAGTGGTCTAGAAAGAAGAGATGGAGAGCCAAGATACTTCTTAAGATTCTCAAAAGCAGTCTGACATTTTTCTGTCCAGCTGAAATTTTTGATATTTTTTAATATTTTAAAGGGAAGGTATTTTTCAGCTAAACTGAAAACAAATCGACTGAGGGCTGCCACTCGACTGGTGAGCTGCTGGATTTTTTTGATAGAGGTCAGGCACTTCATTTCCAATAATGCTCTAATCTTTTCAGGGTCAGCTTCTATTTCTCTTTGATTAATGAGAAAGTCAAGGAACTTATCGGAGCCAACTTCGAAGGCACATTTGTTAGGATTGAGCTTCATCTGGTGCCTTTTAAGTTCTCCAAATGCTTCCTTCAGGTTGATAATATGCCGATCTTTCTTGATGCTTTTTACTATCATGTGATCAATATAGATCTCTATATTTTGATCAATTTGTTGCTTGAAAATTTTGTTGACGAGGCATTGGAATGTAGTACTTGTATTTTTAAGATCAAAAGACATTATTTTGTAACAATACAAACCTCTTTCAGTAATAAAGGCAGCATTTTCTTCATCTTTTGGAGCCATTGGATCTGATTATAGCATGAGAAAGCATCCACAAAGTTGAGGAGCTTGCGATCGGAGGTAGCATCTATGAGCTGATTGATTCTCGACAGAAAAAACTGTCTTTTGGACAAGTTTTATTAAGATCTTTATAGTCGATGCATATCCTCCATTTGTCGTTGACCTTGACCATAACTACATTGGCTGTCCATTTCAGATAATGAGCTTCCCTGATGAATCTTGCTTTTAAAAGCTTGTCAACTTCCTCATCGATTGCTTTTTGCCTTTGTGGAACGAAACTTCTTTTCTTCTGCTGAACCAGCTTGAAATTTGGATCTACATTGAGTTTATGAATAATCACATCAGCAGGGATGCCAGGCAAATTACAAGCCAATCAAGTAAAGGCGTCAGCATTTGCTCGTAAAAAATTGATCATTCTCTCTCTTAAACTAGACTTGAGGTTTACACCGATCTAGACCCTTTTTTCCAGATCATCTCCTAAAGGAATGGCTTCAAACTTTTCTATCAGTTCACCTCAGATTCTTCCGACCTCATCTAATGCATCCGGTTATCAATTGGTATAGTTTCCGTCGGTTGGTTTATTTTAGCCAAAATCATAAAATACTGTTAAGTCACCATTTGGTCGCCACGCATCTCAACAACTCTTTTTTTAGTCGGAAAATGCATCAATAGATGATAAGTAGAGACAATGGTCTTGAGGACATTGAGACCAGATCAGTCCAGGATAGCATTATAAGCAGATGGGACTTTGACTACTAGAAAGGTGAGCTGTACCGTTGACTGCCTTGGTTTTTATCCCGCTGTAATTGGTAGAGTAATTTCTCTCTCGACTGTCATAAGATTTTTTGAGAACCCGACGAGGGGAGTATCGATCCGCCTGAGTTGTCCGATCAGGTTCATTTTTGAGAAAGCATCATGGAACAATATACGTTAGCAGAGCTTCCATTATCAACAAGAACTCTTTTTACATCATATTTTGCTATCGCCATAGAGACGATGACAGCACCGTTATGAGAGGTTTGGATCCCTTGTACATCATTTTCAGAACAAGAAATACCATCTTCAGTTCTCTGTCTCTTGGGGAGCAGGTCATCAGTGCCAGGTAAGACGTCAGATATCATATTGATAACACCGACAGTTGGTCGGTTGTGATCATTAGAAGTTCCTTTTGCTGGAGGCCTATACTCTCTGATTTTGGCCGATCTAACATATTTGTCGAGGTAACCCTGACGTACCAAGGTTTCTATCTCATCCCGCAGTTGCCTGCATTCCTCGATGTCATGGCCATGATCTCTGTGGAAGCGGCAAACTTTCGTTTCTCTCTTCTCTGGAGGGGCCTTCAGGGGGTCAGGCCTTCGAAGATATCTCTCCCTTCAATTTTCATTAGAATCTGAGCTCGAAGAGTGGACAGAGGGGCATAAGAATTAAAGCGCCGAGGTAGGCTCCTTGACCTCGAATTTTTTCGGAGTCGATTTGAATTTTCAGTTTGCTCATTATTCTCCCTCGGTCGTTTTTTTCTATTTTTATCCTTCTTCGCCTGCTTTAAGATAGCCTCCGCCTCCTCGGCCTGGGCGTACTTACGCACCCGATTAAGCATCTCGTCGTAGGTATCCGAAAAGTTCTTATTCAGAGAAAAAATCAAACGATTGCTTCGGAGTCCTCTCTTCAAAGCAGACGTGGCAACTAATTCATTAAAATTCTTTACTTTCAGGGTGGCCGTGTTGAAATGAGCCACGTACTTTCGGAGATCTTCTCTTTCCTGCTGCTAAACAGAGAAAAGACTATCCACATATCTCAAATGAAGTTTGTTAGCACCAAAATAAGTGACAAAGAGTCTCCCAAGTTGCTCAAAAGAAGAGATGGACCTTTATGTGAGTTCGAAAAATCAAACCCTCGCTGCCTTCTTGAGGATTGCAGGAAAAGCAATATATAATAGGGCATCAGAAGCCTCTTATAAAGCCATAAGGGCCTTATAACCCTCGATTTGTTCCATCGGTTTAGCAGAGCCATCAAAAGATTTGATGGCGGACATCTTGAATCGGTTCGAAACTGTTCACTCAAGATCTTATGAGAGAATGGAGATTGAAGATTGAAGCTATCTTTATTCTAAGGTCGACCTCCTATCTGGAGCTCCATCAGATGCCTTTCAAGATTCAGAACCTTGTGCTTTAGGTCGTCCCTTCTTTGAACTTTCAAAGTACTGGGGGCAAATTCGCTGTTAGCCTCATCAATATGGTATTCATCTTGATGGGCTGGTTGAGGGCTGTGTTGGGATGAAGCATTTGGGGGAGCAGCTTCTTTTGATGGTTGCTTCTCCTTCTTTTGAAGCTATTGAATAGCTGCTGTCAGGGCTTGGACTTGCTGAACAAAGAGATTGAATTGTTAAGGATCAACAGTAATTGATTGCTGTGGTGGCGTCTTAGGTGCTCCTTTAGGAGCGGAGGGAGAGGGATGATGAGCTTGTGCTTTAACCATCTTTTTCACAAAAGAAATCAGAGCCCTTCCTCTAGCGCCAATCTGTTGCCGTAGGGCTCAAAATTTGGAGTAGAGTGGATCGACTTGGGTGAGATTGGGCTGGAGCGATCCTTGTGACCTAATGAAAACTCCTCCAATCTGCAAAATCAGTCAAGAAATTGGATGTGGATCCTTCAATTCTTGACCCTCCGATGCTTAAGTCAGTTCGAGCCTTGAGAACAGGGATGAAAAAGAATGGAAGAGCAAAAGATTGAGTGGAACTGGAGGAGAACTGGGTGGAAGCCAATAGTCTGGCCTAATTTCCTACCGACAGAATCTTCCTTAGTTTCAGAGAGCAGAACTTACCGATGGAGGATCCCTAACCCTCTATTTATAGAGGGATTGAGGAGGTCGTTTCAGAGTTTGGTAGGCCGTTAGAGGAGTCTGTTAGACGGTTAGAGAGCCACCTGCAAGTTAGTTGGCTTATAACTATGCATATAAGCTAGACATGAGATTGTGGCCAGCTGTGGCCTGGTTGAAGAAACCACCACGAGCGTTCACAGAACGATCAAGTCCGTCAGTATAATAGTTCACCTTGGTAGATAATCGGGGTGAAATAAAGATGTCCTAATTCCTTCCGGATAAGAAGGCATCAGGGTTCCGGTCAGTAGATACCCGATTTGAACATTTCGTTGTTAGCTAAAATGTCATCCGCTCAGAACACAACAAGGATGTTCTTTATTCAGGTCGATGAAATACAAAGCTGAATCCACTAACCGGCAAATTAGTTTGCTGGGATCCGGTGCTTTCAGATTGTCATCTCTTTGATCTCGTATGATGATGCCACGTATCTTGAGGCTGGTTTAATGCACCAACATTTTGAGAAATTTTGCTATTATTAGGAATTTGTTAGAATCCATTGATTATGTTGCAGGTTATAACTTTGGTGGATATGTTTCCAGTGCTTGATCCATGAAACCAACTAGGATCTGCAAGAAGACATAAGACAAGCTTTCCTGCTACCCATGTGGGTGTGATTTCAATCCTTGTTCCAACATGCATTCTCCACCTAAACATGTTACTGGATAATAGTGAAATGAACTTTTTCCATCTACCTCTTTAATAGGCCACATTTGTTGCTAGTAATCCTACTCCCTTTTCATAGAGTCTGCAATCCGTCTTCGCACTTGGTGGCCTTTCTGCACCAACAAACACCTTAAGACTAGATCATTTCTATCACCTGTTTAGTTATTTATTTGGAAATATCCAAGGTATTTAACCTTTAACAGTATCAGCAATTCTCCATTCTTTCTTTCTATCCTTGTTGTTCTAAGAGTCTTGTGATATTTTAAACTCACTCAATTACCCTTGCTTTTTAAACTTTGAAAGTTTGGCATTTGTTGCTTTGTAAAACATATGCAGCTTTGAGATTGCTTATTGCTAATGCATCATCATCTTGCATCTTTTTTTTTTTTGACTTGCAATCTTGTCTCAATTTCTTGCCATGGAACTGTTCCAGCTTTTTGGCCATGTATGGCATCTATTGCTGGTTCAGAACCCAATCAAGGCTTGAAAACTCAGTTTTGGTTATAGTTTCGGCCATCGGGGTGGCTTTGTGTGGGGGAGTTTTGGCACCTGTTGCAGCTGCAATTTTGGAAATATTGATGTTTCAACTTCAATTTCTGCAGAGAATTGATGAGAATGGTTCTTATGTCTTTTAAAATATCTAGATCAAAATCAATAATTAGAATTATGGCTAAGAATACATTTCATCATTAACTCTTAACTATATTGGTACAATCTGTTTCTTATTAGTACGCTGGAAGTTTGATCTGAGGGGCTTTTGCTTTGTGCAATGGTAAAAGGCTTAGGCTAACAAGTGCAATGACACTAGTTCGAGTCTTTGGTTAGCCTCTTTGTGCAGAGAAATGCCAAGGGGTCCCTGGTTTGCTCTCCTAGGGTCTTGGATCATCGGTACCATAACTGGGTAATATGGTTTTATAAGGAGATGTAGCTCAAATGGTAGAACACTCTTTTCACATGTGAGAGGTAAGGGGATTGATACTCTGCATCTCCACTTTTTTAGTGTTGAGCCTTGGTGCAATGGTTAGGCTGCTAGATTATGAGTCTGGTGTCATAGGTTCAAAACATGAAAACAACCTCATCACATATGAGGTTGATTTGGTCATACATACATACATACATACAAACAATCGAATACAGATATTTGCATTGTACGTTTGCATCATGCATCATTATCATATTTACCTTGACTGCTCCTTGTTTTGTGAGGTTTACACAAACACAAAATTATGTTCTTTGAAAGCTGTGAGCATGCCGTGTTTGTGATTTTTCCGTTAATTGGAGGTTTCAGATGCACATTACAGCTTAGATAGTCATTAGAACTATCTAAAATGTTTGAGGAAAGTGAAGAAACTAGTTTAACAGAAAGTTCTTCAAGTTTTTTTTAGGCAAAATTGCATTTGATAGCCAAGAATTTGTAGTTTACTTTGGTTTTAAGGTAAACTGTCCCACAATTCAAAATTACCCACCTTTTGTTAGCGATTACTTATGCGGCATGACCTCTTATATTATCTATATTAGTTAAAAGATTTTTGCTGATGGAATTTCAATGCACATCTGGGTTTTTACAGTTTTATACTATTAAAATAATAAAATTTATTTTCATTAGATGAATGCAGATTTTTTATACTCGCATCTAAAATGAGAATTTCACTTATACCTTATGGCAGGATTTTTTTTGTCTGCTCCTTTGGTGGATACTGCCATGCCTTCTCGTGAAGACTGCCCGTGAAATCTTTCGCTTTCTATACATCTTCCATGAGTCAATATGGAAATCCATTGTGGTTTTGTTAGCTTCAATCATCTCATGGACGTATTTGATCATAATTCTTTTATCTGCTTGTCTTTTGTTCAATTTGGTTTGCAATTTACAAATTATTCACTTTGAGGACTTTAGTAAACTCTTCGAAAGAGATGTGGATCCTTTAGTATATTTGGAAGAACACGTACACCTTCATTATAATCTCTCCAAGATCAGCCATAGATTCCGCATATTTCTTCTATTACTCTTCGTCTTTGTCACGGCAAGTCAGGTTCTGATTCTTTTTCAGACAACAGGATCTGGTGGGAAAGTCAATTTCACTAATGCTGGGGGATTAGCTGTAAGTTTCTTTTTGTCAATCATACAAGTGACTCATAGATTTCTTTTGTTTTTTAAATAATATTAGGAGCTACCCTTAAACTTGTTCTTGAAACTGGCAGGCATCTTCAGTTGTTCAGGTTGTTGGTGTGGTCCTTTCTTTACATGCAGCTGCTAAAATTTCACATCGGGCTCAAGGCATTGCATCAGTAGCCAGTAAATGGCATGCATTGACAACATGCATTTCCTGTGATTCTTCTCAAACGAGAACTACAAACAGTTCTGCTAATTTGGAGGTCATTCCAGCAAATTTATCATTGGCAGTTTATTCAGAAAGCGATTTGGAGTCATTAGACAGTGCTGCGGTTCAAAACAATTCTCAGTTGGTTTCTTACATGTCCTCGTACCACAATAGGCAAGCCCTTGGTATGTAAACCTTCCAGAACTAAAATTTTTTTGATGCATCTCATTTTGGATGTTGTTAGTAGTTAGAAAAACCAATAAAAGTCATCCAACAAGTTTCACTTACCTGTGGTTTATTTGGTTTTTCCCCTCTTAATATCAGCACAACTGTTACATAATTCTAGTAGATTGTCGCATTTGGCTTTTAGTTAGTTCTGTTTAACTAAACCTGGCGTTAATTTTTTGAGTTCCACTACTGATTTGTGGGAACTTATTCTGACAAGACAAGAAGCATGGTGCTCTTGATGGACATGAGCTGCTAAGCCCTTATGCTACTAATAGCATAATCTGAATATCTTATTGACTTAAAATGCTCATTGCCTGCTCTTATGATTACATCACTGCAAGTAAATAATTGCATAAGGTTAGAAAGGAACCATTGAAGTTATTTTCCTTCTTTCAGAATTCAGACATTATTTTTTTGAGACAATTTCATGATATCATCCTCACGTGTCATTTTTTTTCTTTTTCTTTTTTGTGTTTTACCTAGAGTCCAATCATCATCTTGATGGTGCATTAAATTCATGGAATTTAAGCGATGAGCTTCTTAGACATAAATAGATCAAGTGAATCTATATGATATTATGTGCTGACCTTAGCTGTATTAAATTCGTACATGATTTATTCCTTCTTAATATCATGCTATTTAGGTGATGGAAAGTATAGGCTACAGAGATACTAAAAACCACATGGTATTTGAGAGGATGACATGTTCAATTTTTTATAGCTGTAGTTGTCATCTTCTGCAGTAATTCGCAAATTCTTTCAGTGCCCACTTGGTCATTCTCCACTGATCATGCATCACCAGCCTTAGAGTCATCATGGAGAAATTGCTTTGCCCTTCTCCCCAACTTCCATTTGGCTGGCTACAAGTCCCATCCTTCTAGAATGTTCTGGAACTTGTATAAGCTTCATCGGTAGAAAAGCAGTTCTTTCAACTTTTGCTAACAATTTTTCTAGAGGACATTTCTTAATAAATTATATAAGGCAGAACTGAGAACATGAGAATCAATTTATGTTGACCTTGATAAAACAAGTTAATTTGAGCATCCGTGCAGGCTTCGCTTGGGCTTATTTAACACGAATGAGCAATTCCCTGATTTCTGTCCTATGTTGTATAAAATTTTGAAAAAAAAACATGATAGAAATTTTTAAAAAATACTAGATAATTCTAGTTTAAAACATTCTGCAAGTATTATAACATGCTTAGGCATTTTAGTGTTTCGCAAATGACTGTACAACCTTCATTTCTGAAAACTTTGATGATCCAAATCATGTTAAGAGTTGATATATGATCGCTTGTCGCGAGGCGATCAAAAATAAATCACTAACTTATTACTATATAGATAGTGCAAATCAGGTTCGTATCCATAGGGACCGTGGACTGAGTTACGTTCGAATACTAGAATTAAAGAAGAACTAAAATTGATCGATCTACTAAAATAATGTTAACAAAAGTAAAGTAAATCAAATGCTAATAGAAAAGTATATCTAGAATTAGGGAAATATCTCAGAATTTCGCCTGGTTGGCAAACAGTTAATACCTTCCTATTATGCAATTAATCTATATGCCACCTATCAAGATATAACCTGTCTGGTGAGAGCATGGCCCGTATTCGTTGGATCACGATCTGTTCTTCTGGAGTATAGACTAGTCAAGATGAGATGCATATAAGGTGAGAAGGAATCGTATTTAAAAATCATTTATTTAAAAATCATTTATCTCAAGAGTACGAACCGTATCCGTAGATCACGGCTCGTCCCAAGAGTACCAACTATTCTAAATATGATTTCAGATAAAAAAATAAAAAATTAAAAGCAAATCTTTTATTGCATAGAAAGGAGAGATACAAAAGATAAATAAAAAAAAACCATTGCTTGTTACAAGCACTTCAGGGATTTTTTGAGATAGAAAAGCTTAGCCGGCCATGAAACTCTTGCTAGCTGACATCCTGGGGCTGAGGAGACTCCTGGGCAGCAGTTGGAAGATGGTTGACACTTGCAGAAGGAGGGAGGATGGCGCTAGGGAGAAAGGGGTTTTGGTGTAGAGAAGGATGGTGGAGGCATGGAAAAAGGTGGTGGCCGGCTTGTGGCGTGGAGAGTTTTTTTTTTTTTTTTTTTGCTTTTTCTCCCCGCTGATGTCTTCTACGATCTTTTTTTTTATAGATTGCATTTTACGCGTTCAGGTCATGTTTGTTTCGCATCCCAACAGCCCCTTCTTATCCTCTTTTCCATATTTCTTTGTAAAACCGTGCGTCCACATAGGTTTCCGTGTTTGTTCCACAAATTTCATCTTCTGTTTTGCCATTTCGCTTTCTGCATTCGCCCCTACTCGCCAGCTTTCATGGATAAATTTAAACCATGCTCGCTACGTGACTTGCTCAGATGAACACCTGCTTTTGCCCGGTCCCACATTTAAATCCCGTGTGAAGACCGGTTCTTGCCTCACTGTTCGCGTGCCCACTTGTCAAGGATTGCGTCAGTGCACACCCGAACCTGAAGCCCACGTGCCCATCTCCATGCATTCAAATCATTGGGTCCCGCATACCCTTTGAATGCTTTAGTGACCACACGTGACACGCCAAGCCCCACACATCAGCCAACGTCTTTCTTCTTTTGATTTTCCCACGTGGGTCCCTGTGTTTAAACTTTAAATCACCCATTCAGATATTACGTGAAGACTTGTTGACCTTTTAAATCATTCCCTTCTTGACCACTCAAACTTCATGTGCTGTGGACTCTTTCTCCTATGTAGACCATGCAACCAACTCTCATACACCAAAGCTTCTGTGCATTGTGTGGGCCGCGTGAAGGGACTTTGGGCCTTCTATCATTTTGGGCTTCTTTCTGAATTTTATTTTGAACTTGAGTTAGGCTTGATTTTGGGCATTACTTGGGTTTGGACTCAATCTTCTAATTACCTGCAAAAGAGATTAGGAAGCATTAAATTCCAACTAATAAAGATTAAATAATATAATATTTAATACTTCTAACATTATAATTCATGTATTGATCATACTTTTCAATTTGAATTTTTGCTCGTCCTCGAGTAAAATAGATAAATTGGCACTGTGTACCGACTCGTCCATGAATTAAAAGTTATCCTAGGCAATTCTAAAGTCAATTGATACTCGACTAGACCATCAAAGAGGTACTTCATCGGATTATCAATTTTACCCATTCAATGGTCGAGTGAAGTCCATAAAAATTTCTTGAGTTTTTTTCTTTGCCAACTTTCCACCTCACTCTTTAAGTCCTCTAACTTGCTAGGAGCTTGATGTAGTGTCTTCTTGTAGTTTAGTCTCGTTATTCTCTCTTTCTGTCTCTTTTTTTAAAGTCAGTACAATGTTCTAATCCTTTAAGATTTCTAGTTGACCCTTGTAATGAGTTTTAAACCAATGACTCCCAAGTCAGTTGGTTTTAGGACATTAGGTGTAGAACACCCCTTAGACTTACTGACTCGAGTCAAAAAGACTACGACTTAAGACTGACTTTATAACAGGTCTCTTGGCATCTTCACCTTTTGATGCAAACCACAACGCTTACTTAAGCGAAGGGGTCCAGTTACTCAGTGAGACAATGCTGAACCTTTTATATATATATATCAATATTAAGGAAATTTTTTTGCATACCTCGATCTTTCCATCCAAACCCATGAAGCAGATTCTTTATTGAGATCGGTAGGAAGAGGATTCTGGAATTACTCTTAAAATTTGGTCTAGTCTAAACCCCACCATTCATTGGATTTTCTTAATAATTATCTCTCAATATCTCTAAAATTATCTAAACCGTTAATCATTCATCAATTAGAATGTTTGATTAACTTCAAATCCAGACAAAATCTGGTACACGAAACTGATCATGTTCTGATCATGGTCATACTTGAGGATTTAATTAAATTAGTTTTTCTCCCCTCCAACTTAATTTTCATTGTCCTTAATGGAAGAAGAGAATAACAAAGTATAATAAAATAGAGAAAGAAAATGCAAGGAAGGATACCACCTGGATTCAATGTTCTCCTTCATTGTTGGGTGGTTTGTCCGTATTTTGGGGGTGTGATTTGTTCGTGATTCCATTGAGCCGTAGATGGGGTGCTCCTCCCAACTTGGATGATTGTCCTTCTTGGATTTTCTAATAAAATGAAAAGAAGCTAGATAATTGAAAGAAATGTATAAATTGGGTTGCCTCCCAGTAGCGCTAAGTTTAAAGTCTTCAGCCAGATTGTACTGAGTATCATGGCAGTATTGGATCCATTATATCAATCGATTCAATTAATTTCATCGTTAATTCCATCTATGTAAGGCTTCAATCGTTGACCGTTCACCTTAAAGATGTTCCCCTATTTAGGATCTCTGAGTTCTATAGCCCCATGGGGAAATACCTGAGTCACAACGAAGGGTCCGTCCCAGCATGAACGAAGTTTATCAGGAAAAAGATGCAATCTAGAATTGAAAAGCCACACTTTTTGATTGGGCTCGAATGTTTTTCGTATAATGAATTTGTCGTGATATACTTTAGTCGAGCCTTATAAATTCTAGCATTCTCATACATTTCATTGCGTAGCTCTTCAAGTTTATTTAGCTGAAGTCTCCTATTGAAACCTGCTTTTTTCATGTCAAAGTTAAATTGCCGTATGATCCAAAATGCGCGATGTTCCAATTCAACCGGCAGATGACCAGTTTTGCCAAATACAAATCAATAAGGAGACATTCCTATGGGTGTTTTAAAAGTAGTACGGTAAGCCTAAAGTGCATCGTCTAATTGCACGGACCAATCCTTCCTATCGGGCCTAACCATCTTCTCTAAAATATGTTTGATCTCCTTATTGGAGATCTCTACTTGGCCACTTGTTTGGAGGTGATAAGGTGTGGCAACTTTGTGGGTTATCCTATATTTTTTCATTAAATTTTCAAAGTGCCTATTTGTGAAGTGTTTACCCCCATCACTTATGATGGATCTTGGGCATCCAAACCAACTAAAGATGTTATGTTGAATGAACTTGATCACGATTTTGTGATCATTGGTTCGGGTTGCCATGGCCTCTACCCATTTAGAGACGTAATCTATTGCCACTAGAATGTATTCGAACCCATGAGAAACTGGGAATGGTCCCATGAAATCCACCCCAAACGTCAAAAATTTCTACTATTAAAATTGAGGTTAGGGGCATCATATCCTTCCTAGATTTGTTTCCTATCTGTTGGCACCTTGGGCAGCTACGACAAAAGTTGTGTGCATCTTTGAATAATGTTGGCTAGTAGAACCCGCTTTGCAGCACTTTTGCTGCAGTCTTCTTTCCACTAAAATGTCCCCCACATGCTAGAGAGTGGCAGAATATGAGAATACTTTGAAACTCACTCTCGGGAACACACCTACGGATCACCTGGTCGGGGCAGTGTTTGAATAGTTCAGGTTCCTCCCAAAAGTAGTGTTTAACTTGTGAGAAGAATCGATCTTTCTCTTGTTTTGACCAAGGGGAGGGGGTTTGTCCTGTGGCCAGGTAATTGACAATGTAGGCAAACCACGGAGGTTGATTAGAGGAGATTATGAAAAGTTGTTCGTTAGAAAATTTTTCCTTGACCTCATCGCTGCCTTTTGTGTGTTCGACTAAAATTCTAGAAATGTGATCTGGTACCACATTTTCGGAACACTTGTCTCTAATTTCTAGTCAAATTTTTGAAGGATCCATCTGATCAACCTAGGCTTCGTATCTTTCTTAGAGAGCAAGTATTTTAATGCCGCATGATCAGAGTAGACTAGGACCTTAGACCCTAAAAGATATGATCGAAATTTATCTAGGGCGAACACCATAGCTAGTAACTCCTTTTTAGTAGTAGTGTAATTCAATTGGGCATCTGAAAGGGTTTTACTGGCATAATAGATTACGTGTGGTTCTTTATTAATTCTTTGTCCGAGCACTGCACCAATTGCGAAATCAGAAGCATCACACAATCTCAAAGGGAAAGGACCAATCAGGGGGCTTAATAATTGGTGTCGTCATGAGAACTGTGTGAAGTGTATGGAAAGATTTAAGATAGTCGTCATCAAAGACAACAAGGATTTCGTTGGCAAGCAAATTGCACAAAGGTCTAGAGATTTTGCTAAAATCTTTGATGAATCTTCTATAAAACCTAGCATGGCCGAGAAAGGATTGTATTTGTTTGATTGAAGTTGGGGGTGGGAGTTTTGAGATTACTTCTACTTTAGCTTTGTCTACTTCAATCCCTTTTTTAGAAACTATGTGGCCTAGCCAAGGTTTGCTGAACCGGTACCATCAGCCATTTCGACCGGCTGGTGGTACGGTTCGGTATGGTTTCATACCGTACCGAACCGACGACCCGAACTGGAAAAAAAAAAGAGAGAAATTGAGAGAAATAGAGAGAGAGAAAGAGGAAGAAAAAAAAGAGGGAGGGGAAGGAGTCGGCGGGGCCGTCGGACGGCCTCTGACTGGCCGCCGTGGCCGTCGGAGGGCACCGTCCACGCGCGTGGCGCCGCAGGCGTGAAATAGGGGCATCGCCCTTGTTTCGCAATTTTTTTTAAAAATATGGTTTTAAGTGAAGTAGGCAAACGATTTACCGGCTTCACGATTTTTGTTTTTTTTTAAAAAATTCTTAAGTCGGCAACCCAGTTGTCGACTTCATAAGTTTAAAAAAAAAAAAAAAAATCGAAACAGACATTGTCTGTTTCGAAAAAGAAGGCTCCACCCGCTCGACCGTCCTCAGGCCATCGGCGTCGGCTCGTCGGCCATCGGGAGCCTCGCAACGGAGGCACTGTCTGTCTGGTAGGTTCTCCGCCCCCCCTTCGAGCGCTCTCTCTCTCTTTTTTGCTCTCTTGAAAGTCCTATCGGACAATACGGGGCTCGAAAGTCCTCCGACGACTGCAGCCGACCACCGCCGGCCTCCGGCGGCTCCCACCTCCCTTCCTTCCCTCCCCTCTCTCTCTTTCTCATTTTCATTTTTTATTTTTCGATACCGCTGGTGTACCGATTTTATCGACCGAATCGTGCCGGTTCTCCGTCGGTCCGGTACGAGATGGGGTGTACCGGCCGGTTCGGCACGGTATTGCAAACCTTGGGCCTAGCACAATCCCTTCTCGGACCATAAAATGACTCTTTTTCCAACTTAGCACTAAATTCATTTCTACACATCTTTTAAGTACTTTGGTTAAATTTTGGAGACAATCATCAAAGATAAGACCAAAAACAGAAAAATCATCTATGAAAACTTTTAAGAATTTATCGATCATATCAGAAAAAATAGCCATCATGCATCGTTGAAAAGTGGTCGGTGCATTGCATAGTCCAAAAGGCATTCTTTGGAAGGTGAAAGTACCATAAGGGGAGGTAAAGGTGGTTTTCTCTTGATCAGCAGGGAATATCGGGATCTGGTTATATCCTGAATATCCATCCAGTAAACAGAAAAAACTGTCCTGCTAGCCGTTCTAAGATTTGATCAATAAAAGGCAAAGAAAAATGATCTTTCTTAGTAACGGTATTCAGCTTTTGGTAGTCCACACATACTCGCTAACCATTTATTGTACGAGTGGGAATTAACTCACCCTCGTCGTTCTCTACTACGGTAATACCTGACTTCTTAAATACTATCTGGGTTGGACTAACCCATTGGCTATCTGAAATCGGATAGATAATACGAGCATCTAGCCATTTTACAACTTTCTTTTGCACTACTTGTATATTCGGATTCAATCTTCATTGCATGTCCCTATGTGGTTTGGCCTCAGCCTCACAGTGAATGTGATGCATGCAAACAGAAGGATCAATGCCCTTCAAATTGGCAATCGTCCATCCTATGCCCTCTTTGTGCTCTTTGAGCATCCTTATAAGTTTGTCTTCCTGGTTAGTGGTTGGGCTAGATGTAATGATCACTGGGAGGGTATCATTGGGTTCGAGAAATGAATATTTCAGTGTGGCAGGAAGAGGCTTTAGCTCCAGGATAGGTGGTGCTTCTAAGGATGGTACTAGAGGGCTCAATTGAGTCGGTAATTGCTCATACTTTACAGTCTAAGAGAAAGTGGTACTAAAATTGGGTGGTTCTAGCAAAGCATGTACTTTAGTGTATCCATCGATATCAAAATTATCCACTCCAAAATGTGTTAGGCATGCCTGTAAAGGATCTGAGTTGAGCAAGGCAGGGGCTTTATCTTCTACAACTTCCTCTAGCATGTTGATCTCGTTATGGTCATATGTAGGTGGTCCCTGAGATGCGTTGAAAATATTCAACCTCAGCTTCTTATTCCCGAAAGATACATCCATAATCTCGATCCTACAATTTATACCGGCATTAGCGGTTGCTAAGAAGGGTCTACCTAGGATGATTGGTTTTTGGCTGGGATTGCTACCAGATTCCATATCCAGCACAAGAAAATCAACAGAAAAGTAAAATTCATCTACTTTCACCAACACGTCTTCCAGCATTCCACGGGATATCTTAATGGATCGGTCTGCTACTTGTAAGGTCACTGTCGTGGGTTTTAACTCTCCAAATCCAAATAGATCATATACAGAGCTCGAGAGAAGGTTGACACTTGCACCCAAATCCAATAATGTTTTCTTAATCGTGAGGTCCCCTATGATACAGGATATAATTGGGGTATCTGGATCTTTAAGTTTGGGTGGGGCAGTTTGCCAAAAAATTGAGCTGGCCTGCTCAGTCAGGTGGACTTTTCTTGGTATCTGTGCCTTAGATTTTCGTTTCTGTGTGCACAGGTCCTTTAGAAATTTGGCATAGGTCAGGACTTGTTTAATGGCATCAAGAAGGGATAAGTTTATTTGTACCTGTTTAAATAGTTCCAGCATTTCATTCATTTTTATACCCTTGTTGTCAAGAGACAGAGGGGATTCTAAAGCACTGGAGAATGGAGCCTTAGGTGTGGGTGCTGAGTCAGTAGGTTCTTCCCTCTTTACAGATTTCTTCTTTTCTGGCTTGGTCGGTTTTGATGGTTCTAGTTTTCGAGTTATCTCAGGATGATCTATGGTTTTTCCACTTCTAAGGGTCATGACAGATTTGGCATGTTTGGAAAAAGTTCCTGGGCCAGTGGAGCTCTCAGCCATGTACTGACCTTTTGGGTTACTGATGGACTGACTGGGTAATTTTCCTTCCTCTCTCCTACTGAAAGCTGTTGCTAGCTGACCTATCTGGCTCTTTAGCTTTGCTATTGATTGCATATGGGAGTGAAGGAGTTGGGTGTTTATTTCTAGTCCTTTAAGTGCTTGCAGCATCTTTTCTTCGAAAGTCGAGCTATGGGTACTCAAGGTGGGTTGAGAAAGGTTCTGGTATTGTGGCTGGGATGGATGCCCATAAGTCATGTCCGGATAACCTGATCTTTGTTGCATCGGGTGAACCACTGGTTGTAGTTTCCACGAGAAATTCGGATGGTTCCTCCATCCTGGATTGTATGTACTAGAATAGGGGTTGTTCGTGCTAGAATAAAGGTTGTTCCCTGGTCTATGAGTAGTTTGGGCTTGATGGACTTGCTCTTGTACATATTCGGGAAACTGTGGTGCAGCTGGACACTCATTCACAAAGTGAGTAGGGCTTGAACATAATGCACATATATCTTGCAGTTGACTAGATGGAGAAGAGGAATATCCTGCACTTAATAATCGATCTAACTTTTGGGATAATTCATCTACCTTATGATGGATATCTATAGAGTTTCCTATTTCATAGATTCCACCCCTCTGAGTTTAACATGGGTTTATCTTTAGTAGAGGCAGACATATGATGTAATGAATTTTCATTTAAAATTTTAAATAGTTGCATGCTTATTTTCACTTTTGAGCATGAATGTCCCATCGCATGATGCATCGACCATTTATTGATGTCTTTCAGATAGTCCATTATAAAAACATTGGACTCACTGCCACTTGGGTACAGCATGATGGGGACATTTTCTAATAAGGTCCTTTAACCTCTCTCATGTTTCATGAAATATTTCTCCATCTAATTGGAAAAAATTAGTTATGCCTTTTCTTATTTGATTAGTTTTTCCTATGAAAAAATGTTTCTTAAGAAACTCTCCTTGGAGCTGATCCCAGGTTGATATAGTCATAGAATCCAAAGTATGTAGCCAGTATTTGGCTTTGTCTTTAAATGAGAAAGGAAATAATTTCCACCTAAGGGCATCATTGGAGAAGTTGTGAATCTTGACAGTTGAGCATATCTTAAGAAATTCGTCAAGATGTTTATAAGGATCTTCGTTACTAAGTCCATAAAATGAGGGTAATATTTGGATTATACTGGACTTAATTTCATGTTGGGTGGCCTCTACGGGAGGTGACTGTATACAGGGAGAGTAGGTATACGTTGAAGGAGTAAAGTACTCCTTCAATTGCCTAGGTGGATCATTCTCCTGATTTTGGTTCATTTGTCTTTGTCTGTTGGCTCTAAAAGTTCTTTCTATTTCTGGATCAAAAGGTTGAATTTCTGATCGTAATGATCTACGACTAAGCATACAAAATATTTTAGTTTTTACAGGATTTTTTTTTGAAAATGAGAGAAGAATGAAAGAAATCTACAGAGAAGAGCCTAAGAGTCCTTAATCTAAGAAGAGAGAAGAATTATTATTATTATTTTTAATTATATATATATTTTTGTCAAATACTTAATCAAATTTCTATCCTAGGTCACCTTAAATCTAGACAGCTCCTAACTGCCAAGACTGTCTTGAAATTCTCCAAGTCAGAAACCAACTAGCTAACTAGCCAGGTAAGGGTAAGATCAGTGGGAAGTTTTCCGTGCTTTCGCAACGGACCTAATTAAGTAACCATCTTTCTTCAGGACGTAATCCCTGAACCCCTTTCCTAGACACTAGTCAACTAGCCAATCCTGACTCGGTCCAATTCTTTCGGATGCCTTATCCTAGTGAGCTCGAACACCTTAGTGGTCAACGTCTAATTAATTTTAAATTAGAGGTCTAGGTTATGTAAGATGAAAGATGTGGTTTTTGGGCTAAGGGTGATCAAATCCCCACCTTATCTGATTAATGGGTTAAGTGCCCTTAAAATTAATTATGGAGATGAGATGCAACAAACCAAGATGTCCAAGCTTTGTGATTAGCATGCAGTCAAGACTAAATTAAATTGTTTTTCTTTTTAGATTTTATGGTTGTCTCTAATTTCCTAAATAATTTATAAGATATCAGTGTAAAATTTTTTATTTTGCGGGAATGTAAATTTGACTAAGTAAACTAAGCAAGTTAGAAAGCACTAAAACTAAAAATATACTAAGAAGTAAAGAAGCAAATACAGTAAATTTTTTTTTTTTTTGAATTCAAAAGCAACTATGCCATGATCTCCGGCAACGGCGCCAAAATTTGATCGCTTGTCGTGAGGTGATCAAAAATAAATTACTTACTACTATATAGATAGTGCAAGTCAGGTTCATATCTACAGGGATCATAGACTGAGTTACGTTTGAGTACTAGAATTAAAGAAGAACTAAAATTGATCGATCTACTAAAATAATGTTAACAAAAGTAAATCAAATGCTGACAGAAAAGTATATCAAGAATTAGAAAAATATCTCGGAATTTCGCCTGGTTACCTGGCAAACAGTTAATACCCTTCTATTATGCAATTAATCTATATGCCACCTATCAAGATATAACCTGTCTGGTGAGAGCATGGCCGTATCCGTTGGATCACGACCTGTTCTTCTGGAGTATAGACTAGTTAAGATGAGATGCATATAAGGTGAGAAGGAATTATATTTAAAAATAATTTATCCCGAGAGTACGAACCATATCCGTAGATCACGGCTCATCTCAAGAGTATCAACTATTCTAAATATGATTTTAGATAAAAAAAATAAAAAATTAAAAGCAGATATTTTATTGCATAGAAAGGAGAAAGACAAAAGATAAATAAAAAAAAAACCACTGCTTGTTACAAGCACTTCAGGGATTTTCTGAGATAGGAAAGCTTAGCCGGCCATGGAACTCTTGCTAGCTGACATCCTGGGGTTGTGGAGACTCCTGGGCAGCAGCTGGAAGATGGTTGACATTTGTAGGAGGGATGATGGCGCTAGGGAGAAAGGGGTTTTGGTGTAGAGAAGGATGGTGGAGGCGTGAAAAAAGGTGGTGGCCGGCTTGTGGCGTGGAGAGGTCTTTTTTTTTCTTTTTCTCCCCCCTGATGTCTTCTGTGATCTTCTTTTTATAGACTTCATTTTACGCATTCAGATCGTGTTTGTTTCGCATCCCAACAGCCCCTTCTTATCCTCTTTTCCGTATTTCTTCGTATAATCGTGCGTCCACATAGGTTTCCATGTCTGTAGGCCTGCAAATGGGTCGGGTCGGACTGGGTCCTGAGTGATCCCGACCTGATCTGATTTCTTGATCGGGTCTTGATATTTGGACTTATACCCATCCTGATAAAAAATCGGATCGGGTCGGGTCGGATCCATGGCCAAATTTATTGACCCATTGGATCATTCGGGTCGGATCGGGTCTATATATAATCCGGTCCCAATCCATGAAATGCGGGTCCGGTTCGGATCCAGTTCGGATCAGATCGGATCACGGGTTTAATTTATTTGAAACCTATCATCAGTGAATACTAATGCTAGATGATAACTAAGAAAGGTCTCTTTTCTTTTTTTTCTCTAATTCTCAAACTGTAACTTCTAATAACTAATTATATTAGATAGCAGAGGGAAACAAGCGGTTTTTGAGAAGAGTCAAGATTCTAGAAGTCCGCACAAAAGAAGAAAAGTAAAAAAAAAATAAATTTTATATAGTGATATAATTGTCCTAATCTAAAACATCATATAAGGGGAATACTTGTACATGATTAAAAATGAGACTGTATATACTGTGGATGACACAACATCTGTGCACGTTAGAGCATGCTCTGAAATTTTTTAAAGTCAACAAAACGAATTGAAATTCAAGAAGCCCTCTTACTTTTGTACCTCATGGCACAGTAAACATAAACTAAAAGGTTTAGAAAACTAAACCTAGCAAGAAGCCAGAAGAAGTAATCGAGATGCCCTTCATTTAAATTATTAGGAATCCATCCAATCTTTCTTCCTTGGATTGTTATATATGTTACAACAGTCAGAATAAAAGAACCGAAGGATTTGAAAAATTTTTAGTTTTGAAGATTTTTAGTTTGAGAATTGGATGGGGAAGATCGAAGAGTTTGAAAAAGTTTGGCCCAAGCCCAAACCCCTATTTGGGTGAGTCACTCTAACTGGGTTTGGGTCCTATGTTTGGATTCGGATCGAGTCGGGTTGGGTCGGGTCGGGTCATGTATCTTAAGATCCAAATTAACCCAAAAGTCCAGGGTCGGGTCGGATCGGATCGGATCCAAATTCAAAAAGTTCAGACTCGACCCAAAAAAAGGAACGGGTCCAATTTTTGAACCCGAGCCGGCTCCATGGGTCTTTTAAATGGGTCCGGATCGGGTCTAACCGGGTCGGGTCGGATCACGGATCAATCCGACCCATTTGCAGCCTTACGTGTTTGTTCCACAGATTTCATCTTCTGTTTAGCCGTTCCGCTTTCTGCGTTCGCCCCTGCTCGCCAGCTAACACAGATAAATTTTAACCATGCTCGCTGTGTGACTTGCTCGGACGAACACCTGCTTTTGCCCAGTCCCATATTTGAATCCCGTTGAAGATCAGTTTCCGCATCGCTGTTCGCGTGCCTGCTTGTCAAGGATTGCGCCAATGCACACCCGAACCTAAAGCCCATGTGCCCATCTCCATGCATTCAAATCACTGGGTCCCGCATACCCTTTGAATGTTGTAGTGACCACACGCCAAGCCCCACACATCAGCCAACGTCTTTCTTCTTTTGATGTTCCCACGTGGGTCTGTGTTTAAACTTTAAATCATCCATTCAGATATTACGTGAAGACTTGTTGACCTTTTAAATCATTCCCTTCTTGACCACTCAAACTTCATGTGCTGTGGACTCTTTCTCCTATGTAGACCATGCAACCAACTCTCATACACCAAAGCTTCTGTGCATTGTGTGGGCTGCGTGAAGAGGCTTTGGGCCTTCTATCATTTTGGGCTTCTTTCTGAATTTTATTTTGAACTTGAGTTAGGCTTGATTTTGGGCATTACTTGGGTTTGGATTCAATCTCTTAATTACCTGTAAAAGAGATTAGGAAGCATTAAATTCTAACTAATAAAGATTAAATAATATAATATTTAATACTTCTAACATTATAGTTCATGTATTGATCAATATACATGTTAAAAAAATAAAATCAAGTAGTTCATATTTTATAATCAAATCATAATGTTTATTGCTTAAATTAATTTTATGTCTTTGGCAGAAGATTTAATTTCCACTTGTATTTTTTAGGAAATTTATAATTTTGAACATGCTATAGGCTATAAATAGATATGTTTAAACTAATTCATTGTTTCGACTTTAGAGGTAAAAGCTCTATTTTTTTAATCTTTATATTTTATAAAATATTTGGACAAACCGATATAAGCATAGTAATAAAGTTTGTAATATTTATATTCTAGTCTTTAAAAATTGTAGAGCATAGATATCCCTGAAAATTGTAGAGCATAGGGGTAACGCCTCCAATTTTTCTTTAATTTTGAAGAAAAATCTTTAAAATGTTTATGAACTTTAAGTTCAATAAATCCAATCTTCCCATTTCTTTATGGTTGTTTGAGAATAATCCAGTGCCAAAATAAACTCATTGAAACAATGTAACAAATTGAAGCGGAGTTGGAAGAAGAATTAATAGAGAAACAGGAGATGTGCATAAATGCGTGTTGCAATCGTAACGTGAATCAAGGAATGAGAACTTCCGGCTCCACGAGGATTTTGTGCTACACAAAAACAATGCAGCAACATAATACTTGGTTAATAGGATACAACAGTTGAGATAATTTGTCACGCCCCGAATCCAGCATCCAGATCGGGCATGTGATAGCTGCACACTCCTTAGGACAATGCCCTAAAAAATATGCCAGCCCTGCTATGCACCTCACTGTTCGATCCCAAATCTCATAGAATTCTTCTGGATCTAAAAAAAAAAGATAAAGATATAAGCTTTACGAGTTCAGTAAGCTACCAACATGTTTGAGAGATCAAGCATAACTAATTTTCAAAAAGATAATTATATAACAATAATATATAACAAAATAACTTTTCTTTGAAACATGCCATGCAATTTAATAAATATCCAAAAATCTTCTCTCAGTTTTTGATGACTACGGCCACGATTAGCCCCGTGATAAGGCCTGAGAGAGACTAGTCCCTGAATAATAAACACGTGACGTATCACCGTGTACCAGTGATCAGCCCCGACTAGCTAGATTCGAAAGGAACTAGCTCTGATTCACATGGCCACGATTAACCCCATGAAAAGATAAAGAGATTAGTTCTGAAATATACATGCGACGTATTAGCATGTGCCAGTGATCAGTCTCAACTGGCTAGGCCCGAAAGAACTAGCTTTGTTAGTGATCAGCCCCGATTGGTTAGGTCCGAAAGAAATTAGCTCTGATTCACACGATCACGATTAACCCCGTGACAAGGCTAAAAGACTAATTCTGAAATATGCACGCGTCGCATCAACGTGTGCCAATGATCAGCCCCATTGGCTAGGCCCGAAAGAACTAGCTCTACCAGCAATCAGCCTCGACTGGCTAGGTCCGAAAGAAATGCATTTCTGCAAATCGGAGGAAATTAAGATGAAATAGAAAAATGCTCTCAATCTAGCCCGTGTCCAAGTCTAGATTTAGGTTAAATTTCTGAATCGAATCTATACAATTCGAGTTGATCCAGACTCAACTGAGTTGGGTCCCAACAAAAAGACCCAATTAACCCATCCCTCTCTCTCTCTTCTCTGTTACTTTCTTTCCTTTCTTTATCTCTCTCTCTCTTTACCGAAATCAGGACCTTTGGGGTTTTCATGGAGGTCGACTGGAGATGGGGGTTTCGGTATTGAAGCAATCGGACCGACTGAGGGTGGTAGTGCGACGATGGCCGGAGGTGACAGTCAGCCAAAGATGTCTGGGGACTGCACCAAAAAAAAAGAAGAGGCTCTACCATAGTGTCAGAAAGGAAAAAGGAGGGAAGAGAGAACTTATCGGAGACGGCAATGGTGATAGTAGCAGCTGATGAGGTGGACTTTCGGAGGTTCTCCTACCCAAAGTCTCTCGGCACATATATGTTAGGGCTTGGGAAGAAGGGTTAGGGTTTCTAGAGGAGGTGGCAGCACTCGGCACGATCACATGGTGGCCGCCGGAGATGGAGAAGAAGAAGAAGAAAGAGGGTGATAGGGGTTTCGATGAGGGTTCTATTAAGAGGTATGGGGTTTAAATAAAGGAGGGATGGGACGAGATTGACCCAATCTCCCTCGACTAAGGTCGGGCCTCGCCGACATGTCTCATCCCAATTCTTTCCCCTTCACCGGCCATGGATCGACTCGGAACAAGGTTTTTCTGTTCTAGTCGAATACGGCTTCATCTCCCCCCTTCTCCGTGATTTTTTTTCGGTTTTCGATGAAGTCGGCATGGGATGTCGGCTTAAGTGCGAACCGGTTCCAAAGGGACCGGTTCTCTTTGGAACCGGTTGTCACATTCTCCCCTCTTAAAAAAATTTCGTCCGAAACCGGTTCTCTTTGGAACCGGTTGTCACATTCTCCCCTCTTAAAAAAATTTCGTCCTCAAAATTTAATAAATCTAGATCTTCCTAAGTTAAAGGTGCTCAATCGCAAAAGTTACATATACAATTTTGTCCGGCTTTGGTATTTCTGTCTACCAGACACATGATCACATTACTAAAATGCTTGCAAGCAGTCTGACCCCTCGGGTCAAGCACAATGCTCACGCACACTTCTATACCAAAGCAAAGACTCTTTTCAAGAATACTTCTTAGTTCGGCACCTTCACGTTAATTATGAAATTTTGTCCTTTTGATATACAATCAAGGATCTCATTTCTCCTCGATTGAAATCAGTGCAATCAAAAGTTTTCTATCGCATTTAAGACTAAGATTAGACTAATAGGATTAGCACTCATTAAGTGATCAAGACTCTGCACGTTCATTTGAGATTGAGTTGGGATCAATTTGGATGCAAAAACTTTTCTGCAAGATCAATTAATATCAATTGTGTTGCAATAAAGCTTGAAATGAATTTGGTACTAGTACAATGAAGTTTTGATTTCACAAAAGATAATGGCCCATCTTGATTAAAATCAAATCATTAGATGACAATGAGAGTGATCATGATTATGTAGTAATGGCTATAGGCAACAATGATCCATCATAATGATCTCAAAATTAAATCACAAAAATAAATCCAAGAAGATAAAGTATTGATATCATGATTCCTATGTCTGAGTTGAGATCATAAAGAGGGAACGGGCCGCACCGATTATTCAGATACTTGACAAATAGACCAAATTTAATTAATAATCAACTAATCTTAGATATAAGATGGTCAAAACTTTCCTTAGCACGGTCAATATAGTCATATCGTAACTAGCTTAAGAATCTATCGTACTCACATTTCCTTTATGATTAAAAGCCTATTTTATCATAACACATTTCAAAACCATAATTAATACATTCGATCAATTTTAAATGACTCAACCACCACACTTTCACTGCACAACTCTAACATTCTCCAAAATTTTTTAATGATCCTATAAATTACTAGCACATCATAATTAGAGAAATGAATCAATTTAGAAGATCCTCTCACAATATTAGGTAAATAAAATATTCTTCTTAGCCAAATTTTTATCATGATTGTAGAAGTCTTTCTTATTCATATTATCCTTAAGTGATCATTCGATTACCTTATATTCTTTTTATCAATCAAAACAACTATAGTCCACTAACTCAAAATGGCTTTCAATAGATTCAAGATTGCTATCACATCAAATTAAATGTCTAAAATAAATCTATAGTACAACCAATCTATATTACTCAATATATATTTCCTCCTATATCAGTTATTGAACCTCGTTGACTTCCTCTTTTAATTTATATCCATGAAGGGAACTTATATATCATGTAACAATTTAATTGATTTTAAACATCCAAAATCAATCAAGATCCTAATTCTACCCCACTCTCACTAATCTAAGTTCTTATGATTTTTAACCTAAGCTCTGATACTGCTGTGTCACGCCCTAAATCCAGCATCCAGATTGGACACGTGATGGCAGCACACTCCTTACGGCAAGGTCCTAAAAAATATGTCAGACTTGCTATGCACCTCATTGTTTGATCCCAAGGCCCATAGAATTCTTTTGGATCTGAAAAAAATAGAAAAAAGTATGAGCTTATCGGGCTCAATAAGTTACCAACATCTCTGAGGGATCAAACATAACTAATTTTCAGAAAGATAACTATGTAACAATAATATGTAATAAGATAATTTTTCTTTGAAACATGCCATGCAATTTAATAAATATCCAAAAATCTCCTCTCAATCTTTGGTGACTACGATCATGATCAACCCCGTGACATGGCCCGAGAGATACTAGTCCTTGAATAATAAACACGTGACGCATCACCATGTGCCAGCGATCAGCTCCGACTGACTAGGTCTGAAAGGAACTAGCTCTGATTCACACGGTCACGATTAATCTCGTGATAAGGCAAAGAGACTAGTTCTGAAATATACACGCGATACATCAGCGTGTGCCAGTGATCAGCCCCAAGTAGCTAGGTCTGAAAGAACTAGCTCTGCCAGCGATCAGCCCCAACTGACTAGGTCCGAAAGAAATTAGCTCTGATTCACACGACCAGGATTAACCCCGTGACAAGGCAAAGAGACTAGTTCTGAAATATACATGCGATGCATTAGCGTGTGCCAGTGATCAGCTTCAACTAGTTAGACCCAAAAGAGCTAGTTCTGCCAGCGATCAGCTCTGATTGGCTAGGTCCGAAAGAAATACATTTCTAGCATGTGGCCAACGATCAGTCCCGTTGGCTAGACCTGAATCATAGTCGACTAGAGAGTTTTTCTCATAATTTTTATAGTAATCAATTTCTCATACATCATCTTATCAGTTTTTTATAATAATGTCAAACCAAGCTTTTCACAGCTCATTTTTAGAAATAGAAGAATAATTTTATTCAAGAGTTGTACAAGAAACATGTATAATTTAAAGATCGTGCAATTATTAAAACCAAGAACTCATCTCTTTTCAAGTTTGAAACCATGCAAAAATGATGCCATAGTTGATCTAACATTTTAAATTATTTTTCATGCATAAATATGTACTTTCAAATCTTTCTAAATTTTTAAATATTTAAATAATTTTTATTTACAAAATCTAATTTTAAACACATGAATATGCACAAAATAACTCCGAGATAAAAGAAAACTTACAGTTGATCAGATCTAAAATTCTATAATATTTTTAATCCGATCTCTAAATCTGTTGTTCTTCCAATGACGAAGGCTCTAGCATAAATAAATAATAGGTTTAATTAATCTTCAAATCGGAGGAAATTGTGATGAAATGGAAAGATACTCTCAATCTGGCCCAGGTCTAAGTCTAGATTTAGATTAAATTTCTGAATCGAATCTATACAATTTGAGTTGATCCAGACTCAACTGAGTTGGGTCCAAACAAAAAGACCCGATTAAACCCATCCCTCCTCTCTCTCTCTTTCTCTTTTTCTCTTCTCTGTTTCTTTCTTTCCTTTCTCTGTTTCTCTCTCTTTATTGAAATCGGGACCTCTGGGGTTTTCATGGAGGTTGACTGGAGATGGAGATTTTGGCATTGAAGCAATCAGAGTGGCTGAGGGTGGCAGCGCGACGATGGCCGGAGGCGGCAGTCGGCCAATGATGACCGGGGACTGCACTGAAAAAAAAGAAGAGGCTCTACCATAGTGTTGGAAAGAAAAAAGGAGGGAAGAGAACTTACCGGAGACGGTGATGGTGATAGTAGTAGCCGATGAGGTGGACTTTCAGTGGTTCTCCTACCCAAAGTCCCTCGGCACATGTATGTTAGGGCTTGGGAAGAAGGGTTAGGGTTGCTAGAGGAGGTGGCAGCACTCGGCACGATCACATGGTGGCCGTCGGAGATGGGGAAGAAGAAGAAGAAAGAGGATGATAGGGGTTTTGATGAGGGTTCTATTGAGATGTATGGGGTTTAAATAAAGGAGGGATGGGGCAAGATTGACCCAATCTCCCTCGGCTAAGGCCGGGCCTCGCTGGTGTGTCTCATCCCAATTCTTCCCCCTTCACCGGCCATGGATCGACTCGGAACAAGGTTCCATTGTTCTAGCCGAATACGGCTTCATCTCCCCCCTTTCCTATGTTTTTTTTTCGATTTCTGATGAAGTCGGTGAGGGATGCCGGCTTCCGTGCGAACCGGGTCCAAAGGGACCGGTTCTCACATAATTTTCAAAAGGCAATATAAATACCCTTTCCCTTTTTCTTCTCTCTGTATATTAATATTAGGACAAATTATCAAAACATCTCCTCAACTTATGGTTATGTTTACTTAGTATTCCTCAAGTTTAAAAGTTTCAATGTGGTCCCTGAAGTTAGTTAAGCGGTTCAATGTGACCCAAGCCCACTTGGTGCCCAATGCCGTTGAGATGTCATCTAAAAGGATATAATTACCCCCCTCTCTGTTCCTTCTTTTCTTTGTTTCTTCCCAAGATGCACTCCCCCACTTGGTGGCCAATGCCGTTAAGATCTTTTCCCTAGGTTGGCTTCTAGTTTTGTTTCTTAAGATTGGCTGGCATTCTCCTCCTCCTCCTTCTTGATGTTCTGGCTTTTGTTATCTTTTTCTTTCTTGGATTTTTGGGGGTTTTAATAGAGGCCATCTTGTGATGTACTCCTCCTCCTCCTCTTTCGCTTCCAAGTGGGAATTAGTTTCCTTATTTCATTGCATTTTATTGATTCCTCGAATCTCATAGGAAGGCTTCAGGCTCTTGAACCTCTAATTTATGCAGGGAGAGAGGAAATCAGAATTCCTTTATCCATGGCTTAGGCTGATGGTATCTTCTTTTTCTTCGTGTTATAACATCGAGATTATTTAGTAATGGAAGGAGATCTTTCTTCACAAAAAGGGCTAGTAGCTTGAGTTTCTTCCCCTTTCATTTTTTTCCTTATAATAGTTTGATTAAGTGAAAACTGAAATGTCTGTTTATGCCTTAGGTGATAGCACTCTTATCTTTGTAGTTTCAACTATAAGGGCAGCCAAGCATCAAGCGGCTGTTATTCTTGGAACATTGGCTTATTGCAAAATCAGAATGTGCTGAAGGGCCATGTTAGAGGGAGTGGAATGGCACAAAATGTGGTATTTTTAGTTAATACCTGGTGGCAGTTCACATATATCACCATTCTACTGTAGTTTTTGAGAGAGGAGTTCGCAGTCATCTAGGACAGGACACCTCAAGGTCCCTCTCATATTGCTGTAACTTTTATTCTTTTCTTGTGCTTGCAATGGACCAAGGACAATAACACTAAAATCTAATTATAGCAATGCATTAAGGGAGTCAAGTTCCTTTTTTATGTTATTTTCTCCTCTTTTCTTTATCATTGTACATGCCTCTTGATAGATTATTTTGCCTTTACATAAGAAGTCTATAGACATCCCTGACAACTGGTTCCCCATTTCTTCTATTTAGTTCATTTTTTTGTAAAATTTTCTATATACACAATTCACTTGTATGACTGCTAATTGGCTCATATTTTAGTCTTATTTTTTTCCCCTTCATTCTCTCCTTGTTGTATTGGCCCAGCAGTTATGTATTTGCAATCCAACCCTGGCGGACTCACCATTTATGGATGGACGGTTGACCGTGGATTGATGAGTACAATCTTCTTGCTTGAGCTGACGTTGGTTTTATTTGTGCTCAGCAAAACCATCGTTTTTCCTGCCAAGTGATTTTTGACCATTGACAAGTTTCATCATACTATTGATGCTAGCTATCAATTCACATATACATTTTCAGAAAGAAGAACCATGAGAGAGAGGATATACATCACACCTTCTGGAGGGGACTTATGTTGCAGGCTGAAACAGTCATAACAGCAAGCACAAGGCCAACTGGTTCTGTTTTTGGTTATAAGAGAATTGTTCACTTGCAGTCTTGCATAAAAAGTTTCACAGCTCATGTATACTCCTATCGCATGCCTCCCTGACAACCCCTACCATATGAAGTACCGGTGGCCGCTGTGAGTAGTAATCGTACCAGCTGTGCAGCATTTTTACGCGAAATTTGTGTTACACTAGCACTTCTTGTGTAATAGTCTAGCTGTGGGGTATGTCTACAACCATAATGCTCAGTACAGGAACAGAGTATTTTTGGCAGCCATAGACTTGTAATTCAGGCCTCTTCCTCATGTGCATGCATGCAAAACCGCTGGTCCATTCTGTAAATACATGATTTGTAGACCAATTAACACTCCTTAAAATTCATGA
Source organism: Elaeis guineensis (assembly GCF_000442705.2). Taxonomy (NCBI): domain Eukaryota; kingdom Viridiplantae; phylum Streptophyta; class Magnoliopsida; order Arecales; family Arecaceae; genus Elaeis; species Elaeis guineensis. The sequence goes on from NC_025999.2 coordinate 81,812,349, forward strand.
AAAAAGTACTCAATTGTCTTTGCACTCAATATATGATTAACAAACACATGGACATTTCTTTTCCCTTGCAACGTCAACAGTGCTTTTATTTTTTTCAGATAGATCATGTTGGCTAACCATGATATATGTGTTAATTAATTTTCCTTTACTCATCAAATACATAAGCTCATTTGACAATGTTGCAAGGCTGAAAGCGGGGTCGGTTGAAAATTTTTTGTACATCATATGGCAGTGTTGCTGGGCATGCTGAGAGCTTAAGAGACCAAACCTTTGTTTCTGGAAGTAGATCATGCCAATGGAGCTAGAGTACAGCACTGTTTTCGGGATTACTATTGGCAACAAAGCTTTTGAAAATAGAGTTTTAAGAGGTAGAGTTGGAAAGTAAAATTTTTACAAAAAAATATTTGTTGTTTAGTAACTATATTTATAAAATATTTTGAAATTTTTTATATAATAAAATATTTAAAATTTTATTATATTTAAAATTTTAATATATATTTGATAACTAAAATAAAAAAAAATATTTTTGATATAATAAAATGATAATAAAAAATATTGCATAGTATTATATAATAAATAATAATATAATATAATATTATATAATAAAATAATATTATACTATATAATATAACATAATATTATAATATAATGTATTATATTATTAAAATATAATTATATTATATTATTATTAAAATATTATTATGTTATATTGTATTATTATAATATAATAATATTATAATAGATTATATTATAATGTCTATAACATAAATATTATTATATTTTAAAATACTATTTTATTATATAATATTATTATCATATAATATAATATAATATATACTATAATATAATATTATTATAATTATGATGTAATATGTTGGGTATAAAATACCCACAGCTGAAACCCTCAGCGGAATCGACTACAGCACAGCTCCGCCCGGACTCCTACGGGAGCCGGGCTCCGCCTCCGACATCAACTACAGCACAGCTCCGCCTGGACTCCTACGGGAGCCGGGCTCCGCCTCCGACATCAACTACAGAATAGCTCCGCCCGGACTCCTACGGGAGCCGGGCTCCGCCGCCGACATCAACTACAGCATAGCTCCGCCCGGACTCCTACGGGAGCCGGACTCCGCCTCCGACATCAACTACAGAACAGCTCCGTCCGGACTCCTACGGGAGCCGGGCTCCACCTCCGACATCAACTACAGAACAGCTCCGCCCGAACTCCTACGGGAGCCGGGCTCCGCCGCCGACATCAACTACAGCACAGCTCCGCCCGGACTCCTACGGGAGCCGGGCTCCGCCTCCGACATCAACTACAGAACAGCTCCGCCCGGACTCCTACGGGAGCCGGGCTCCGCCTCTGACATCAACTACAGAACAGCTCCGTCCGGACTCCTACGGGAGCCGGGCTCCGCCTCCGATATCAACTACAGAACAGCTCCGCCCGGACTCCTACGGGAGCCGGACTTCACCTTTAACTTTGATTGCAGAGGACTCCGCCCGGACTCCTACGGGAGTCGGGCTCCGCTCTCGGTGTCAACTGCTGGTAAGCTCCGTCCGGACTCCTACGGGAGCCGGACTTCACCTTTAACTTTGATTGCAGAGGGCTCCGCCCGGACTCCTACAGGAGCCAGGCTCCGCTCTCAGTATCAACTGCTGGTAAGCTCCATCCGGACTCCTACGGGAGCCGGACTTCACCTTTAACTTTGATTGCAGAGGACTCCGCCCGGACTCCTACGGGAGCCGGGTTCTGCCCGCAACTTCAGCTCCGAGAGGATTCCGCCCGAACTCCCACGGAAGTCGGGCTCCACCCACGACCCCAACCGCCAGGAGGACCTCTCCCGGACCTCTACAGAGGCCGGGCTCCGACCGCTGCCGAGCTTCAATCAACAGATCCGCGCCCCCTGGCAGGCCACCATAACGGCCACGATCCTGCTCCACTTCCTGTGGCGGATTCTGCGCAGCTCCATCATTTCTTGACAGGCCGCAGTAACCATCGCAGCTCTGCTCCACTTCCTGTGGTGGATTCCGCACAGCTCCACTACCCCCTGGCAGGCCACAATAACGGCCACGAACCTGCTCCACCTCCTGCGACGGATACCGGGCGATTCTCCCATCCGCTGGCAAGTCACGACAACGGACGCTGCTCCACTCTTTGCAACTGCTTCCACGTGGCGAGCTGCGGTGATGGCCACGATTCCGCTCCACTACCTCTCGCAATAAATTCTCCCTGACTACGGGCGGCCCACGACCAGACGGTTACAGACGTCGCCATCGATCCGTTATCTCCTCCGCCTATAAAAAGGGGGATCCAGATACGTTATTCTCTAAGCTCATTTCTTATCTCAAAACTCTGCTAAATTCTCCGTTCGAGCACTCCATTCTTGTTGAGGCAGAGAACTGACTTGAGCGTCGGAGGGTCTTGCCGGAGCAACCCCACCTCCGGTCTAGACTTCCTTTGCAGGTCCCGGCGGCGACCGCGGCTTCTCCGACTCCAGCTTCTCCGGCGCAGGCAGATTTTTGCACCAACATAATATATAATGTAATGTAATATAATATAATGGATTATAATCTAATCTAATAAATTGTAATACAACAGATTATATTATATTATTTTAATATAATAATATCATATTATTAATAAATATTATTATATCAAATTATATTTTAATAATATAATAATACTATAATAGATTATATTATATATTTATAATATATCATAGTATTAATTTATTATTATATTATATTATATTTATAATATAATAATATAATATGATATAATTATGAAATTTGTTAGTGTTTATTTTTGTCATGAAAAAAATTTCATTCAAATCAAAATAGCTTTTCGATATTAGTCAGAAATCACTTTTGGAGAAAGTTTCAAAGTAGAGTTTTTTTCAAATAGATTTTTTCAGCTTTCTGATAAAGTCAAAACAACTTCTCGAGTTTTTATCAAACATCACTGTACTATCCTAAAATACTTTCTAAGCGTCAGAAAGTACTTTCTGACATTCTAAAAGCTTAGCCAAAGAGGATCTAAATCTGGCACTTGGAAGCTTTTTTTTTTTTCCTTTTTGGTAGAATTGGACCATTGGACAGTGATAATGTGATGTTGCAGGTGAAAGTGACATGGCGGCAAAAATTTTAAATAATTTTTTTACAAAAAAAATGGTTGATTAAAAACCCTCCAATAGAATATCAGAATGCAACCAACCTTTTCTTCAGTAAAATTAGCTGAACCAGGATATGGAAGCAATCAATATTTCTTCTTTACATGTGGAAGAATCAAGGTGAGAGTTCATTCTTGTTGCGTCCAATCTCCTGTTGCGCCTGTTGTCAGAAAAGAGCACATGCAAAATAAAGTCCACACTGACCGAAATTATGTCCGACGGAGATCTTCTGATGCTTAAGTCAGTGAGGAGTGGTGAACAGCAGATGAATATTCAAAGAAGCAGAGTTTCAGCTTTCAAGAGTCCTTACCAAATGATGTTCATTTATCTTTTTTTATAGATGAATTGTTGGTAACCGCTTGTAATGGTTAGATACATGAGTCCCACTTGTTTCGGCATTATGTGATTGTGAGATAGATGGTTATACCCACTGATCATGTTCTAACCATTATGCACTTTCTGTGCTGGCAGTTTCAGATAAGCTGACTCTATATCGGTAATCAAAATATGTCGATCGTATATCGATAGTTGTGGAAGTCTGAATGACCATCGATCGGCAACTCTAATATGTCGATGGTCATCGGTCTGAAATCAATCGGGTTGTCATAGTTAGAGTTTGTTGATGGCTGAGGATAGCCGACTGTTGGTCGGCAAACCGATTGATAGTCGGCAATTTGTGCTTATGAGGTTGATTGAAAATCGAAATCGGAGAGTCGGCTGAATTGCCCCAATAGTTGCCCCCCACTCCCAAGTTGAAGGTAGTCCGACATGTGGATTGTCACGTGGTCTGACACGTTGGATGAAGAGAGTTACCATGTGTTGTCTCTAGCCTTGATTCGGCTATGGACATTAATGATTTTTCAGAATATGAAGGGTCTCTAGCCGTTTTGTCATTTCAATAACTGTGAAATCATCATTGGGGTGTCGCTTCGAGAAGATAGTCCGATGTCCGATGAATCCGAACGATTCAATTCTAATTAGTTAATTTCAGCTACGTGTCCAGATGTCATTGGCTCTATGCCGTTCATGCGGATAGTGGTGAGGTGGTGTGATCTGAAGATAGGTGCGTCGAACCATCCGATCAATAGTCAGTTTTGATATAGCCATGTGTTGAAATCTAGGAGAGCCCTGATTTGAATAACTTCATCCAGATCGTTGAGGGATCCTATATATATAGTGTCCCTTTCATTTGGACTTTTCGCTTTTGCATTCGTCATTTTTCTCTGCAATAGAAGGTTCTGCTCCCGGTGCTGAGAACTTTCCTCGTTCGTGTCATTTCTTTGTTTCAGGTCGAGTTCTCATTTCTTCCTCCTAGGTCTTTCTTTCCTTCTTCTTTTCAATGGCAAGTAGGGGAAGAAAGCGAAAGCCTCATCTTCTTGAGATAGTCGGTCGGAGAATCCGACCGACGATTCTCCTTCGGGTCCGGAGATGGAGATTTCTTCCTTGTTCGGACCCAATCTCTGGGAACAGTATCGGATCCTGGAACAATTTTAGCTTTTTGCTTTTGATCTAGATGGTCGGATGAACTCTCCTCCTCTAGATCAAGTTGCATTCTATGTAGAGGACCTTCGGATTGGTCTTTGATTTTCAATTCTGAAGTTCGTCTGGAATCTTCTTGATTATTACCGACTTTCTCCTGCTTAATTAGCTCTGAATTTCATTCGGCTAATTATCAATTTTATTCTGTTGTATCGTCTTATCCCGACCAACCCCCATCCTTCTCTTTTTCGAGCTTTCTTCATCCTCCGTCCTCACCAAAAAGCCAAAGATTGATGATTTTTCAATCCGAGGAATGGTCTATCTTTTATTTTCGATCTTCTATCATCCATTCATGGATGAAAGAATCAATTTTTTTTCATTTCTTCTTCATCTCCTTGGGGCTTTCCTTCATCCTGTGGCAATCTAAGAACCGACCCCAATAAGCATAGTCGGATTGACATCATCGATCGGAAAGATTTTCTCTAACTTAAAGATATGAAAGTCCCAGCGCAATGAGAGCTGATGACAGAGCAGGCTCTCTATGATGCCGGATTTAGTTTGATAACTTATTTAGGTATAGCATAATCAGTCGCTTTATTTTTTGTTTGCTTTTGAACTTTGTACTGAAGTTTGTCTTTTGATTGCAGCTATGCGGTCGACAGCATGCGTCTCAGCTTCCGACATCCATCTACATGCTGCTAAGAAGAGAGCAGCGACCGACGTCGGGCCATCCCGACCGTCGAAGAAAAGTCGAGGTGACACTGAGTCGGTACCGGTGAGGGTGTCCGACATCCCATCGATGATAGCTCCAGGCACCGAACTGGTTATAGTGTTGTCGGCTCTGACAATGCTTCCTCCAATTGAAGTACCATCGATCGAAGTTGAGATGGCAAAAGGTGAAGATGCTGCACCAGAACCATCAGCGGCACCATCTGTGAGGGTTCGGGCCGAATCTGCGGTCGAACCAGAATCGCTGCTCAAGTCATTCGGCAAGTAGCGTGGTCTCGAGCGCAGTCGAGCATTGATTTTATAGCTATTTCAAGTGAATGATCGCCGACCGAAGAGAAGGAAAAGGCGTTGGCTACTTCTACAGATAATGGATCATTGGTGGGTCTTCCCACTCTCTTTGACATCTAAATTTCTGTCAGTGAGTCGGCCTTGGCCAATTCATCATTGACCAAATAACTCATCGAAGCTACACTTCTCCCGACTGATAGGGAGAATAGAAAATATCAGACAATGTCTGAAATATTCTTTTCTTTTTATCCGATGATACTTGGGGTAAGTTTTCTTCTTTTTACTTGACTCATTTCTTCTTTTTCTTTTTTTTTTGACTTGTTCTTTCCTTTCAGTGGGCACACGATATGTACACTCTAGAGAGCGGATATCAAAAATTCATCGAGCTTCGTCGGGCATGGATGGACAAGGTTACAGTCACCAACGCTGAGAAATCTACTGCCGTTGAACAACTTTAAGCGACAGTCGAATGGGAGAAGATGTTTCAGGAAAAGATCTCCCGCATGATAATTGAACTACAATCCTCTAGAGTCGAATTAGGGTTAGCTTAATAGAGCATCGCATCTCTTGAATTCTGGATCAAAAGCAAGAAGCATTCCATCAATCGGCTCCAGAGAGAGAGACGGATGCATAGAAGAGTTTGAGATAGAGCACGGAAGGCATCAGGCCACAATGGAGAGGTTGGCACTGGCCGATGCAGAGTCGGCCTCCGCCAAGGAAGAAGCTGAATCGACGAAAAGTGCTCTAAGTTTGGCCATCGAGAATTTTAAAGAATCACAAGAATTCAAGGATAAAATTCTCGAGGGCGAATTTGCCTCCTACTATGTCAGGTACGAGGACGACAGAGATGCAGTCAAAAAATTGTATCCAAACTTGGACCTGAGCAGCATTGTCCCCCCTAGTTTGAGAGAAGAGGTTGCTGAGGAGACCATCATGCTGAATGAAGGAGATGCACCGACTGCACTAGAACCTACTCCAACCATCGAAGTTATACTGGAGCAAGGTGAAGAAGAAGCTGACTGGTGACCGGTATAATATTTTTTTTTTCTTTTTGTAATCGGACAATAAGTCTAATTTTATAATCGGATCTTGGGTCCAATTTTATAATCTCTTCTTCGATGAATGAAAATTTTTTTTTCAAGTATGGAATCTCTTTTTACACTTGTACTGTCAATATCGTTGAATAACAGTCGGACAATTGATCATCCATCAGTGATTGAATGTCGAGCAATAATTATAGTAGAGTTTGTCCGCTAGTCGGGTGTTAGCCGACTTAGCTTATATACTTTTTAGATATTTAATAGACAGTGTTAAGCTGAATATCTTTTGACTGACCGTAATCTAGTCGGTGTATTTTCTACTCGATCGGGATCGAGTCAGTATAATATTCTGCTTAGCTAAAACTAAGTCGGCATGAGTAGTCATTCGTCTTAAGTCAGTTTTTACAATAAAAAATCGAAATATAGTTGATAAGTCAATTTTTACAATGAAAAATTGAGATATAGTCGGTAAAAATTGATCGATTATTTATTGATCTAATACCATTTTGTAGATAACTTGTAGATGATTGAAGCTTTCATGATTCTGAATCCTAACATTTTGTTTTGAATGTCATATGTGTGAATAACTTTATTGATAGTACATCTTCAAATTATCGACATTTCAAGTTTGAGGAATAGTCATCCCATCGAGGGTTTTTAGTCGATATGCGTCCGAACGAAGTGTCTCGATTACTCTGTAGGGTTCTTCCCAGTTTGGAGATAATTTTATTTGGTTCAGAGGTTTTGAAACTTCTGCTTTTCTCAGGACCAGATCTCCTGGATGAAAGATTTTTGGTTTGACTTTTGTATTGTAATATCGGACTACTCTCTGTCGATATGCTGCCATTTGAACTTAAGCTTGCTGTCAGACTTTCAAGAGTAAGTCTAGGTCAGCTCTCCGACATTCAAAATTGTGCAACTCATTATACTGTTTCACTCTTACTAGTAGTAATCCGATCTCAAGTGGAATCATCGCCTCCATTCCATAGGCTAAGTTAAATGGCGATTCTCCTGCCAGTATATGAGGAGTTATCTGATATGTCCATAAGATCAGATATAATTCTTCCATCCAGAGACCTTTAGCTTCATTCAGTCTAGTTTTGAGACCATATAGGATTGTTCGATTTGTTACCTCCACTTCACTATTGGACTGTGGATGACCGACTGAGGTGAGTTTATGCATAATACAAAATTTTGCATAAAATTCTTTGAAGTTCTGATTGTCGAATTGTCGATCATTATCGGTGATGATGGTATGTAGTAGACCGAACCTATATATGATTGATTTCTGAATGAAGTCTTTCATTTTACTTTCGGTGATTTGTGTTAAGGGTTCAGCTTCCACCCAATTGGTGAAGTAATCAATGACAACCACTATAATTTTTTTTTGACTGGATGCCAGAGGGAAAGGACCAAGTATATCAATTTTTCATTATGCGAAGGGTCATGGTGTAATAATTGATATCAGTTGGCTAGCCGGTTGATGTTATATGTTAGCATACTTTTGACATAGTTCATATATTCGGACAAGTTCAGCTGTATCTTTCTTTATGGTGGGCTAATAATATCCTTGTCATAAGACTTTATAAGCCAATGATTTACACCCCAAAGTGATTTTTACAAATTCCTTCATTAACTTCTCGGAGTGCATAGTCAGCATCTGTTGGTCTCAAGCACTTTAGTAGGAGAAGAGAGAATGACCTTTTATAAAGTTGTCCATTCATTAAAATATATTGTGAGGCTATCCATTGTTGTTGTTTGGCTTTTGAGGGATTTGCAGGTAGAGTTTCATCAGTCAAATACTAGATGATCGGATCCATCCAGCTTGGCTCGTCATTGATTTGTAGCACTTCTTCGACTTTATCAATACTTGATTGTTCAGGATATTCAATGAACGTCCGATCCAGTGAGCTGAATGAAATGGTTGCGAGTCGAAAAAGTGTATCAGCTCGAGCATTCTCTGCTCTTGAAATATGAGAGATCTTAAAATATTTCAAGATCGATATAAGATCTTTCACTTTCTGAAGGTACTTCATTATAATACGATCTCGAGCTTCAAACTCGCTCTTAACTTGTCTGGTAATCAATTATGAGTCAGTGAAGACCTTTAAGTTGTTGATGTCAAATTTTTTGGCAATCTTTAAGTTGGCTAGAAGAGCTTCATACTCGGCTTGATTATTCGAGGTTTTAAAATTAAACCAAAAGACATATTTGATTACAATCCCTTCAAAATTGGTGAGGATGAGACCGGCTCCACTGTCTTATGTGTTGGATGCTCTATCAATATATAGCACCCACACCAATGCTAAGTTGGCCTTAAGAGTTTTAATTTGCTTTGATTTATCATTGAGTTCATCTTCAGGATTATTATCGGATATGGTGCACTCGACAATAAAGTCGGCTGAAACTTGTGCCTTCATTAATGATCGTGGAAGATATTGAATATCAAACATACTGAGTTTTATTGTCCATTTTGTCTATCGACTTGAAGTATCAGGTCGACATAGAATTGCCTTCAACGGCTGATCTGTCAAGATGACTATTGGATGTGCTTGGAAGTACGGACGAAGTCATTATGATGATATGATCAGAGTATAAATCATCTTTTTCATTCTTGAATATTTTATTTCAGCATTATGAAGCACCTTGCTGGTGTAATAAATCGACCGTTGAATTTAGTTTTCTTTTTTCTGGATGAGTACTGAACTAACTGCCTATGTCTATTGGATGTATGCCCTAGAAGCCAATCTTGACTAACACATATTATATTTCTAGGATATGATTTTATACTTATTGGGCATTTATATTACCATTCATGTTCATGTGTCCATGAATCATCCAAGGGATTAACAAGATGATGACACATTCTCAAAGAGTTGAGAATTTGAGACGTGTCATTGATGGTTAATTTCTAAATTGCTCCTGATCATAGAATCATCATGGAGATGGTGATTGATCCAGATAGATTAGTGCATGGATCGCTTCCTTCAGACAGATGAGTCTCGAGTCTGCGGTGTAGTGGCACTGGAGCGAGAGTGCAGGTGATTGTTAGAGCTCAACTAGCACTGAGCGTGACCAACACGAAAAATCACATGGATGTCTGCTCACTCATTAGTGACTTTCTCGATGCTACAGTTGTATGACTGATCTTTTAATCTGAGATGGCACTACTGCTTGCAGTGAGGCTGTTGGAGTTTGACTGACACATTAACATGGATCTCAATGAGCCTTTGTAGTGAATGTTGGTGACAGTTGATCCACTATAAAAATAGTGTGTGCATCAAGATGAGATCTATCGACCCTAGCAGAAGGGAGTAGTTCTATAGGATTTAAGATGCTGAGTCTTTAAATCTATAGCGATAGCAGTGTGATTAATGAAAAAAATTTTTCATAGAATCACATATGGACTCGAGTTAATTGAATCTATCATATGACCGATGATGAAGTTTGACGATTTATCCATGACCTACCATCTGATCGGGACTCATGATAGAGGGACTGTATCATGTGTTAATTGCACCTAGAAGTTCATCATCTTTTATTCTGCTGGATTGCCACTACATAATGCTAGGTGTCATAGGTAGATTGTGAGACCCACGAGCATCATCTTGATGATCGATGATCCTTGATGGGCAGAGTTGAAGTGGTTCCAATTCATTGAAAAGAGTTTCAATGATATTGTGATAAGGATCACAATATATCTCACTACCAGACAGAATAGAATCTATGGGGTCACACACAAAAGAAGCTTTTGATTGATCAGATGGTAGAATTATGATTGTGAATCGTAACAGGATTTGATTATCAATTTGATTGATGATTGATCTGATGCAAAAGTTGCAATCAAATAACTTGCTAAAGAGTTAGTAAGTTAAAGGAGGATTAATTGATAATTAGATTGCTAAATGGCTCAATTTGATTGAGCTATGGGGCTCGCATCAAGTCTAATTAAATTGAATTTAATTTGACTTGACATGGGTTTGATTTGATCAAACCTGATAGGATTATGAGATAACCTAAATTGCATGAGAGAATCATTCCTATTTGAATTAGAATTTGGGTTTGACTTAATTTCTAATTAGACTAAGATGTATGAGTTTCTATTTGGATAAAGAATTCTCATTTTCATGGGTGCACCAAATCTTAATTGGATTAGGATTAAATTAAGTTTGACTCAAGCACCAAGAGTGAGTCTAAAAGAACTAGGACTCTTTCTCCAATTAAGTGATATCTAATCTAAATAGTTTGGACTCCAAATTTGATTTGATTTTTTATTTATTTGGATTTAATTTGGTCCTAATATGATTAGGATTGATTAGAGTTTTATTCAGTTTAAAATAGTCACCTAAAGGAGAGTCGCATGTTGTTTAAATTCTTCCTTCCATGCACCACAAAGGAGGTCCCACGTTAAACCAGTTTGGACGTCACCTCTCCACTTCTTTTTAGCATGTAAGAGCCTTAGGAAATCCCCTTAATTCCTGTGAGAAACCTGGGCGAAAAGGATGTGGGGTGGGCGGCATCAAAATTGCAAGAGTCCTAATATCTTTGGGCTCTTACCTCCTAATCAATATCTAGCTCCCTTTTGCCTATTTAAACCAAGCACTTATGGGATGGTTTGAGAGACTTGATATGGATCAGGTTTGACACCCAAAAGAGAGGAGTGTGTGCATGAAAAATCAAGGGAGAAAAAGAGGGACGGCGTGAAGATATTGGCATGAGGTATGAATCTCTATATCCCTTCTTTCTTAGAACAACCAAGGGTTGATTGTTAGGACCATCTCTTCGCTCTCTTTTATCCATGTTTAGACATGGATTTCTCCTCTCCCCTTTGTTCAAAAGTTGGACAAAATTTTTACATCTCTATTGTAGAGATTTGGTGCATAGGTTTTAGGAAAAAAAGAGAAGAAAGAGTTCTTCTCATGATCTCTAGTGTAGAGATCAAGATCCTCCTGTCATCTTCTTCTTCTCTAAGAATGTCTTGAGAGAAAAAAAAAATTTCAACCATCAAGATGCGATCTCTACAAGGAAGCTAGCACCCCAGTGAGATAAAAAAGTTTCTGATCAGATCAGAGTCTCGTGTGGATACCCTTAGAGGTCGGACACTTGTGCGGCTACAAGGAACTTTCAGAAGACATCCATGATTATCAGTTCGCAGTGAAGATTGATCCATGCCAAGGTATGTTCTTTATTTATTTTTTCTATTTAATTTTTATATCTGAATCCTATCTCACATATGATGATCCTGTTTATGGTTTGAAGATTTGATCTTATGTATATTTAGATTAAAGTAGATTTAATCTGAAAATTTTTAAAATTCTGCTGCATACTCATTTTGAAAAATCTTACATGCATGAAACTATGAAACTCCAACAGTGGTATAAGAGCCATGTCATATGCATGAGATTAGGATTTAGATTTAAAATCTATAGAGAAAAATTTTAGATCTGAAAGATTTTGATATTGTTCTGACATAAGGTTACCCCGGCATAACTTGTTATGCTGAATGGTTGTCCTAGAACGATGTTAAAATTTTTAATTAAATTAAACTTTTAGGTCTAATTTTTTTAGCATATATGTAATATATATTTTATTATTTAGATCTGAAAAAAATTTCAAGATCTATTTGGATTCATATATATGATATATGAAAGCATATTTAGGACTGAAATTTATTTCTATGACCTGAACTTGTTCATGTATATGATACATATTTGTATGTATGATCTAAAATTATTTTGAGATCAAAATTTATTCTTCATACAAAAAATTTAGATAAAAAAATTTAGATTTAAGATATGAAATTAGTGTTTGTGCATGAGAGATTGATCATGGGTAGATCAAATTAGGTCATGTAATTTGATTATATTGAAAGTTTCTGATTTGATCATATTGGGTCTAAATCGATTTAGTAGTTGATCAAACTGAGTTAAGTGTTGATTAGAATAAGATCAATAGAGCTAAAGATCATACAATTATTGTTGATCTAATCGATTGACATCTATATGTAAAATTGATTAATCTAAAGACCTAATTTGACTCTATGGCTCGAATCTGATTCACCTAAGCTAACCTATTTAGATCAATTGTCAAATTGATGTCTTAGGCAAGTAATTGAAAGATGATTATTTAATTAGTTTCGTTCACTGACCTAGCCAATTTGTTGGTGTCTAAGGAAAGCAATGGGGGGACCCCCACCAATCTCTGCTTATCTGATCAATTTGGAAGATTGAGTCTCAAATAAGGTTGCTTAGCGATTTGATTTAGTCCATACCAGTTAGATCAGTTATATGATGATTGATTAGATGAGATCTAAACTCAAATCTCTCCATAAATATTAAGTCCAAGATCTTCTACCGTTGTAGATGTGTGGGCGTGCTACTGATGTTGATTGTTCTCAACTGGTCACAGTGGTTTAGTTGCATCGAAAATACATAACCACTTTATTAGCAAAGAGTTGCTCCAAGGTAAAGATGGGGTTGGGCCCAATAACTGTTAGATGAGGGACCCAATGACGGCTTTGCACCTGCTTGTGAACGGTGGGTCTGACTTAACTAAGGAGTGCAGACAATAACTATTAGGTGAGCCTACATGACTTAGAGGCCAAGTGACTGCAACATGCTTAGAAAAGCATCTGGACAAAGAGTTATCCATGCATCGGTGTTTGTTCGTATTATCAATAACTGTTAGGTGAGGTGCATGGCATTGGTGGGACCGCAGCATCCATTAGAAACTCAATTATCGTGTTAGGATTTTCGTTTCTCCACCCAAAGAGTGTGGGAGATCTGATAAAATAGTAGGAGTCTTTTTTTTGCATCTAAAAGTTTTTAGAGTAAATTATGAAATAAGTATAAATATTCAATTAGAATCTTCGCTCTCTACTGTTTATTGTGTCAGCTTCCAACCCTCTAGCTTGAATCTTAGATATCTATCAATTAATCGAAATCGACTACATAGACTGGCTCACAAATCTAAGAATTATTCTTAAGTTTTAAAAAATTAAGCAATATTCTCTATCAAGTTATTCTGATGTTAACAACTCGTCCAATCCATAGTCAACGAACTATACTTGATGAGTGGATGGACAATGACAATAAAGATAGGTGCTACATGTTGAAGTTCATATTAGATAAACCTTAATATATTCACTGCCAACGACATATTGATTTATCTGTAAGTGTTGTGAGATGATCAGAGTCACACAATGCATCTGATGCATGATGGGTAGTCAGTCTACGATCATTATTTGATAATAATCGAGGAGATTAAGGAGCCTAAAAGGCTCGACATAACCATGCACAAAGAATTACTTATAGATTTGATCCTGCGATCTCTGATTAGTTTATATGGATAGTTTATCATGAACTACCATGTGAAAGACCATCATGGCACCTTATCTGAATTGATCAAAGTATTGATAACAAAGAAACTTTAAAAAAGTTCAGAGATAAATACCTGGAGAGCCTAAAGAAACAATAACATGCCTAGAGTAGGCATGTCAAAATTGCTCAATACAATCCTTATGATTTTCTCTTCTCCCAGTTGAGCTGTAGACTCTAATGATTTTACATAGAGTCGATGAAAAAGTAGAGGGCTGAGGAAGTAACCCTTAAATTGGCTATAGGGCAACAGTTGTTACTGTGACCATGGATATCTGTCCTTTGTGATTATCATTTGGATTTAGTTCTTAGAGACAGTCTCTATCATTTGCATGGTAATACATCTGTGAACTTAATTGAGCAAGTAGTGAATGTCATTAGATCTGAGAGATCCAGAATTGAGATGAACCTTAAAGTATATGTGGGGCTTTAGGCTAGATCGTATTGATGAATAAATGATTAACAAACTGGAGAAATATGACCTTTGGGCTCATTGACTGTTGAGTCATATCTAGTTTGTGCATCATCTCTTTGAGAAAATATGACCAAGCTACTCTTGTGGGATAAGAGAAAAATGACCACTGAGATACTTATCCTTGTACACATTTGATGTGTGTAGCCCATATGATGTGCTAACCAAGGAGTTGTCTCTACTTTGTTACCTTTATCGATGGTCAGTCATGGTATGGATAAGTATATGAGATATAAATATGAAATTATTGAAAGGTTCAAAAAATTTAGATGTAAAGTAGAGAAGTAAATCGATAAATTCTTAAAGGTACTTCGATCATATCGAGGATGCAATACCAAAGAAAATTTTTTTTTGATTATCTCATAAAATGGCATAGTTTCATATTGGACCGCTCTTAGTATATCTCAGCTCAACGAGATAAGAAGAGTCATGAAATTATATGAGATATGGTCCGGTCTATGATGAAATTTACTAATTTATTTTATTTCTTTAAGGACATACTTTATTTCTACGAAATTGAATTCTCTCCAAATCTGTTCCTACCACACCGTACGAGATATGGCATGGTGAGAACTGAATCTTAATTATTTCAAGATCCAAGGATGTCCAGTCTGTGTTAAGGACAGCAGGTAGATATGTTAGAGGATAGGTCTATAAAGCTTATCATAAAAGAATTTGGGATACTACTTTCTGAAAGGATTATAATGTGATTGTGATCCAATATGCTATCTTCTTGAAAAATTATTTAATCAAGATGAAGCAGTGGGAGAAAAGTTAAGCTCAAAGAGAGTGTCTCTGAAGAGCAACAAGCCGTAGGACCTAAAGAACCTATTCATCATGAGCCAGTAGACGTATATTTCTCCTCCACCTCATACACAAAATAGGATCTCCAATCCTCTCGAAAGATACTTGAGTATACTTAACAGAGGATGTAGAGAAAATTATTTCTCATGGGAGATGGAGAGCATAGAGATGATCCCAGAACCTACAATGAGATGATGTTTGACATTGACTTCAAGAAAAGATGTGAATTAGCTTTCCTGACTGGATATCTTTTGAAGATTTCTGTATGGAATAGCTTATGGATTTCGCTTCTTGTGATAGAAGATCACAAAGTCTACAATACTCTTGGAGTTGGAATATTCATTTTGATGATATGATCAAATTGTTTGATAAAAAATGAAAAAAATTTGTGTTTTCAAAATGGTCAATGGGAGTGTCCAATACTGACATCGGTTAAAATATTATTGGATATAGATTTCTCCATAAAAGACATAAAGCGAGCATCCTAAAGATCTATAGAGATAGATGCAATTGGATGCTTGTGTTTTCATAGATAAAGTATAGAGATTGGATGCTGAAAGGGTTCAGCATAGAAATCTCGAAGAGGAGTCTGCTATCTTCTTGGGCATAAATATATGTCATATAATGTACTTGAACTGATATAGTTAGTACTGTGAATGTCACGAGTAGATATCAGTTGTATCCAGGCTGTGAGTGCTGGATTGCTGTGAAAACATCCTTAAGTGCTTAAGAAGAACTAAAGATATGTTCTTAATTCAAAAAAAGATCAAAGTTAGGAGTGGGAAGATACACCAATTCAGATTATATATCTGATATTGATGGTAGAATATCTACATCATAGGGTGTGTTCTTTATGTCGATATCTTGAAAGAGTTTCAAGCAATCGATCGATTGAAGCTGGGTACACTGTAGATGTGTAGGATGCATTCTGATTCTAATGTTAGTTGTAGAATTGGATGTCACGCCATCAGATGCCATGATACTATACTGCAAAGATAATGGCACCATAGCCCTTGTTAAGGAGCCTAGGTCTCATCAGATATCCAAGCACATAGAGTAGCAGAACATGTGACTACCTCAAATAGAAATATATTGAGGTGCAGAGAGCAAACTCTACATGAGATGTGGATGATCCACTGGTAAGTCACTTAGCTAGCCTAAGATTAAAGCATGTCTTGTGAAGATGGGGCTTGGTACATGACAGATTGACTTTAGTGCAAGTGGAAGATTATTGGATGTATGTCCTAGAAGCCAATCTTGATTGACACATATTATATTTCTAGGACATAATTTTATACTTATTGGGCATTTATATTACCATTCATATTCATGTGTCCATGAATCATCCAAGAGATTAACAAGATGATGACACATATTCTCAAAAAATTGAGAATTTGACACATGGATCATAGATGGTTAATTCTTAAATTGCTCCTGGTCATAGGATCATCATGGGGATGGTGATTGATCCGGATAGACTAATGCACGGATCGCTTTCTTCGGATAGATGGATCTCGAGTCTGCGGTGTAGTGACACTGGAGCGAGAGTGCAGGTGGTTGTTAGAGAACAACTAGCACTGAGCGTGACCAATATGAGAAGTCACATGGATGTCTGCTCACTCATTAGTGACTTTCTCGATGCTGCAGTTGTATGATTGGTCTTTTGATCGGAGATGGCACTACTGCTCGTAGTGATGCTGCTGGAGTTTGACTGACTATTAACATAGGTCTCAATGAGCCATTGTAGTAGATGTTGGCGATAGTTGGTCCATTATAGGAGTGGGATATACATCAAGATGAGATCTATCGATCCTAGCAGAAGGGAGTAGTCCTATAGGATTTAAGAAGTTGAGTCTTTAAGTCTATGGCTATAGCAGTGTGATTGATGAAAAAAAAAATTTATAGAATCACATATGGACTCGAGCTAATTGAATCTATCATATGATCGATGATGAGGTTTGACGATTTATCCATGACCTGCCATCTGATCGGGACTCACGATAGAGGGACTGTATCATGCGTTAACTGCACCTAGAGGTTCATCATCTTTTATTCTGCTGGATTGTCATTACACACCGTTAGGTATCATCAATGGATTGTGAGACCCACGAGCATCATCTTGATGATCGATGATCCATGATGGGTAGAGTTGGAACAGTTTCAATCCATTGAAAAGAGTTTCAATGATGTTGTGATGGGGATCACAATATATCTCACTACTAGACATAATAAAATCTATGGGGTCATACACAAAAGTGACTTTTCACTGATCAAATGATTGAATTACGATTGTGAATCATAACAGGATTTGATTATCAATTTGATTGATGATTGATCAAATGCAAAAGTTGCAATCAAATAACTCGCTAAAGAGTTAGTGAGTTAAAGGAAGATTAATTGGTAATTGGATTGCTAAATGGCTCAATTTGATTGAGCTATGGGACTTGCATTAAGTCTAATTAAATTGAATTTAATTTGACTTGATATAGATTTGATTTGATCAAACCTGATTGGATTATGAGATAACCTAAATTGCATGAGAGAATCATTCCTATTTGAATTAGAATTTGGGTTCGACTCAATTTCTAATTAGACTAGGATGTATGAGTTTCTATTTAGACTAAAAATTCTCATTTTTATGGATGCACCAAATTCTAATTGGATTAGGATTAAATTGAGTTTGACTCAAGCACCAAGAGAGAGTCTAAAAAGACTCGGACTCCTCCAATTAGGCGACATATAATCTAAATAGTGTGGGCTCCAAATTAGATTTGATTTTTTATCTATTTGGATCTAATCTGGTCCTAATATGACTAAGATTGATTGAAGTTTTATTGGACTTAAAACAATCACCTAAAGGAGAGTCCCATGTTGTTTAAATTCTTCCTTCCATGCACCACAAAGGAGGTCCCACGTTAAACCAGTTTGGATGTCACCTCTCCACTTCTTTTTAGCATGAAAGAGCCTTAGGAAATCCCCTTAATTCCTATGAGAAACCTGGGTGAAAAGGATGTGGGGTGGGCGTTATCAAAATTGCAAGAGTCCTAGTATCTTTGGACTCTTATCTCCTAATCAATATTTAACTCTCTTTTGCCTATTTAAATCAAGGACTTATGGGATGGTTTGAGAGACTTGATATGGATCAGGTTTGATGCCCAAAAGAGAGGAGTGTGTGTGTGAAAAATCAAGGGAGAAAAAGAGGGACAGCGTGAAGATGTTGGCACGAGGTATGAATCTCCATATCCCTTCTTTCTTACAACAACCAAAGGTTGATTGTTTGGACCATTTCTTCTCTCTCTTTTGTCCATGTTTAGATATGGGTTTCTCCTCTCTCTTTTGTCCAAAAGTTGGACAAAATTTTTATATCTCTATTGTAGAGATTTAGTACATAGATTTTAGAAAAAAAAAAGAAGAAAGAGTTCTTCTCATGATCTCTAGCGTAGAGATCAAGATTCTCCTATCATCTATTTTTTCTCTAAGAGTGTCTTGAGAGAAAAGAAGATTTTCAACCATCAAGATACGATCTCTACAAGAGAGTTAGTACTCCGATGAGATTAAAAGGCTTTTGATCAGATCAGAGTCTCGTGTGGATACCTATAGAGGTCGGATACATGTGCGGCTACGAAGGACCTTCAAAAGATATCTATGATCATTAGTTCGTGGTGAAGATTGATCCATGCCAAGGTATGTTCTTTATTTATTTTTTTCTATTTGATTTTTATATCTAAATCCTATTTCACATATGATGATCCTGTTTATGGTTTGAAGATTTGATCTTATGCATGCTTAGATTAAATTAGATTTAATCTAAAAATTTTTAAAATTCTGCTGCATACTCATTTTAAAAAATCTTACATGCATAAAACTATGAAACTCCAATAATGTTGAAGTTGCCAGATAGAGATATAAAATTTCTTCCATCTTTAGTTTTGTAAGTAATGATGAAGATATCAAATATTTTTTTAGATCCTTGAAGGATTATCGGCACTTATCTGACCATAAAAATTTTTTTGCTTGTCTTAAAGTCTTGAAGAAGGGTAAACATCTTTCTGTCGACCTTGAAATGAATCGGCTGTATGCTGCGATCCTTCTATTGAGTTGTTGTATCTCTTTCTTGGAGCTTGGATGCTTCATATTGATGATAGCCTTTATTTTCTCGGGATTAGCTTTAATTCCTCGTTGTGACATAAAAAATTCAAAAAAATTTTTGAAAGTTACTCCAAATGGATACTTAGTTGGATTCAATTTCATCTGATATCGTCGAAGTGTGTCGAAGGCTTCTTCCAAGTTCTGAATATGATCCGAAGTTTAGGAGCTTTTCACCAGTATATCATCAACGTAGACTTTTATATTACATCCAATTTGTTCTTTGAACAGTTTATTGACCAGCCATTGATTAGTAGCTCCCACATTCTTTAAACTGAATGGTATTACTTTGTAATAGTAGATGCCTTTATCGATTATGAAAGTAGTGTGTTCTTCATCTTCGGATGCCATCCGAATCTAATTATAGCCTACAAAGGTATCCATAATGCTCAAAAGTCGATGTCCTAAAGTCACATTAACTAGTTGGTCGATTTTTGATAAAGAAAAACTGTCCTTCGGACAAGCTTCATTTAGATTTATGTAGTTAATGAAAATTCTCTATTTTTCAATAGCTTTTCTTACCATCACTACATTGGCGAACTAATTAGGATAATTAGCTTCTTTGATGAAGCATGCCGTATGGAGTTTATCGATTTTTTTTGTCGATGACCTTTTGCTTTTTAGGAGCAAAAGGTCTCTTCTTTTGTCTCACTGGTTTAATTTTAAGATCAATATTCAGCTGATAGGTTATTACTTCTGAAGGAATTTCTGACATATCGGTTGCCGACCAAGCAAAAATATTGGCATTTGCTCTTATAGATTCACTAGTTGTTGTCACTCCGGATCAGACAATTGCAATCCAATTTAGACCATCTTCTCAGGATCTTCTTCTTTTAACGAGATAGAATCAGTTGCTCAGCTGGTTCACCTCTTTCTTTATTTTCTCTTTGATCTAATTTATCGACGGACAAAGAGTCTTCAAATTGATTATTTTTTGTAAAGACTATGAAGCAACGTCGAGCAAGTTGTTAATCTTCATGTATTTCTCCGACTCCATTTCTTATTGAGAATTGGACCAATAAATGATATGTTGAGACTACCGCTCTGAGGGTATTAAGTCCAAATCATTCAAGTATGGCATTATGGGCCGATGGAACTCGAATGACTATGAATATCAGAAGAACAGTACTTTATTGTGAATCTATTCTTGCGATTAGCAGGAGAATAATTTTTTCTTCCATGGTAATTGCATCTCTAGTAAAACCGACTAATGGTGTTGAGACCCTTTTGAGTCGGTCAATTGGTAGTCGCATTCGAAAGATAGTCAAGTAAAAGAGAACATCAGTTGAGCTTTCATTATCGACTAGAATTCTTTTTGTGTTGTAATTTGCTGTCATCACTGAGACGACGACAGCATCATCATGGAGAGTTTGTATTCTCTGAACATCATCTTTCGAAAAAGAGATTGCATTATCGAGTTATGGTTTCTTCACCGACTCTTCTTCGAAAGTTGCCCTCCAGTTCTTCGATCGCTCAGAGATTATATTGATCACTCCCGTCGTTGGCCGATTATTGATCATTTCTTCAGCTCATGGCTGAGACTGTTGGTTGGTGGGAGGTTGAGTCGGATGATCTCATCAAAATTTTTTGAGATAGCCACATTGGATCAAGGCCTCTATTTTATCTCTAAGTGGAATACATTGTTTGGTATTGTGACCATGATCATGATGAAATCGATAATACTTCTTCTTGTCATGATTCCTTGGTGGTGCTTTCATTGGTGGGGGATGTCGAAGATATTTCTCTCCCTTAATCTTCATTCAGATCTACACACAAAGAGCAAAAAAAAGAGTGCAGGAGTCATACCTATTGCCATAGTGGCTCGACCTTGGACTTTGTAGATGTGATGAAGCTCTCTTATTGATCATTGTTCGACTTAATTCGATCGAAGCTCCATTTTTTTTATTTTTTTTTCTGACTTTTTTCTTCTGTCTAGCACGGTCAGAAGCACCTTCATCCACGTGAATATACTTGTATGCACGCTCCAAGAGTTCAGCATATGTCCAGAGGAGAGTCTTATCCAGAGAGTAGGTGAATTTGGATCCCCTCAGATCTCTCTTCATGGTCGAGATGGCCATATCTTCATTGAGGTCCCTGACCTCAAGCGTGGCCGTGTTGTAGCGAGCCACAAAATCTCTCAATATCTTTGTCTTGCTTTGCTTGATGGAGAAGAAACTATCTGATATTCATGGTATCTTTCGACTGGTGCTGAAATGGGCTACGAAGAAATGCTTGAGTTGCTCGAAGAAATTTATGCTCCTCGATTGAAACCCAAAATACCAGGCTCAAGCAGCCTTTCGAATAGTTGTCAGGAAGCCAATATGTAGGAGGGCATCGGTTGCTCCTTGGATCATCATGAGAGCCTTATAGCTCTTCAAATAGTCAATTGGATCGGTGGAGCCATCATCTGGCTCCATCTGTGGTATCTTGAACTGAGACGGGATCGGCTCATCTAGGATACACTGAGAGAGAGGTTGGGTAGTGTGAAAGTCATAGTCGTTGAAGGACTTTCGTCCTTCCACTTGAAGTCGGATAAGTTGGCGGTCGATCTCATTGAACTTGTGCTCGTAGTCATCGAGCCATCGGTGTTGAAAAAATTTAGAGGTAGAATCTCCTGAAGAACTCGAGGATGGAGAAGTAGAAGGTACATGCGATCTCTTCCCCTTCTTGATACTATATACATGAGAAGGAGATGGAGATCATCGCAAAAGATGAGCAGCATGATGAGAATGTCAAGAATGTGGTTGCTTGACTCGATGAGAATGCCGACATGATCGATGTTCTGAAGATGAAGAGGGCGAGCACTGTGGAGGATGGCGGCTATGCCTGGATGGCACTGAATGAGCCATCGGCTCTTCCATCGGTGGTTGCTGCTGTTGTAGTGTTTATTATTTTTGGAGGCTGTAGACTGTCTCTGTCAATATTTTCATTTGGTGCATTAGAGCAGCAATTTATGCGTTCGCAGTGACTACAAGATGCAAAGAGCTGGGCTCTGCCAATAGAGGTGGGGGAGGAAGATCTTCCCGATGGGAAAGACTACCTCGTGGATCCTGTCGAGTTATTTTGAGCCCTGATCTTTGTCATGATTACTCGTATTCTCTTTCCTACCTGATGCGTCAATCTGTTGTATCCAATCTCCTGTTGCACTCGTCGACGGTAAAGAGCACCTGTAAAATGAAGTCTACACTGATCGAAATTGTGATCGAAATTGTACCCTAAAAATCAATTTTGGCTGACACATACTTTTTTCTAGGACATATTTTGTACTTGATGGATAATCTTTATAACCAATCATGTAATATGTGTTCATGATTTGTCCTAAAAATTAACAAAGATGATTTTGTATATTCTCAAAGTATTAAGAATTTGAGACATACATCATTAGTGATTAATTTCTAAATGCTCTCGATTGAAGGATCGTCACGAAGGACAGTGATCAATTCATTCAAGATCAGTGCATGAATCACCTCCTTTTAGGGTAGATGAGTATCGAGTATGTGGTGTAGAGACACCGAGATGAGAGTGCAGGTGGTTGTTAGAGAATAACTTACACTGAGCGCGATCAACACAAAAAATTATTTGGATGTCTACTCACTCGTCAGTAATCTTCTCGATGCTGCAGTGGTGTGATTGGTCCTTTGACCTATGGTGTGTTGGCTATTCACAATGAGACTACATAGTTTGACTACATATTTTCTTAGTCTCTAGCCATTCGGGTCCTTGCTGTGTATGTTGGCTATTGTAGTTTCAGGTTCGTTATTTGGAGTAGGATGCACCTAGATGGAATCTATCGATCTTGATAGAAAAGAAGAAGTCTTATGCGATTCGTAAGACTGAGTTCAAGAAATCTCTAATCAGAGTAAGTGTGAATACTGGAAATGAGTTTTCACAAAATTCACAGATGAACTCGAGTCGAGCCAATCTAGTATATGACTGATGATGGGGTTTGACAAGTTTACCACGATCTCTGTCAAGTTGGGACTCATGATAAAGGGATTGTATCATATGATAACTGCACCTAGAAATTTATTTTGTCTATTCTACAGGATTATCATTACAAGTTGCTAGACGTCACTAGTGGATCATGAGAACTCACTAAGATCATTTTTGGATCAACGATATTTGTTGTGGTGAGTTGGAATCATTTCAGCCAATCGAAAAGAGTTTCGATGATACTGTGATGGAGATTACGGTATATCTCACTACCAGATAGAATAAAATCTGAAGGATCATACATAAAAGGAGCACAACCAGATCAATGACTTGGATCTTATTCAAATTATCAATCGGATTGATAGTTTAAATTTTAGCAACTAAATTGTAAGCATTACAGTTTTGGCAGCTGCTAATTGTTAGCACAGGGACTTAATTGTAAATGTTATAATTTTATTGAGGCTAATTAAATTATGAATTAAATCTTAATTAATTTAAATTAAATTTTAATTTAATTAGATTTAATTTAATTTAATACTAACTGGGTTCAATTATCCAAATCAGATTTAGATTTCAAGCTTAATTGAATTAGGCTTGACATCCTTTTCGAATTTGGCTCATTTTGGACTCGATTTGAATCTGATTGAGATCTAATCTGCACCAGATGAACCATGACTTGGAGAGTCTAGGCCCCTTAAGACTCTATCTAGAAATCATGCTAAGAAGGGAGAGGGGCGATATTTTTCTTGCACCTTATTTCTTAGCATGTGTGAAAGGGGAGGGGGTGCCAATAGTTGGCGCCCCACATTGGCGCCCCACATTGGTGCTTATTGTGTAAGAAATATTTAAAATAGGATTAAATCATATCTGATTGGACATGTAAGGAATTATTTTTGTGTAACAAAAATTAAGAGAATGTGGGATGTGCGCTTATTGTGAGAGGAGATTTCTTTCTCGCAATGCAACATTATCTCCATGCCTTTCCAATCTTTGTTTTGATTTTCAACAGCTAGATTAAATTAGATGAGATCTTTTGGGCATTAAGGAGAGCGTGTGCATGATATAAGAGGGTGGTTGTGCGACAAAAATATTTTTGTGCATGAGGTTTTGGTGTGAAAAGTTGTAGGCGACTTTTTTTGGACGATAACCTCTCAATGCCCAACTCCTTCTTCCTCCTCTTTCTTCCTTACATCCCAATGCCCAGATCTGATGGTGATCAGATCTAAGAGAGAAAGAGAGAGAAAAGAAGAGAAGAAGAAGAATTTTTCTTTCCTTTATGATGATCTGGTTCAGATCCCGTCAGATCTGTGCGAAAGAGTTCGCGCAGCAATCTTCTTCTTCAAGATCCAAAAGAAGAGATCTAGATCCAAGGATGAGGAGTGAGATCTGCAAGGTGCTAGCACATCGATGATGTCGATACTTTGATCAAGCATCTTCATGTGGATACCAGCAAAGGTTGGGTGCATGCATGGCTATGATCAGAACTCGAGACATCCGCATGATCTGAGGTATAGAGATCTGATCTTCAATTTATTTTTTTAACTGTTTGTTTTCTTTTTCAGATTTCAGATCATGATTGAATGTTCGTATCAAGATCCTAACTATGATTTTCAGATTAAATCTAGTACATGATTTAATTAAAAATATTTTAATTGATTTACTTTCACTGTTTAGATGCTTAGAAAATTTTTGAACTTCACGTAGAAATCGTAGTAATTTTCTAACAGTGGTATCAGAGTCAGGTTCTGATACGAACATAAAAATCCCTCAGATCTAAAATTTGATTTGTAGAAATCAGATTTGAAGGTTAGTTTGATGATCTACTTATTCTGAAATAAAATTATCCTGGTATAATCCTGTTATGCTGAATGATTGTCCTAGAATGATGTAGAACATCGATTAAGATTAGATCTGAATTTTCTACATGCTGTAATATGATTACAGGATTGTTTTGAATCTAAAATTATTTCAAATATGAAATATATCATAAATTATTTAAATCTAAAATTTATTTTAGATCTAAAAATATTAATTTAAGATTTAATTTGGATCTAGTATGATTGCTAAAATTTTTCTTACGTGCATAGATTCGATATTATTATTCATATGTTTGACATGTGAAAGATAATTAGATTTGATTTTTAATTGATTATATATGTGATATGTTAGATTAAATTCTTAGTAGCTTAGTAATCGAATTGGGATAGTCACCATGACCGTCCGATCATAAGATGATGAAGGGATTAAAGTCCCTCTCTTGCCTATTCGATGGATTCTCTCTTATGACGTATAGGGGTGCCGACTGTGATGTTTCCTATGAAGATGAATAGCGAATAAAAAATTATAATTATTATATATTTTAGATTTAAATTAGATTATGCTTGTATTTTTATGTATTTTAGATCGTTAAAATATTATATGTGATATATTATTTTGACACACGATCTAAAACTTAATTTCTGCAAAACTCTATTTTCAAAATTCTAGGTTCTGTTTGCATGAAAGCATGAAACTGTGACTGATATGCCTGCGGAGTCGACTCATTTCTCAATTGGATCGACTTGGGTGCTTGGAGAGTCGACTTAATTTGTTGAAGTCAACTCGAGACCTTGGTAGATCAGCTCATTTGCTGATGAGCCGATTCAATTATGCAGGCTAGGTCTATAGATTTCTGTTTGTCTCAGTGTGTGCCGACTCACTGTGACAAGTCGATTCATATACTAGAATGAATCGACTCGATCCTGCAGATAATCATATTGTATGAGATACAATATAAATAGTTTAGATTAGAAATTATTTCGAGATCTAAACTTAAACCCATATACATAATGCACTTAATTGAGAATTAAGATTTGAAATTATATAATCTAAAATTATAAATTTAAGATCTAAATTTCAATGCATAAAATATGAGTTTTGGGTATGGGTTGAACAAATTAGGTTTAGAGACTAAACTATAACTCGGGTCATTGATTAGATTAGGTTAGAATCCTTTTCGATTTTGAGTAGTTGATCAAACCTAATTAAGAGTTGGTTGGGATTAGGTCAAAGGGGCTCAAAATTGAATTTAGTTATAGTTGATCAAATTAATTCACCTATGATGTGAAATGATTAAGTCAAGATCGAATTTGGTTCAGCGGTTCGAGCTCGGATCTATAGGTTAACCTAATTGATTCTTATCAACTAATTTCGTGTCTAAGGCAAGTATTAGATAGTGGTTCTTTAATTAGTTTTGTTATCTGACCTGATCAATTCATTAGTGTCTAAAGAAAGCAACGGGAGAACCCCCACTCATCTTCACTTACCTAGCTATCTTGGGAGATTAAGTTTTGTATTAGGTTACTTGTTGATTCGAGTTCATCCATGCCGATTAGGTTGGTCAGACATGAAATGTACTGATCCAAATCAGATTAGTCATTACATTAGATATATGTGACTAATTAGAAGAGATCTGAACCCAAATCTTCTCACTAAATATTAAGTCTACTGGTCTTCCA
The DNA here is from genome assembly GCF_000442705.2 of Elaeis guineensis. Taxonomy (NCBI): domain Eukaryota; kingdom Viridiplantae; phylum Streptophyta; class Magnoliopsida; order Arecales; family Arecaceae; genus Elaeis; species Elaeis guineensis. Next base: position 81,839,286 of record NC_025999.2, read on the forward strand.
TCGTTGTAGAGATGCAGATATTTTTTTCAACGTTGATCGTGTTGGGAATAGTATCCCAAAGCCAATCGTCAGCCTGTTGACGGTTGTGCTCCTTTTGTATTAGTACATGAATTATAAATAAATAAAAGTTATTTTGATATTTTTTTCATCACAAATATTTCATCTTCTAATGAACTCCTGTGTTATGGTGAAGTCCTTAGGACTATTTAGACTCGACAAAAGAGGATTTATCGCTTAGTCCTTAAACCTGTTCGCGATCAAATGATACGTTGTTACCAAGGATGACAACGTTTATCGAGCATAGGTCGTTGTGTGCCATATGGGTTGGTTGTCCTCATAACCAAGGAGTGTGGAGATACTGGTATGGCATACAGGTGAGATATGATGGTACATCTGTACTGAACGTGACCGACTCCGGAGCTATTTCTGCTATCAAGATTTGCTCCGATGGGATATGGATATAAATATCCCTCCGATTTGAGACCGCCATGGTGACTTGCAAGCAACTCACTGCACTTAGGCACTGGACTACCTGAATTTCTAATTCAGTGACGGAAGGCTGCTGGGTGTAGTCAAGTACTTGACTTGTCGGTGCGTGTGTCAAGATGGGATTGACCACTCCAGTTTAGGAGCTGTGTACAGTCGTGTTTTAATTTAGCAAAACTTTGGTCAGGGTAGTCCTAGTGAGGAGTCACAGGACTAATTGAGTTGAGCACGATTCGGATGATCTCATCAGGGTTGACAGTTTAACCTTGAGTCGTCCTAAACACAGGGGTCAAAAGGGATGAATTATACGGTAACCATATTCACGTAAGTTCTGAATGTTACGATTGTGACTATTCGACCTATCCGGTCATCGGGTACCATTGCTAGATGATCACTTCGATTAGTACAGGAATTGATTCCTGTGCTACCGGCTTAGGTTCGAACCTGCGGGGTCACACACATTAGAGGTTCCTTTCTGATCTGATGGCTGATTATGAGTCTTATGTGTCTGGAACTCTATGATTGAGAATTAGGATTCTCTGATCATGAGTTTCACACATTTTGGATACCGGGGTCAAAATTTTGAATTTCAAATTTTGAATTTGAAATTTGAACTCTTCGATCAAGGTTTCATATTGATGGACTTTGATACCCGATTGCCCATCAGATTTGGACTCAATAATTATGAGAGATTTTATTAGTGATTTGATCGCTAATTAACTCTATTTGATTGAGTAATTATTTTTGGATCAAGTCTAATTGAATTGGATTCAGTTGGGTTTGACCCGATTAGGTTAAGAGTTGACCTAATCATCGAGATGGTTTGGTCTCTGATTTGATTAGGGGTTGGACTTAGTCAATTTATGATTTGATTAGGATTTTATTGAGCTTAATTAAGCCTAATTAAGTTAGATTTAATTTAGTCTAATTGTGCTTGACCTATTTTGATTAGGTTGGTTCAATTAAGATCAAACCACTATTTGAATTTAAATCCCTGCACCACCTTAAATCTCTGCACTCATTTGAATTCACGAGAAGAAACTTCTCATGAATTTTTTCTCACGCAAAGCCCTTCTCATGCCCACTTTTGTGCACCATATGGATGGATAAAGCTGATTAGTTAACCATTCAAATTTAAAGCATGTTTGAATTTGAATGGATAACTTATCTCTTTTGCCTTCAAGCTTATCCATCTTGTGCGCCACATAATTCACACGAGAAAGAGTTTCTCGTGAAACCTTTTCATGCACAAAGAGTCCATGCCCTTCTCTTCTCACGTCATAAGTGGATAGAGATGAGTTGGTTTTCATTTGAATTCAAATTTGATTTGAATTCAAATGTGTAACCACTTGTCTTTATCCTCTAACACGGATAAGACATGTTTTGAACTGTTTTAAAAGAGATAGAGAGGTGGGGTGTGCGTAGAAAAATTTTGAGAAAGAAAGTGGGGTGTGAGGAAGCCTTGTGCGTAAGGTGAAGGTCCAAAACCTTTCGAGAGAAAAAGAAAGAAAAGAAAAAAAATTGGGCGCAGGATTTTTGGTGTGCTCCCTAGGGTTTCTACCTAGGGTTCGGAAAGTGAGATTGGTGTGCCACGAGTGTCCGGAGTCCACCAAATTTCAGGGAGAGATCCATCAGCCTCTCAACCAACCATGAAGATGATCCAGAGCATCCGAGGAGTCGGTACACATCGATCGAAGGAGTTCGATCAACATCAGCGATCAAAAGGGTAAAATCACGAAGTAGCATTCGTGAGGAGCCGATCAGACCGGAGCTTCATGTAGACGATCCACAGAGGCCAGACACTAGTGTGGCTATGATGTGATGATCAGAGCCCCCTGACGATGATCAGATTACGGTGATCGACTATCCGCAAAAGGTGATGTGTTTTGAACACAGTACAGTAAAAAGTTTACTGTTTCAAATTTGAATTTCAAATTTAAATGCATGCTGTTGTATCATATTTAGATCCTAGTGTAGGGTTAAATAGTATTAATTAATGAGATTAATTAATAATTCTACTGTAAAATAATAATTTTGAAAAAATTTTAAAATTACCATTTTGCCCCTGCACTGAATTTTTGCTTCAAATGGTATTAGAGCATGGTTCTAGAATATGATATACATATGCATGCGTAGATTAAGGTGTAATCTATAAGTTCAAATTTAAAATTTAAAATTTAAAATTTAAAATTTGAAATTTGTTTGAAATTTCAAATTTGAAATTTAAAATTCAAAATTTGAAATTTGAAATTCAAAATTTAAAATTTAAAATTCAAAGATTGGAAATTCGAAATTTAAAATTTGGTTAAAATCTCAAATTTGAAATTTGAAATTTGAAATTCGAAATTTGAAATTTGAAATTCAAAATTCAAAATTTAAAATTTAAAGATTGGAAATTTGAAATTTGAAATTTGAAATTTGAAATTCAAAATTTAAAATTTGAAATTAGTATATTTAGATATACTTGATCCAAGTAGCAAGTAATCTAATTGGGTTGGTTGCCATGGCCGTCCGGTCATAGGAGGAAAGTAGGGTTTAAAGGCCCTCTCTTCCCATTCGATGGGGTCTCCTATGACGATAGGGGTGTCGATGCAATTATATCCCATGCCGATGAAGCAGTGAAAGAATTTGATTATAAAATTTATCATGAATGTGTTAGATTAGATCTAAAAAAAAATTCATGATTTATTTTGAGTTATTTTCTGTTATGAAATGAGCAATAGGATTGCTGTTTATGAATTATGCTGACACGTTTATGAAATTAGTCAACACATTTGGTGAACAAAAAATAAAATCTTTCAAAATTTGAAAATTATTTTCGAAATGCCAAACCCTGACCCATCAGCCCAAGTACTTAATTAAAAGAATTAAGTGTTGTCTAGTAGGTCTAGAATTGTGAATTAAGACCTAAGATAATTGCATAAACTTGTTGGTCAATGGGTTAGATGAATTAGATCCATAATTGGATTAGACCTAAGGTTAGCTTAAAAAATGGACTAAATGGAGTAATTGGTCAAATCTAATCAAAAGTTGAATTAGATTAGATCAAGGATACTCTAGACTCAACTTCACTAGTTGTAGTTGAATGGATCCATGTCTTTAACTAGACCAAGATGGACTTAATTCATGGCTACGCGGTGGAGCCCTACTAAGTTGATCAAAATTAAAACTAATGAACCGGTTGGTGTCTAAGGTAAGTTCGGCAGTTTTGATCAGTGGTTCTTAAGCAGGAGCTACTCGCATTGATTCGATCATTGACGAGTTAATGGCAAATCCCTACCATTAATCTCACTTACCTGGCCAATCTGGTAAGTTAGATTTTGATTAGATCACTTGGTGATTAGAGCTCACCCATGTCATTAGGTAAATCAGTGTGACTGATTTAGGTGCTCCTAATGTCAGCTTTAATTAAATCTTTTTTAATCTGACTTGGTGAAGTCAGTGGGAGGATTGAAATTGGCTAAATGATTTCTTCTTTACTATCCTTTAATAAAATCCTCAAAAAATTATTAGATCCCTAAAATGATTAAGTTATAATGATAACTAAGTCAATGCCTCCCATTAAGTGAGTGATAATGAGTCCATTAGTTCAATGATCATTGGAGGCCCAAAGGCCTGGTGCTCATTGGCTAATAGAATTATCATTCATAATATGATAATTTGGTTGAGTCTTTCTGATGGTGGTTAGGTTGGCCGGCCAAAGTCAGGCCTGATCATTTATTGGTCTGATTCACCAAATTAAGTCATGTTAATGGTTGGACCTAACCAGATCTTTTCAGTGGGGGCCAAAGCCTACTGATTAGGTTCTGGGGCAAAATCAATTACTAGAAGTTGTTTAGAGAAACAACTGGTTAAGAACCTACCCATAGATGCACATGGGTTGACCAACCAAAGTTGGGCTCGTGTGTAGTCTGTGTGGATTCTAGTACCCATTAAGGAATTAAAGTAATTCCTCGAATTGGAGGTTGAGGCTGCCAGTTCGTAAAAATATTGAGAAAAACTTTAGACTAAAGTCCAAGTCTTTAGTATTAATTTATGTACTAATAGAGGTCTGATTTTTCTTTATACAGCTATGGCCACTATCCTGTCGTTCCGATCATTATTAGATAATGACAAGCTCATGGGACCTAATTTCGATAGCTGGTATCGAAAATTAAAAATCGTCCTTGAGCATGAGCGGATCCTTTATGTAGTAACAGATCCAGCACCTGAGGAGCCAGCTCCGAATGCTAGTAAGGCGATCCGAGACACTTACCAGAAGTGGCTCAATGACCGCACCACCATCTGATGTATTATGCTGGCAGCAATGAATGATGAGTTCAGCCACAGGTTTGAGAACGTCCAGCCACAGGAGATGCTTCAAATGTTGAACGACTCCTTTGGCACGCCTGACGACGTTGAAAGGCACAAAACTAGTTGTATCATTTTCAATGCTCGGATGAGGGATGGGGCCTCAGTCACTGATCATGTACTGTACATAATCCAGATGATTGAGCGCCTGAGCAAATTGGGTTTTTCTCTGCACGAACAGCTCAATAAGGATGCGATCCTTAATTCCTTGCCCAAGTCCTTCCTCCCATTTCTTACTCATTTTCAAATGACAAAGCCTGCAGTAAACTACCACGGGTTGTTGGGGTTGCTGCAGAACTTTGAGAAGGATCACCAGCTAAATAAGGAGTCGGTGAATGTAGTGGGAGGGTCTTTTTCTCGTCGTCGACCCTTTGGGAAGGGGAAGAAGAACAAGAAGAAGAAGAACAAGAAGGTGCAGCCTCATGCTGGGACGGTTGCACAGGGTCAGACCAAGAAGCGCAAGCCCGACCAGAGCCAGGCGGAGTGCTTCTTTTGCAAGAAGCAGGAGCATTGGAAGAGAAACTATCCTCAATACATTGTCTCCCTGGACCCAAACAGGCCGAAGAAGAAGCAAGGTAATTATATGATAACTCCTTGCAACTTTTCCATTTGTGATACTACTGCTTGGTATTGGATACCGAAAACCCTTATCATATTTGTAATTCGATGCAGGATCTGCAGGTCAGTAGGAGATTTGATGAAGGCGAGAGGTTCCTGAACGTTGGAGATGGAAGTAAAGTTCCAGTTCTAGCTTTAGGAATCATGAGTCTGGTAATCAATTCTCGTAATGTAATTCTGAGTGAATGTCACTATTGTCCAAGCTTTTTATTTAATATTATTTCTGTAGGCCTTTTGACCATGTACGGTTATGATTTTTTAATAAAAAAAAATATTTGTAATATCATTTTGAATGGTGTTACAATGTTTGTCGGATAATTAAATAATAGAATTTACTTACTATCACAGCTTGTTAATGTGGTTCAAAACTTTGGTAAACGCCCTAGAGTAGATAATGTGTCAGAAGTCTACCTTTGGCACTGTAGGCTAGGTCATATCAATAAGAATAGGATAAATAGGTTGGCTCAAGAAGGAATTCTTGAACTTGGTGATTGTGAATCACTTCTAACCTGTGAGTCTTGTCTTCTTGAAAAGATGACCAAGTCATCTTTTACAGGAAAAGGTGAGCGAGCCAGTGAACTCTTGGGTCTAGTACATTCTGATGTATGTGGACCTATGAGCTCAAGTGCAAGAGGTGGATATTTCTACTTCATAACCTTCATAGACGACCTATCGAGGTATGGGTATGTCTACTTAAAGAAGCATAAGTCGGAGTCGTTTGAAATGTTCAAACTATTCTGAAATGAGGTAGAAAAACAAACTGGAAAGTGTATTAAAATTCTTCGATCTGATCGAGGAGGTGAATACCTTTCCAATGAGTTTCTGACGTATCTAGGGGAGAATGGGATTCTCTCTCAGTGGACTCCTCCTGAAACACCAAAGCATAATGGTGTGTCTGAAAGGAGGAATCGGACCTTATTGGATATGGTTCGATCCATGATGGGGTTTGCTGGTCTACCGATCTTTCTCTGGGGATATGCGCTCAAATCGGCTTGTTACCTTCAAAATAGAGTTTCGAGTAAGTCTGTAGCCAAAATGCCATATGAGATATGGATAGGACATAAGCCAGTACTCTCGCACCTTAGAGTTTGGGGGTGTTCGGCTTATGTTAAACGTTTAATTACAGACAAGCTTGGACCTAGGTCTGACAAGTGTTATTTTATAGGGTACCCAAAAGAGACCAAAGGGTATTATTTCTACTTTGCTAATGAGCAAAAGGTGTTTGTCAGCCTTAAGGCAATCTTTTTAGAAAAGGAATTCCTTAATGAAGGAACTGTTGCCTCTAAGGTCGAACTTGACGAAGTTCGATAGGTGGAAAAACTGACACATGTTACTGAACCTGAACCGGATTTGATTAGATCAGATCCGGAGCCCATTGATTATGCACCCTTAAGGCGGTCTGGTAGAGTACCACATCAACCGGACAGATACTATGGTTTCTTGGTCCGGGATGGCGATCCTGTCGAACTTGATGAAAATGATAAGGATCCGATCACCTACATGGATGCAATGCAGAGACCTGACTCTGAGAAATGGCTAGAGGCCATGAAATCCGAAATGGAGTCCATGAAGGTCAACGATGTGTGGACATTGGTTGACTCACCCGAAGGAGTGAAATCCATAGGGTGTAAGTGGGTCTTCAAGAGGAAGAGGGGTGCAGACGAAAAAGTGGAGACCTATAAAGCCCGTCTAGTTGTCAAGGGATATCGTCAACGTTATGGTATAGACTATGACGAGACGTTTTCTTCTGTGGCAATGCTCAAATCCATTCGGATTATGCTTGCGATAGCTGCCTATCTAGACTATGAAATCTGGCAGATGGATGTGAAGACAGCTTTCCTAAATGGAGAGCTGGACGAAGAGGTGTATATGATACAACCTGAAGGGTTCACATCCACAGATGAGTCTAAGGTATGCAAGCTACAAAGGTCCATTTATGGACTTAAGCAGGCATCTCGGAGTTGGAATATATATTTTGATAGGACGATCAAAATGTATGGCTTCGTTAAGAACGGAGGAGAGCCCTGCATTTATAAGTGGGCTAATGGTCCAGTAGTAGTATTTCTTGTATTGTATGTGGATGACATTCTCTTAATCGAGAATGATATCCCTGCATTACAGGAAATAAAGATTTGGCTGTCGTCACAGTTCTCCATGAAGGATCTGGGAGAAGCTTCCTACATCCTAGGGATGAGGATCTATAGGGATAGATCCAAAAGGTTGCTTGACTTATCCCAGTCCACGTACATTGATACTATACTGAAAAGGTTCAGCATGGAGAATTTCAAGAAAGGCTATCTACCGATAGGCCATGAAATTTCTCTCTCGAAAAGAGATTGTCCAACAACACCTCAAGAGAGAGAGCGTATGGGTAGGATTCCATATGCTTCGGCAGTGGGATCTATCATGTACGTCATGACATGTACACGACCAGATGTGGCATACTCACTAGGGATAGTGAGTAGATACCAATCTGATCCAGGGGAGAATCACTGAAAGGTTGTTAAAACCATCCTGAAGTATTTAAGAAATACTAAGGACCAGTGGCTTGTATATGGTGAATCGAACTTGAGACTTATAGGGTTTACAGACTCTAGTTTCCAGTCTGATCGCGATGACAGCAAGAGTGTATCAGGATTTAGTTTTACCCTTAATGGTGGGGCTGTCTGCTGGAAGAGTTTCAAGCAGCACACTGTGGCTGATTCAGTATGCGAGGCAGAGTATATTGCTGCATCAGATGCTGCGAAAGAAGCGGTGTGGCTGAGAAAATTCATCACTGAGCTCGGAGTAGCACCCTCTCTTGTTGGTCCAGTTTTGCTCTACTGTGACAGCTCTGGAGCCATTGCTCAGGCGAAGAAACCGAAGGCATACCAGCGGACGAAGCATATTCTGCACCGCTACCATCTCATCCGGGAGATAGTGGTCGAGGTGACGTCGACTTTCAGAAGATCGACGGGAAGGAGAACCTGACCGACCCATTCACTAAAGCCATTGCGGTGAAGGAGTTCAACGACTACAAGTCGAAGATGGGTATTAGATACTGCACCGATTGGCTTTAGGCCAAGTGGGAGATTGTTGGGAATAGTGTCCCAAAGCCAATCGTCAGTCTGTTGACGGTTGTGCTCCTTTTGTATTAGTACATGAATTATAAATAAATAAAAGTTATTTTGATATTTTTTTTCATCACAAATGTTTCATCTTCTAATGAACTCTTGTGTTGTGGTGAAGTCCTTAGGACTATTTAGACTCGACAAAGGAGGATTTGTCGCTTAGTCCTTAAACCTGTTCGCGACCAAATGATACATTGTTACCAAGGACGACAATGTTTATCGAGCATAGGTCATTGTGTGCCATATGGATTGGTTGTCCTCATAACCAAGGAGTGTGGAGACACTGGTATGGCATACAGGTGAGATATAATGGTACATCTATACTGAACGTGACCGACTCCGAAGCTATTTCTGCTGTCAAGATTTGCTCCGATGGGATATGGGTATAAATGTCCCTCCGACCTGAGACCGCCACGGTGACTTGCAAGCAACTCACTGCACTTAGGCACTGGACTACCTGAATTTCTAATTCAGTGACGGAAGGCTACTGGGTGTAGTCAAGTACTTGACTTGTCGGTGCGTGTGTCAAGATGGGATTGACCACTCCAGTTTAGGAGCTGTGTACAGTCGTGTTTCAATTTAGCAAAATCTTGACCAGGGTAGTCCTAGTGAGGAGTCACAGGACTAATTGAGTTGAGCACGATTCGGATGATCTCATCAGGGTTGACAGTTTAACCTTGAGTCGTCCTAAACACAGGGGTCAAAAGGGATGAATTATACGGTAACCATGTTCACACAGGTTCTGAATATTGCGATTGTGACTATTCGATCTATCTGATCATCGGGTACTATTGCTAGATGGTCACTTCGATTAGTACAGGAATTGGTTCCTGTGCTACCGACTTAGGTTCGAACCTGCGGGGTCACACACATTAGAGGTTCCTTTTTGATCTGATGGCGATTATGAGTCTTATGTGTCTGGAACTCTATGATTGAGAATTAGGATTCTCTGATCATGAGTTCCACACATTTTAGGTACCGGGGTCAAAATTTTAAATTTCAAATTTTAAATTTGAAATTTGAACTCTTCGATCAAGGTTTCATATTGATAGACTTTGATACCCGATTGCCCATCGAATTTGGACTCAATAATTATGAGAGATTTTATTAGTGATTTGATCGCTAATTAACTCTATTTGATTGAGTAATTATTTTTGGATCAAGTCCAATTGAATTGGATTCAGTTGGGTTTGACCCGATTAGGTTAAGAGTTGACCTAATCGTCGAGATGGTTTGGTCCCTGATTTGATCAGAGATTGGGCTTAGTCAATTTATGATTTGATTAGAATTTTATTGAGCCTAATTAAGCCTAATTAAGTTGGGTTTAATTTAGTCTAATTGTGCTTGACCTATTTTGATTAGGTTGGTTCAATTAAGATCAAACCACCATTTGAATTTAAATCCCTGCACCACCTTAAATCTCTGCACCCATTTGAATTCACGAGAAGAAACTTCTCGTGAATTTTTTCTCACGCAAAGCCCTTCTCATGCCCACTTTTATGCACAATATGGATGGATAAAGCTGATTAGTTAACCATTCAAATTCAAAGTGTGTTTGAATTTGAATGGATAACTTATCTCTTTTGCCTTCAAGCTTATCCATCTTGTGCGCCACATAATTCACACGAGAAAGAGTTTCTCGTGAAACCTTTCCACGCACAAAGAGTCCACGCCCTTCTCTTCTTACACCATAAGTGGATAGGGATGAGTTGGTTTTCATTTGAATTCAAATTTGATTTGAATTCAAATATGTAACCACTTGTCTTTATCCTCTCACGCAGATAAGACACGTTTTGAACTATTTTCAAAGAGATAGGGAGGTGGGGCGTGTGTAGAAAAATTTTGAGAAAGAAAGTGGGGCGTGAGGAAGCCTTGTGCATGAGGTGAAGGTCCAAAACCTTCCGAGAGAAAAAGAAAGAAAAGAAAGAAAATTGGGTGCAGGATTTTTGGTGTGTACCCTAGGGTTTCTACCTAGGGTTCGGGAAGTGAGATTGGTGTGCCACGAGTGTCGTGAGTCCACCAAATTTCAGGGAGAGATCCATCAGCCTCTCAACCAATCGTGCAGATGATCCAGAGCATCCGAGGAGTCGGCACACATCAATCGAAGGAGTTCGATCAACATCAGCGATCAAAAGGGTGAAATCACGAACTAGCATTCGTGAGGAGCCGATCAGACGGAAGCTTCGTGTGGATGATCTGCAGAGGTCAGACACTAGTGTGGTTATGATGTGACGATCAGAGCTCTCCGATGATGATCAGATTGCGGTGATCGACTATCCGTAAAAGGTGATGTGTTCTGAACATAGTACAGTAAAAAGTTTGCTGTTTCAAATTTGAATTTCAAATTTAAATGCATGCTGTTGTATCATATTTAGATCCTAGTGTAGGGTTAATTAGTATTAATTAATAATTCTGCTGTAAAATAGTAATTTTGAAAAAAATTTAAAATTACCATTTTGCCCCTGCACTGAATTTTCGCTTCAGATCGTTCTTGACTGGTTATAGTAGTTCGATTGTATCGGGAAGGCATAACCACTCTATTGGCATTATATGCCCCAAGGTAGAGATGGGGTTGGGTCTAATAACTATTAGGTGCGGGACCCAATGACGTCTTTGCACTTACTAGTGAACGGTGGGTCGGACTTAACTAAGAAATGTGCCAATAACTGTAAAGTGAGGCCATAAGACTTAGAGATCAAGTCGCTGCAACATGCTTGGAGAGATATCTGGACAAAGAGTTATCCATGCATTGGTATACGTATTACCAATAACTGTTAGGTGAGGTGCCGTCCATCGATAAGACCGCAGCACCCACTAGAACCATTTATCGCATTAGGATTTCTGTTTCTCCATCCGAGGAGTGTCAGAGACTCAAAAAATTAGTGAAAGCCTTTTGTTTATTTTTAAAGTTTCTAGAACAAACTATTACAAGTACAATCATCTAATTAAATTTTTACTCTCTATGATCAAATTTTCAGCTTCCAACCCTTTAGCTCGAATTCTAGATATCAACCACTTAACCAAAATCAATTACATATTCTGACTCAAAAATCTAAGAATAGTTCTTAACTTTTAGAAATTAAGCCATATTTTTTATCAGGTTAACCCAATGTCATCAGCTTGTCTAATCTATAGTCAATGAGCTATACTTGACAAATAGTTGGACATTGATAATTAAGTTAGGTGCTATAAATTAGATTTTATAGTTGATGAAATTCAATGTATGCATAAGGATATATAGACTGCCAATGACATGCTGATTCATCTGCAATAGTTGTGAGATGATTAGAGTCGCATAGTGCATGAGATGTGTGATGGACAGTTTGTCCATGATCGATGATCAAAGATATTGAAGAGCTTGACATGACCATGCATAAAAAATTACTAATAAATTTGATCCTGTAATTTTTGATTCATACGAATAGTTTATGAAACTATTATATGAATAAATATTATAGCACATTAACTAAATTAATCGATATGCTGGTAATTAAGAGATTTTGAAAAGTTTAAAGGTACATACCTGAAGAATCTAAAAAAATATTGATACATTTTTGAAAGGTACGTCGAGTTACCCAAAATTGATCTTACGATTTTTTCTTTTTCATTAGACTTTAGTACATATTACGCACTTTAATATAAGATCTAAGGAAGAAAGAGGACTGAATAAAGGTGAAGTGACTCTTGTGAGTCGACAATAGTGCAAACGTTGCACTGAGGTTGTGGGCACCTAACTTTGGTGATTACCGTTTGGATTTAGTTCATTATCATTTGCATGGTGATGCATTTGTGAACTTATTTGAGCAAATAGTGAATGTCATTGGGTCTGAGAGATCTAGAACCAAATAATCTGAAGTATATAGATGGTTCTTTTGGCTAGATCATATATGAGAAGAAATGATTTGCCGACTGGAGAAAATAAGCCTTTGGGCTCATTGACTGTTAAGTCATATCTAGCCTGTGAATCATCTCTTTGAGGATTAATGATCAAGCTATCCTTTATGGGTTAAAGAAATAGGACCATTGAGATACTTATCCTAGTACACATACGATGTGCATGGCCCATTTGATGAGCCAGACTAGGAGGTTATCACTACTTCATCACCTTTATCGATGAACTATCATGGTATAAGTTTGTATGTGAGATACAAATCTGAAAGACTTTGAAAGGTTCAAAGAATTCATATGTGAAGTAAAAAATATAAATCAAAAAATTTTTAAAGGTACTTCGATCAGATCGAGGATGCAATATCGAATAAAAAATTTATCGATTTTCTAAAGAGAATGGCATAATTTCATGATGGAATTCTTCTTGTACACCTTAGCTTAACGGTGTATCTGTAAGGAGCAATGGCACTGTATGAGATATGGTCGGTCTAATTTAGCTATTATTTCTTTAGAAATAAGATTTAATTTTTGAAACCTAAATTAGGTTTCCTCTTGGTTTCACCACGTTATATGAGATATGATATGGTGGACAAGTTAGAGGATAGATCTGTGAGAGCTCGTTTATGGGGTATCCCAAAAGGATTTGAGATGTCACTTTCTCTTCTCAGTATTTCACAATGTGATTGTGAGCAATCATACTGTTTTCTTTGAAAACAGTGGGAGGATAAACTTAAAGAAAAAATCCCTAAAAAATAATGAGTCACAGGACTTGTACAACCTATTTAAGATGAGCTAGTATATATAGTACCTTCTCCATCTTATAGATCTAGTAGGATCTTCCATCTTTTAGAAAGGTACTTGGTATTCTGATAAAAGATTCAGAGAAAATATTTCTCGAGGGAGATTGGGAACATAGGGATGATCCCAAAATCTATAACAATGTGATATGAGAAATTATGTAGTTACATTAAGGTCAGTGGGAGGATCTCATACTGACATCGGTTATAATGTGGTTATATATAGAATTTTTTTTTCAAAGATCTAGGTCAAATATTTTGAAAATAAAGGTCTATAGAGATAGATCCTAAAAGGATGTTTGGTTTTCACAGACAAGTACATAAAAGAGGTGCTGAAAGGGTTCAGTATTGAAACCTCTAAGAAGGATCCATTATTTTCTTGGGCATAGGTGGATGCCATGCTATGTACTCGACTTGGTATATCTTGCTGTGAAAGTCACGAGTAGATATTAGTCGAATCCAAGTTGGGAGCATTGAATTGCTGTAAAAATATCCCTAAGTACTTGAGAAGTACTAAGAGATTAATCCTTATCTTTGAAGAAGGGTTAGAGCTAAGAGTGGAAGGATACACTGATGCTGATGGAAGAATGTCTACATCAGCATATATTCTTGAGTTATGTTGGTTCGATTTGTTGGAAGGATTCCAGGCAATCGACCAGTGGATGCTGAATATGCTATAGATGTGTTGGATGCATTCTGATTTTTATGATAGTTGCGGAACTAGATGTCATATCATTAGATGCTTTGATATTGTACTGCAAAGATAATGGTCCATAGCCTTTGCTAAGGAGCCAAGATCTCACCAAAAGTCCATGCACATAGAGCAGGGATGTACGCGATACCTCAAGTAGAAATACATGGAGGTACAGAGAGCAGACTCCACATAATAGTGGTAGGCCCGAGTCACATAACCAGCTAATCACCGAAGCTTGTCTTCAGAAGATGGGGCTTAGGTATGGCTTTAGTGCAAGTAGGAGTTTGTTAGATGTATGCCTTAGAAGTCAATCTTGGCTGACATATATTTTTCTCTAAGACATATTTTGTACTTGATGGGCAGTCTTTATAACCAATCATATAATATGTGTCCATGATTTGTCTTAAAAATTAACAAAAAAGATTTTGTATATTCTCAAGGTATTGAAAATTTGAGACATACATCATTAGTGGTTAATTTCTAAATACTTTCGATCGAAGGATCGTCACGGAGGACAGTGATCAATCCATTCAAGATCGGTACATAAATCACCTCCCTTTAGGACAGATGAGTCTCAAGTCTGCTGTGTAGAGACACTGGGGTGAGAGTACAGATAGTTGTTAGAGAATAACTTGCACTGAGCGTGACAAACACGAGAAACCACTTGGATATCTACTCACTCGTCAGTGGTCTTCTCGATGTTGCAGTGGTGTGACGGATCTTTTGACCTGCGATATGTTGGCTATTCACAGTGAGGCTATATAGTTTGACTGCACGTTCTCTTGGTCCCTAGCCATTCGGATCCTTACTGTGTATGTTGACAATTGTAGGTTCAGATTCACTGTTTGGAGTAGGATACACCTAGATGGAATCTATCGATCTTGATAGAAAAAGAGAAGTCCTATACGATTGTAAGACTAAGTTCAAGAAATTTTTGATCAAAATAAGTGTGAATACTAAAAAATTTTTTTACAAAATTCATAGATGCACTCGAATTGATCCAATCTAGCATATGACTGACGATGAAATTTGACGAGTTCTCCATGACCTCCGTCAAGTCAGGACTCATGATGAAGGAATTGTATCACACGATAACTGCACCTAGAAATTTATTTTTCTATTTTATTGGGTTGCCACTACATGTTGCTAGACATCACTAGTGGATCATGAGAACTCACTAAGATCATTTTTGGATCAACGATCTTTGTTGAGGTGAGTTAGAATCATTTCAGCCCATCGAAAAGAGTTTCGATGATACTGTGATGGAGATCACGGTATGTCTTACTATCAGACAGAATAGAACCTGAGAGGTTACATACAAAAGGAGCATGACTTGATCAATGGTTTGAATCATTTTCAAATTATCAATCGGATTGATAGTTTGAATTTTAGAAATTGCTAAATTGTAAGCGTTACAGTTTTGGCAGCTGCTAATTATTAACGCAGAAATTTAATTATAAATATTATAATTTTATTGAAGCTAATTAAATTATGAATTAAGTTTTAATTAATTTAAATTAGATTTTAATTTAATTAGACTTAATTTAATTTAATACTAATTGGGTTCAATTATCCAAATCAGATTTGGATTTCAAGCTTGATTGGATCAGGCTTGACAGTCTTTTTGAATTTGGCTCATTCCGGACTCGATTTGAATCTGATTGAGACCCAATCTGAACCAAATGAACTATAACTCAGAGAGTCCAGGCCCCCTGAGATTCTCTCTCTAGAAATCATGCCAAGAAGGGAGAGGGGTGATATTTTTCTCACACCTTATTTCTTAGCGCGTGTGAAAGGGGAGGGGGCACCAATAGTTGGCGCCCCAAGTAATCTGATATTCTTTCTCATCTTGTTTTTTTTTTATTTGAATATGATTCAAAATAGGATTAAATCATATCTGATTGGACATGTAAGAAATTATTTTTGTGCGATAAAAATTAAGAGAAGGTGGGACGTGCATTTATTGTGAGAGGAGATTTCTTTCTTGCAATGCAACATTATCTCCACACCTTTCTAATGTTTGTTTTGATTTTCAACGCCCTAGATTAAAGTAGATGAGATCTTTTGGGCATTAAGGAGAGGGTGTGCGTGAGATAAGATGGCGGTTGTGCGACAAAAATATTTTTGTGCGTGAGGTTTTGGCATGAAAAGATGTAGGCGACTTCTTTTGGACAATAACCTCTCAACGCCTAACTCCTTCCTCCTCTTTCTTCCTTACATCCGAACGCCCAGATCTGATGGTGATCAGATCTAAGAGAGAAAAAGAGAGAAGAAGAGAAGAAGAATGGTTCTTCTTCTCTTCATGGTGATCTGATTCAGATTCCGTCGGATCTGCGCGAAAGAGTTCGCACAGCGATCTTCTTCTTCAAGACCTGGAAGAAGAGATCTAGATCCAAGGATGAGGAGTGAGATCTGTAAGGTGCTAGCACACCGATAATCTCGGTGCTCCGATTAGGTATCTCCGTACAGATACTAGCAGAAATCGGGTGCGTGCACAGCTATGATCAGAACCTGGGACATCCGCATGATCCGAGGTATGGAGATCTGATCTCTAATTTGTTTTCCTAACTGTTTGTTTTCTTTTTCAGATTTCAGATCATGGTTGAATATTCGTATCAAGATTCTAACTACGATTTTTAGATTAGATCTGATATATGATTTAATTAAAAATATTTTAATTGATTTACTTCTACTGCTTAGATGCTTAGAAAATTTTTGAACTTCACGTACGAAACCGTAATAGTTTTCTAACATCGGTAACTCCGATATGTGGATGGTCATCGATCTGCAATCAGTCGGGTTGCTATAGTTGGAGTTTGTTGATGGCTGAGGATAGCCGATTGTTGGTTGGCAAGCCGATTGATAGTCAGCAGTTTGTGTTTATAAGATCGATTAAAAGTCGAAATCGAAGAGTCGGTTGAATTGCCCTAACAATTCTAATGCTGCACTGGATCACAATATGCTTGCAGATCTCCTTAATGTTACTCGTTGTTGCAAAAGGAAGAAGCAATTGAAGGTTTAATTATTACTCAAACCACACTTTTTGACAACAAGAACAGGTATGACCAATAGTTGCTGTCTTATGGAATCTGGATGATTATAAAAGGAAGCCATGCAACCTGTGATTTATTTATTTATTTTAATTTGAACAAAAAAAATAACATATTTAGTTCTAAGTCACAATAAATATAGATTGAGGATCTAAAAGAATAATTTTTTGCTCACTGGCACTTTGAGTGTCAAGGTCATATGCACCACCGCCAAAATTTTATAGACTAGAAACAATCTCCTACTTGTGATTTCAAAGTTCACCAGCAAATAATATATGACTTGGTCTCTGCTTTCTAATTTTCGCAGCTCACTTTTGCTTTTGTATAACCACGATTTGGACATTAAAACAAACAACTTTGGCAGAAAAAAATATCTTTTGAACCCTTCAAGTTTATCCGATTTGCACCTAGATCCTCTCAACTATCAAAATTTGCATTCAGCTCCCTTAAGTTACTTGAGTGATCCAGTGAGACCCTGCCATGCACCTCTGTTATTTAGACCTCAAGAGATTGTGCTATATGACAAAATGTTACTTAAATTACCACAAAACTAAAAATAACCTTATGCCATTTAACAAAAAAGGAAAAACAAGTGGAGCTCTACTGGTCCTCTGCTTACTGCTTGATAAAATGCTACTCTGACCCTGCTGCCCTTGACTCCCTCCATCTCCTCATCCACAGTAGCGCAGACAATTCTTTGAGCTAATCTTCTCCCTATCGTTCCCCACATGGAATGCCACCCCCTTGGACTCCCCAGAACTCGGCTTCTCCTTGGATGAGGAGATGTTGTAAATGGCGAACGAGGTCAAGGAAGCCACGAGAGCGAAATGACATCCCGACCAAAATTGACACCATAAAGAAGGCCACCATGCTTCTTAACAGTGAGAATCTCTGCTGTCTCTTCATCAACATGATGGGCTCCTGCAGAAATGCAACAAAAGTTCGACCATGCAGGCATAATGCTCCATCAGTGGTGCCATGCTATGCTCCTCTACCATTGACTTGAACAATATCCTTATTGCTTAACTAAGCTAACATGACCGCGCAAATAAAATAGGAATAAGAGTTATGTCATTTGGCTCAAATTCTACTTCTTTCATCTCTTTGAAGATACAAAGGGCAGGTGCACAATCCCCATGCATCCCCATATTCATTTATCATCGCACTCCATGAAACTGGATCCTTTTGTTTCAAGCCACCAAATAGCTCCCTTGCAATATATATGCTCCCACGTGTGGCAAACATGTCTACGAGAGAATTGCTCACCAGAGTAATTCTTTGTACACCGTATGCGGTGTAGAAAAAATGCACTATCCTATCTAATTGGGCTATGTAGCTATCGCTTTCCCATGCATTTTTAATGTCTGCAGTTCTGCCTTTTCGTTAGAAATTTTGAATGACGAAAATGCTTTTCCTCTTTTGAAAAAATTATGAAGTCCTATTGCCATTCTACGATCAAATTATGACTTTATGCACACAAAAAAATCATAGTTTGACCACAGAATGTCATAAGAAAGGGAGAGACATTTTTGTCATTTAAAAAATTTATAAATTTTTAATGACAAAAATGTCATTTTCTCTTTATGACTTTTGAAAGAAAAAATTATGACATCCTGTATACAAAAAGTTATAATTTGACCGTAGGATGTTATAATGTGGCTATAGAATGTATTTTTTCAAAAGAGGAGAGGCATTTTTGTCATTCAAAATTTTAAATGAAAAAGTAGAGCTATAGGCATTAAATGCATGTTGAAAAATGATGGCTACATGGCTCAATCAGATGGGACGGTGCATTTTTTCTATACTACATGCGGTGTACGAAGAATTTCTATTACTTACAGACGTGCTCTGTAATATGCCAACCTGATGTTGAATTGGGCCTAGTCTACTTGACCGGCCTAGCCACTAAGAAATAACAACCTAATAAGGCCTGCATAAGAATTTTAAAGCATAAAAAAAAATAGAAGGAAAGGGAGGAAGAAGACTTCCAGTGGGAGTCTTCTTTTATAACAAGGCCTCTTATAGAGTCTCCTCTCTATAAGAGGAGATCCTCTTCCCCTCCACGATCACCCACCGCCAACATCCCTTTCTCTCTCTCGCCATCTTTCTCTTACTATTTTTCTTTCTTGATTCTGGATGACCTTTGTGCCTGTTAGAATCATGGACATAGCTCATCGGATATAAGATAAGAATCCCTCTAAGCCTTCTCCACATCTTTTACAATTCATAGGTGTTGGGACTTCGACCGGCTATCCCTGAAATTATTTGAAAATATAGATCTATAATTTTCCCTGGCCTATTTTGTCTCCCATATTTCCCTTGATTCCAATGCTGTTCATCGTCTTTGATTGTTGGACCAGAGACACCCGACTGCATTGCCATGGGCTGTATCCCTCGTCTTCTCAGCACAAGAATCCCCTATTTCAAGGAAGAGAGGGATTCAATAGAATCCCTTGTTTTGCACCAAATCGTGAGGAAGAAGAAGAGAAAAAATAAAGAGGAAAAAGAAAACAAAAAAAAGAAAGGAAAAATAAAAGAAGAAAAGAAAAGAAAAAACAGAAGAAAGTTCTCTCTCCTCTCTCTTTCTCTCTCTACTTTGTTTCTCCAGTTTCTTTCTACTCTCTATTTTCTCTTTAAATTTTCTCTCTCTTAAGGTTTTCTGAATCTTCAAGAAGATTATTTTAATAAGTTTGAACGATCCTGATGAAGGGATCCTGATTCAAGATTGTCGGGCAGTATGTAGGCACTTACCCTGACTAGATCGGGTATTGCTAGATTTGATCATCTATGATTTTCATTGAGTCATCTGTACACTAGTTATCTATCATGATTTGATCAAATTATGTTGATTGGACTGATCAAAATGCCAGGCAATATTGTCTGATCAATTTAGTTCCATCTTATTAATTTCTCTCTCTTTTGACATTCTTTCGACTTGATTTATGAACCTAGAAAGTTTTGACACTTTGAATCTGAGTTGATCCAATAGACAAATTTTGAACCACTCTATTGATCGGATAATATGTTTACACCATCTGAGTCTTTGTTGAGCATCGCAAGATCTAATCTTTATTGATCTTTATTAAATTTTTATATTTTAAGTATCTTAATTAAAAAAAATTATTTGATTGAATCGGGGCCAAGCTTGTTCTAGTCAGAAGAAAAGCAAATCCTATTGACCTTGATTGTCGAAAGCATGTTGACCTCTACCTTGTCTTTTGTTGGACATTGTTGATTTGATTATTGTCGATCTCTGTTGAACCACCTATATCCTAGTTTGATTTTGATTGAATCAAATTATGCTGGACTGATCCAGATCATTGGATATGACTATCCATAAATATTATCTTTCTATAATTATTCACACCCTTCCTAATTATTGGGTTTAATTCTATATAGCGATAATCATCTCAATAAGAAGATATCCAGAAGTAGATACTGCGATATGATTTGTTAATTGAAGATTTTGAAAATAAAATTTTAAAATTATTTGGATTTTATCGGAATACGTATAAAGTAAGTAATACTTCACTTTTTCTAGATTCATTAGCAAATCATGAGATTGTTATATCAATAACTTTTTGAATCATATTGTTCACAATGTATGGATTTGATGAATAATATCTTTTGTTATAAAATATATCTTATTTTGAAATATCATGAAGATGTATGATTGAAAATATTGATCTTGTTATATATTATGATTGATTGATTTTGAACCAAAATATGAAATATCATTTGTAAAAAAAATTTTGATTCAGGATAACTTCAACTCTCAGCCCAACTATGTTAAGGACCCTGCCAGCGAGGGCTAATATATTGACATTTGATTAGTCCTGAGAATTTATATTATAAGCATGTACACAACATACCGTCAACAGATTTGTGGTCCATAAGAACTTTGCTACATATGATATCTAGTATGCTGCAAGATGATATATAGCTTGCTGCAAGCAGACACATGATATTATGACTATACCATAGGAAAAATATGGTTATACATCATTGCTGATGGGATGAATTTGATATTTTTGAAAAAAAATGAATTCATGAATGAAACTCAAATTTTGCAAAGGATTGAATTTGGTGTGAATAATATTTTGATAATGCTACATATTAGCAATTGATTTCAAATTGATGAATTTTATATACCTACTCTCTATAAATAATTATTTATTTTATTTTTTGATTTAATCCAATTGAAGTGTTCGTTGTTTACTTAGCAGTCTCACCTATTATCCCATATTTTATCATTTTTATAGGGCTTCAAAACTAAGATGGTACAGAAATATATTCAGAAAAATAATTAGAAACATAACTTCGATACTTTCATCTTAGATTGGAAATTTTATCGAATTTGATGTAGGATCTTTGAATATCATTGAATTCTATAAGACTTTAAAGTTGGATTTTAGTTAATTAAATTTGGACTCAATTTATTAGCTAATTATTTTGTTACTACTTTATGATAGCATGATAAGATACATTGCATGCTTGTGGGAAGAGTTTTTTATGAGTATGTGACAGTTGTCACGACTCCTAGCTCGTAATCTTAGGTCGGAGATGTGATAATTAATATGATATTAGATTATAAGTAAATAAATTATGACATATATAATTAAATAGAGGATGAGTATAGGTGGATAGATGCTAGAGATATTGGGATGTAGATATATGATGATTGTAGTAAAAGTTATTATTATAATTTTCAGTTAAACCTTATGATTATGTATGAAAGCATCACTAAGAAATTATGATTCATAGAGTTTAATATATGATGGACCCTGTGGATCATATGATGCTTAGTTGGATTTTGATTTCAAGTGATTGCAAAAGGATTGATCATGAAATTGTTATGCATTATGATTATTAAATTGATCATTAGTTATTTAAGTGAACTGCAAGCTAAAATTTGATATAGGGGTAATACTATAATATTGCACTAAGTTTGAAGTTAATTATTTAGTAGCAAAATAAATATTCATTTATAAACAATTGTTTGAGCTTTTAACTAATTTTTTTTCTTATGATATCTGATTAGAATATTTCTCGAGGTTGAACCCGCTATATGAATCATATATGAATTGACATGTGTGATGAAAAATACAATTGAGGGATATTGCCAATGTCTGTTTCTAATTAAAAAAATTAATTTTATTTCAGATCATTGAATGTTCATTTTGGTGAAATCTTTGATTGCCATCTTGGATTATGGTAAAGATTTATTCATATCTATTGGAGATCATGGGATGTATATGAAACTTCAAGTTAAAGTTTTGGATTTATGAATTGATCTGGAGTTCTTTTGTCATGGTTATTGAGGTCCCTGGTAAGCTTTAGAATTCAGTAGAAAATTTTATTTTAAGTGGCTTGCATGATTATGATGAAAGATTTTTAATAGATGTTAAAGATCTCGATGAACGAAACTTTAGCAGATAAGATTGAGTCAGATTTACTTGTATGGTAATTTAAGACCTTCTAATTTATAGAGCATTCAAAAAATTTTTCTAATTACTTTTACTTATAAGAGTTTAATTTAGAATCATTTAATTAAATTGACAAGAGAATCAAGATCTAATTCATGTTTGAATTACAATAACTACCTTATATGATGATTTTGAATGTGTCGGTTGACTCAAGGGTTAATTTGAATGGATCTATTTGATGCACCTTGGGAATAAGAATTAAAAGTTTCTCTTGAGTCTACCTAAAATTTAAATTTAGGATATTTTCACTATATAGTAATGTTTCAATTTAAAATCATTTAGTGCATCCAGAGAATTTGATGGTTTAGATCAGATTGTATGTGGAAGTATGGTGGTTTGAATTATTTATAAACTAAAATTATTATCTTTTGATTTGGAAAGTTTTATAATAAATACTTGATTTGATTTTTCTATATAATTTTTTTGGATAAAATATACTTTTGGTCCTGAAGTTTAGCACAATTTTTAAAATGGTCCTCACATCCAGAAACCTCAAATTTGATCTTTCTATTTTCTAAACCATTTTAATTCATCCTTCCTCTAGATTCTGGTCACTTTTTTTTACTGAAAATCTTAGTTGGTAATAATCGGTAATATGATAAAAATTAATACTTGCATGGCAAAAACCACCTAAATGGAGATGATGTGATATTAGTCAAGATAACGTGATATATGGATGATGACCTGCTATAATAGACGAAAAGATTTATTTTAATGATACGGTGCATGGGTGATGATGCAAGTGATGACATGGCATATAGATGATAATGTGGCACATGTTGTAGAATTTGTTGTCCAAAAATATCAAATCGTCAAATGGTATATCATTATCCATATGTCACATTATCATCTATATGCCATGACATTATCTATGCACTACATCATCACCATATACTATAAATTATTTTTTGGTCCTCTAAGTTTTATAAATATTTTTATTTGTTCTTATAGTTTAGAAAATCTTAGATCATTTGAGTTTTAGTGTAATTTGATGTAACCTTTTTGGCTTGGTGGCAAGGCAAGTGACAATTCTAAAGTGAAGTGAGTCACTTGATGCGTTTAAAAAGTTGAAGATGGAGGTGGTTCAAAACATGGAGGCTCGATCAAGACTCGAAGATAGTCTTAAAGCAGATCTAGTTTAGGGATCTGAAGACCACGATAGTGGATGTGATGGCGATGATGGAGAAGTATGCGGGCTCGATGTCCTCAATTTCTCCATGATTGAGCTTGTTGTTGCTGAGTTTCTCGCTAAAGAAGAATGGGTCGATAATTATGAACTATGCAACTAAAGATCTTGGGCATTTGCTCTAACACGAGTAGAATAGCAAAGTTAAGAGAATAAATGAATTAAAAGTAGAAATCATATTCTTTTCCTTTTGTTTATCCTCTTTCGCTTTCCATTTTTCTTGGGTTCAGATAGGACTCTTTCTATTTGTGTTTTAAGAAAAATAAGATCACAGGATGAAATGAAATGTTAGATGGATAATGTGTGATAGGGTATTATATATGAGTCATGGTGATGTAGTTTTTTTCTTGTGTATATTGATATCTGTTCCAGTAGAAGGTAGGAGGAAAGGATAATGGGGTTAACGATATATGACTGAAGATAGAGTAGAATAAGTAATGTCATAATATATTATTGATATATTTTTTTTGTTTTTAATATATGTATTACCTCTTCATATTAAAACATATTAGTTTTAAGGCTTTTGGTATGGTACTCCAAAGGTCTTTTGCATCATTTTATCTTTGCATATTTCTAACCACCTGATTAATGTGGATGGCTTTGATTTATCCACCATCAACTACTTAAAGGCAGTTATTTATGTGGCTGGTATGGCAAATACTTTGGGATCATTTCAAAATAAAGTTTGTGGCTAGTTTAATAAGTACCATGGCATTTCAGAGGTCCCCTTGTTCCTCCTTGACCCCATTCTTTCCCCTCAATTTTCATTGGTCTTGCTCTCTCCTCTCTAGCTACTGCCATGGTGGAGCTCAAGAGGCTCTGTAAGAGCCTGGACCTAATCCGGCTCGAGCTATTGGCACTAACTCCTGCATCCATAGCTTGGGCTCTTAGCTCTTCTCTCTCGAGATGTCCAAGACTAAGACTCTCATCTAAGGCCATTTTCATCACCGCCAAGCTTAGTTGTGACCCCCTTTGGAGCTGCGATGCATTGCCAGCATCATAGCCATGCATGCCTTTGTCATTTGCTCCGTCGGCCTATATCTCTACCTTAAGAAGGGCCTCTCCTTCGATAGCGGCCTTAGCTCTAGCACCGTTGCCACCTGCATCACCACTGATGGCCTCTTTAGTGGCCCCCGATGATTATGCTGACAATATCTGAGAAGGTCAGTAGGTACCATACTAACAATGTCACCCCTCGATCATGGGCAGGTTTGTTCTCATCCGGAGCTACATCACTCGAACTCCTTTGGTTGGAGTTCTTTTTTTTTGTCTTCTTATGCATGGAACCAAATGATAAGATTGAAGTTTAATCTTCTTGTTTCTTTCCCATAAACAGTGGCCCTGCCTTCCAAAGAACATATTGTTTCTTCATAACTTGTTGTCGTTTGATGAAATTCCTCCTTGAAACTTTTAACTTGAAATTTCTTTATGAACTTTTGATGATGATTTCTTATATGGTTGTTGACTATTTTTATTTTTTATTTTTTTTGATCCTTTGTGATGGAATTTTGAAATAGATGACATTTGGTTCTGCATCCATGCACACCTTTTTGGAGACTAAGCCCTGCAATACCTCAGGTATCCATTTCCTCGTGAGATGCTTGTGTAAGCTTATTCCATTCCAGCTTTAACAGCTTTGTTTGGTAGAGAAGGCTGATGCTGGTTTTAGCAACTTGCTAGACCGTGGCATCATTTTCTAATTGGATTGCAGCATATTAACTAAGCAGCAGGAGTATAGCATCAAGTATTAGTTGATGAGATTGAAGTGATTTTGTATATCTCTGTCAGAACAACCAACACAACTAATTTTGTAATTTATGTTGGAACAAACAAACAAAATAATTGATAACTTATAGAAACACGCTTTCAACTTTAGTCTAATTTCACTTATACTCTATTAACTTTAAAATGTAGCGAGATAGTTTTTCAAATTTTAAAAATATTCCTAAATAGTTTTATCGTTGACTTATTAATAAATGGTATTAGTTTGTCATTTTAATAGAAAAAAATACTCCTCATTTATATAGGAGGGATTGTCGGTGAGGAAGGAGAAGAGATGCAAGGAGTCACATGAAAGGGGAGGGTGGGATCACAGAGGTTGGTATGGAGGGGGAGAGCGACATCGAGGGTCTTAATGGTGGGATTGGAGGGGGAGGAGGGAGAGGAGGAAGGAGAGAAGAGGAAAAGAGAGATCATCGGCGAAGAATAGGTGGAGATGGAGAGAGCCGCCATGAAGGGAGATGGCTCATGGGCAGACTTGGAGAAGAAGAACGAGGAGGAATGTGGGTGAGGAGGAATGGATGGAGAGGAAAAAAGGGATCATTGGCGAAGAAT
This sequence comes from Elaeis guineensis, assembly GCF_000442705.2. NCBI lineage: Eukaryota > Viridiplantae > Streptophyta > Magnoliopsida > Arecales > Arecaceae > Elaeis > Elaeis guineensis. The sequence goes on from NC_025999.2 coordinate 81,865,285, forward strand.
GGACAGAAATGGAGGGAGCCGTTGTGCAGTGGAGAGGGCTCATCGGCAAGCTTGGAGGAGGAGGACGGTGAGAAGGAGAGGTGGTGAGGAGAAAGGGAGGGAGGGGGGAGGAGAAGGAAGGAGGAGGGATGTTGGCGATGAAGGAGGAGAGAAAGAAGAAGGGAGGATATGTAGATAAGGATAGTTAGATCATTTTATAAAATGATAGCATCATATGATAGTCATGTAACATCATTCTGTTAGTGGAGATAAATGATAGGATCATTTTGAGATATCTTGAAAATTTGAAAGATTAGTTTGAGTCAAAGGAGTGTAAATAAAATTATACTAAAATTGAAGGGGTATTTTTGTAATTAGTCCAAAATAATTTTGTGATCTATGCTGATATTAGGATTCAATTGATCACTATGATGTTTCCAATTTGACCAACGTACCATAGAAAATCATTTCATGGAAGTTCCGTCAAATGTACAATGATTCAAATTAGTTGAGGATTGGAGTTCCTGTCATTGGATATTCGTTTCTTAAAAACATCGCTTTATGGATTTGTCATTCTTCTGCATTGTAGGTTGATTTGCACTTATGAGCATCACGATGTGGTCCGTGTACCGTAAATGATAACCATGCATTTGATGGTGGTGTTTGGCAAAGGGTGATCTTCATGGAAGCCATTGGCTGCACCCCAGTGAAATGGAAGCCAATAGGTGGAGTGAGATGCCTTAAACCATTTAATATTTTGTAATGGACTAGGCTGACATTTTTGTTGGGCGAGTCTGTTCCTGCTAGCTGTTTTAGTCCAGAAAAGCATGCCAACCACAATATGGTTGAGACCTTGTTATTGTTAATACATGGTTGGAACCTTGGTATTGTTAATGCCAGGTTGAGACCTTATTGTTAAGCCAGTAGGCTTGCTGTGAACCTTATTATTGTTAATGCCAGGTCGAGACCTTATTGTTGAGTCAGTAGGCTTGCTGTCCCCCACCCTTTCTTTTTTTCGTTTTTTTTTTTGTTATAAGAAGCCCTTGGACTGTATAACTGCAGTCAATGATAAGCATGTGGCTTGTGGGTCTCGTGGAGGTTACCAGGAAATTTGTAGCAGAGCAGGGGCACATGCTTACCATAAATTTTTTAGTTTTTTATGTGGACTTTCAAGAAAAAGCACTTTTGTTCAAGTTCTATTAGCTTGTTTTAGTAAAATCTGTGAACCACACAAACCTTAAATAGGTTCCAATGACTTAATTGTTAGCCGGCCTTGGGCACAACTCTTTGGGCCCCATAGTCCAAGACTGATCTACAATGTGACGCTTCATTATATGTTATACATGTGTTGATGAAATAAGATATTGCACAGGAAATAAGGGCAGTGCCTCCGCAGGAAAGGACATTGCAAATCCGCCACAGATCAAGTTCCGACAATAAAAGTAAGGTAAACAGTAAATAGTCTGAACGTTAGCATCAACTAAATCATTAGTACCGATTCAAAATTTCATCAGAGGAAAGTCACAAGTATAACTTTTGAGAAATTTTTGCACAAATACATGCATTATCTGTGGTGATTGATTCACACATAGAGTTGGTATATAATGCATAAAAAAAATTATCGATTCAATGTAGGAATCAATTATTATGGATGGTATATGATGTATAAAAATTTTTTATAGTTTTAAAAAAAAATTTACGTACATTTTTTTTTTTTTTTTTGAGTGCTGCTCGGCCCCGCGTGAGCCAATTACCGTGCGCGGCCCTCACTGGCAGAGATCCAGTCCAACTGAAAATTTTCACTCTCTATTCACGGGCCGGCCATGGCTTAAGAGCTTGGGAGTTCTATCCAAGGCCTTGCTCTCAATACTCAGTAAAGGTGGTCAAAATTTACTCAGCCTCCGTCTCATACAAATTGGTACATGTTTGTCAAAAACAAAAAAAACAAGGTATGGAGGGCGTCTCCCATGTTCGTCCGAGTCAAAGAGTGATAGGAATTTATCAAAAGAAAAGAAGATTCGCATTCTTTTTAAGGAACGTTCTGCGTTCAGTACCACATATTTGAACAATGAATAATGACCTCGCTCCTTGTCGCCGCAGGTGAAGAAGCCATGGAGTTGTGTAGATCCTGGTCATTTCAAGGCCTCGACACCAGTGGTGAGGTGATGGTGCTGGAGCTCCGGGAAGAAGAGAAGATGAGGACAACTAACAAAGAAGACGCCGATCGGTGGGAAGATGGTGGTGATAGAGCAATGGATGCTGGTGGGATCCAGTGGAGCATAGCATGCAGGTCTCGAGGAGATGAGAGGAGAAGACGAGGCGGCATACCGGACGGCGGAGATGTATCGTGAGGAGAAGGCGACGGTGCAGCGGCGTACCGGATGTGAGGAGATGAGAGGAGAAGATGAGGAGGAGGAGAAGACATCAGTGGGATCCAAAGGAGATGCCTAGTGAGAAGAAGATGGCAGTGGAGCACGTACGGTGTCTGTCGTTGGAGCACAACGCAGCAGAGAGGAGAAGAAAATTACGATGGAGGAAGAGAAATGTGGAAGACGATCGGGGGAAAGCAGGGCTGAGCTAGCTTGGTTCAACCAAGCTAGGCGAGAAAATAATAAAATATTATTTTTAGAAAAATAACAAAAAAATGGAAAGGTCGGTAACTTTAGGCAACCTGCTGCTGAGCTCTCGAGAACAAAATATCTTGGATACCTTTATCTATTGGATGGGCTCATTACACTACGGTGAAAATGATGAAAGGCAATGCTACAAAAAATATTTTACGATGCTAACAAGCATCGTTAATAAGGTTTACGACTCTTCAAAAAGCGTCGCGAAAGCATCGTCTATGTAAGAGTGGAGACAAAAAGTGCCGATACTTTTTAAAAGCATCGTAATAATTTTCCACGATGCTTTAAAGCGTCGTAAATTAAGCTTCTAACGGTGCTTTTTAGCATTGTTAAAAATAACGCATCCTCCACTCTACCAAGACACTTTTCGAAGCATCGGCAGTTAAGTCATTAGCGACGTTTATAAGCGTCGTTAAACAGTGTATTAACGACGCTTATAAGCGTCGTTAAGTTTTGTAACAGAAAAAAAAAATATACAGATTTTATATACAAAAAAAAAATACATACATTCCTGTATAAAATTATATCAATTATTCAAACATAAACCTGTACAACCACCACCATTCACACCAAAAGTAAACTTCAATAGCAAATTTAACCAAACCAAAAGATATTGTTTTATATAAATAAAAACAAAGTACTAATCGTCCATTATAATTAAGAGTAATATAAATAAATATAAAAATATAATAAAAATAAAATAATATCAATCTACAGGCGGATGGTCGTCGCTGTCTCCACGTGACATGCCGCTGTCTCGATGGGTGCCTGATGTGCCAGGAACCTACAAGAAACATATCAAAAGCATGATTTGCATATCTATAAATAAAAATATATAGATCATTAAATTAATATAAAAATATATATTTAATAATATGTGTTTATCTGAGATGGGCCATACATCTCTAATAAAGATGTAAGCCGATCAATCTGTCCCCTCATGGCCTGCATCTCGGCACGGCTCTGTCGCATCTCCTCCATCTCAGCGGCACAACTCTGTCTAATCTCCTGTATCTTCGCCTCGAGTCTGCGGACGCGTGAATCCTGAGCATCTGCTGCAGCATGCTGCGTATATCTTCTAACCTCAGATAACTGAGTGGGGGTGACTCCTACTCCATAACCCTTCACTCGGCCGTAGCGCTCTGGTCCCATCAACTCTGTGAACACCTCGGCGTCGATATGGCTCTGCTGCGTAGATGCTGCGGACTTGTCGTCACGCTCCGCAATGAGAGATGTAGCCCTCTCCTGTATTTATTTTGAAAACAAGAGTTATACATTAATAGCAAACAAAATTAAATTAAAATTATTGCAAAAAATAGAATATTAATAATGCCGTACATATAAATCTCTCGACTCATCTCGAACAAAAGTACCATCCTGATGAGTATGAGTCATTCGGTAAAACTCCACTTTACCGGGTTCCCTCCCATGCTCATCCACCTACACAAATAATTTCAATTTTAAGCAAATAATTATAATAATTTAAAAAAATATATGAGTATCATGATACAGACATGGTCCACGATACATAATGATATTAGTTATATAAAAATTTCAACATAAAAATTAAAAGTTAATTATGAAAGTTTAAGGAACATACAAACTCCTGTCGGAGTCGTGCATAACTCTTCAACCCCGATGTATGAGGAACAGACTGAGCTGCTCGTGCAGCTCTACCAATAGCAGAATAAGTCTATAAAATAAAGTAAAGAACTTATTATATGTATAATATATAATATAAATCAATATTTTTATAAAATATTAAAAAAAAAGATAATGAGCAGATAATATACCTGTGCCCTCTCGGAGAACCAATAATGAACCAACTCCATCCACTGATGAGGGGGTACATCAGGAGGATAATTCCTAGCAACCTCCTCCTCTGTCATACCCTGTCTCATATAGTCCCTCTTCAATTGTGCTCTATATTCTTTCCATTTGCGGTTGAGAGACTTCATTACAAAATCATGAGTGGATGGAGGGAGAACAAACTTGCTCTATAAAAAAAAAAATTAAATGAAATAAATTATATAAGTGATTAACAATTAATATACAGTATGAACATTAATTCATTACCTCTATAACTCAGAGGAGCTCAACTTTGTACGTTGGAAGCATGTCATTCCATTTTGCATAGCCCAACGAACATAGCTGAGGCCTCCGAGCAACAGTCCCCAAAAATGAAGTCAATAAGCAGGCAGCTTTCTTAATTGACTGACTTAGCTGATTGCACTCCACAATAATTCTCTCGTCCTCACGCATCTGCCACACATCTCGTACTACTATGGATCCACGTCTGGAGCGTACTCTCTCGGATCCGTCTGCAAAAAATACATAAAAGTAACTATATCATAAATATACATAAAATAAAATAAAAATAAAATTACATAAAAGATAATATATACCCTGCACGTGTATCTCATCATCTGGCTGATGAACAGGAGGATCGTGCTGTGCTGATGATGAAGGACAGGGCTCAGAATGCTGTGCAGCTGAACGGCCTCAGGCTGCTGTACTGAAGAAGACGTATCGGCCTCTGTCTGTGAAAACTGGAACTGCACACCAGCATATCGTCCCCTGTGACGCATGATGTCACCTAGCATTTATATAAATAAAAGGTAGAATCAGTTAATATATGGAGTAAAATAATACAATAATTAATGTAAAATATATACATCATAAATAATTATTACCAGTAACAATCAAGCAGTAGTGTTTCCTTCAAATTCTGTCCTAACCAACGTCGTCGTAGCATTTAAATCATCAACTGGCACAAAATTATAGGGCATACATTGTGTATAAGTGTCATCGTCATCATCCTCTACTTGGTTTCCCATATCATATAAGTCTCTAGGTTTTGTTTTGATGACAGTAAACCAATCTTTATCTTTTGCATCTTATACATAAAATACTTGACGAGCTTGAGATCAAAAAATGAATGGGTCATCCTTCAATAACACACCAGTGTGTATCAACCTTAAAAAATTTACAAGTGTAAATCCATTTGCATCTTGTTTCAAACCCTTTAGTGAGTTTATGTCTATCCAATCACATTTAAACAATACTACTTTAAATTTTTCATAATAATCCAAGTCATAGATATCTTTAAATGCACCATAATAGGATTTTCCATCCGCTTCCACCATAACACCGCTATTCTGTATTTTTCTAAATTTCTCCCATTCTCTAGTATGAAATTTAAAGCCATTAATTATGAAACCGTTATATCTATTCACAATCTTGTTAGGTCCTCGAGCAAGAGCTATTAGTTCATCTGAATTATTTGTCTCCATCATCTTTGATACCTAAAAAAAATGATATGACGAAGTGCTGTTGAGTTATCTGATATTAAATATGTATAAAAAATTAATGTATCCCATAATTAAATATAAATCACACCTGATTCGAAAGCCACATAGGGAATAACTCGACCATCGCTGTTCAATCCTTGCATTAGGACGAATGTTATGATTGGCTCGTCTCTGATAAATTAAAAATTCACTGTATAAAATATAAATATATCATTTAGAACATTATATCTAATATAAAATTTAAATCTTGATGTCATGCCTTAAATATACTAACCTGCGATGGTCAGATATTATGTCACTATGAAGTAACACATAACGATGTGCTTGTGCTAAGGATTTTTGATCAAGTACAATACTTTCAGCTCTTCCCAAGAATTTTCCAGCAGTTAAGAACTTATACAGTTCTGCATTCTTCACAAAGTCATTATGCCATTGAGGTCGACTAAAAATAGTCTCTACACCTTGAAGATATCTTGAACAAAATGTCAAACATTCATCCGCAATATATGCTTCAGCAATCGAGCCTTCGGGATAGGCTCTATTTCGCACATAATCTTTAAGACGCACAAGATACTTTTAAGAATTAAATATTTATTAAAATATCAGTATGTCATTGTTTCTAATAAAATTATCAAAAGATTTAAGGTTTGCAATAATACCTCTCAATAGGATACATCCATCTATAATGTACCGGTCCACCAACTTTAACTTCTGAAGCTAGGTGAATGAGCAGATGTACCATAATAGTAAAAAATTCAGGAAAATTTTTTTTTCCATCTGGTAAAGTGTAATTGCAATATCGGATTCTAACTGATCAAGTTTTCGAGGATCAATAACTTTTGAACATAATGCCTTAAAGAATGACAATAATCGAAGTACAATTGCAACAACTTGTTTCGGCAATGACGATCTTAAAGCTATTGAAAAAATATCTTGCATCAATATGTGACCATCATGACTTTTAAGATTTGAAAGTTTTCGATCCTTTAGATGCACACATTGTGAAATATTTGATGCATATCCATTAAGTACTTTGATACTTTTCAAAACTCCCAAAAAATTATCCTTTTCTCGAGCAGACATTGTGTAACATGCAGGAGGCACATACATTCTATCATTAGCAAGCATTTTAGGATGAAATTTCTGTCGGATATCCATTTTTTTTAAATCAAGATGCGCCTTCATGTTATCTTTGCTCTTTCCATCAAGGTTTAAAAATGTTCCAAGTAAATTATCACAAACATTCTTCTCTATATGCATGACATCAAGATTGTGCCGAATAAGATTATGTTTCCAATAAGGTAAGTAAAAAAAGATACTTCATTTTTTTCATAAATGTTTACTGGGCTGTTGTGTAAATGCTATCTGTGTGTCTTCTTCATTTTCATCCTCGAAATAATTGTCTAGATCTTGAAACACCTCTGCATCTATAGTACTGATACTAACTTTCTCTGGTAACCCTTCGTGCATTGAGCTTTCAACATCATCCCTTCCTCTTTTTTGAGAGAACTTTGAGTGCTTACCATAGCTGTAATTGATGCCGTCCATTTGTCTATGAACATCAGTTCTAGAAGGTGGAATAGGGGCACATCCCAATTCCATAGTACCATCAAACAAAGCTTTCTAAAATCGAAACGGATGATTTGCTTCCAACCATCGACGATGTCCCATATAACAAAATTTACCTCCATGTTTTAACCAAATTGAATGTGTTGAATCTCCATAACAAGGACATGCGATCCGTCCTTTTGTACTCCAGCCAGATAAATTAGCATATGCTGAAAAATCATTAATAGTCCATAACAAAGCTGCCCGTAGTTTAAATGTTTGGCCGTTCGAAGCATTAAATGCATCAACACCCTCCCACAACTATTTCAATTCATCTATTAAAGGCTGTAGGAAAATATCAATATCATTGCCTGGACCCTTATCTCTTGGAATAACCATTGACAAGATAAGTGATGATTGTTTCATGCACATCCACGGTGGCAAATTGTAAGGTATCAAAATGACTGGCCAAGTGCTGTAGGTAGAACTCAGGGTCTGAAATGGATTGAAGCCATCAGAAGCTAAGCCAAACCTAACACTGCGAACATCAGAGGCAAAATCAGGATGTCTATCATCAAATACTTTCTATTGAAGACTATCTGCTGGATGTCTCAACATTCCATCCTTTGTACGTCCTTCATCATGCCATCTCATTGATGAAGCTGTTTTTGATGATACATAAATCCTTTTTAATCTAGGTATAAGAGGAAAGTAATGCAATACCTTGGTCGGTTTCTTTTTACTCCGTGTTGCATCCAATTCATTTAGTACATCGTCTCGATCTTCTTTTTGTGTTATCCATCTTGAAGATCCACATACATTGCATGACTCTTGATTAGCATTTTCACCCCGATATAACATACAATCTTTCGGACAACTATGAATCTTTTCGTATCCAAGATCCAATTCCTTTACTACTTTCTTGACTTCATAATACGATGGTGGTAAACGAGTACTTTCTGAAAATGCATCCTTTAATAACTTGAGCAGCATGGTAAAACTCTTTCCAGACCATCCATTCAAATATTTTAAATGAAATAAATGTACAAGAAAAAAATCTTAGAAAATTTCGTACAACCTGGATATAATTCTTCATCTGCATCTTTCATTAAGGTGTGATAACGAGCTGTCTCATCATTAGATGTATGTATAGGCTCCTCAACATGCATACGTTTCGTATGCATACATCCATCAAACATCCCAACTATTTTTTGTATACTACTGGATTCTCCTAAATTTTGAACACCAAGTCCAAAAGCATCTGTGATCAAATCCCTTATATCATCATTTCTTGCAGAATTGTCTTGTAGGCTAGTGGATCCAAAATGAGTCAGGGGTTGGTTACATGATGATGGCAACATAGATTCTCCATGAAAAATTCAGTCGGTATAACCTCTTAAAAAACCATTCCATACCAAATGTTCTTCAACAATTTGTGGATCTAAAGAAGAACTATTTACACATTTCCGACATGGACATAAAATCTTTCCATTCAAACTACTTTTCTCCATACCAAATTTAATGAAGTCATGAACTCCATCTAAATATTCTTTACTATTCCTTGGTTTATTTATCCAACTTTTATCCATTGTAGGATAAAAATGATCGAACTTGTAATTTATCTAAAAATAAAAAAAATTATACAATCTATATTAATGCAATGAGTAAAAAATATCAGTCATTTCATAAAATTTAAAAAAATAACAGCTAGATAAAGTTTACATAGTAAATGCTTGCTATTATCAACTAATAGGTAAAGAAGGTCCTATCCCATTCAAAAAATGTATTAATTCTATAGGTCACTTACAGAAATCAAATGATATGCAACAAGAGCCGAAAAAAATTTTGACAGTATTTTTTCTTAGTTCTTCCGTATAGAAAAAATAAAAGAAAAATACCATCCGAAATTTTTTTCGAACCCTCAGCATACCATTTGATTATGGTAATGATCTATAGAATTACTCACATTTTTCAAACTGTCCATACTGGACAATCAATTGATCAATGTACATAATTCTTTTATCCGTACAAAAATAAATAAATGTACGGATACAATAGAATATGTACATTAATCAAAAGATGGATCTATGATTCTATGCAATGCATTCACTCTATGTACAAAAGAAATAGTTCGTTATTGAATTGAATGAATTTAGATGTAAAACAAAAATAATATGACATCATCATCAACTTGTGGATTGACACTTGGCCTCAGGCTGCTCAACAATGGGCAGGACATAGCTGTGAAAAGGCTATCTGAAAAATCATCACAAGGACTTGATGAATTAAAAAATGAGGTTACATAGATTGCTAAACTTCAGCACCGGAATCTTATACGGCTTCTAGGTTGTTGCATTCATGGAGGGGAAATGATGCTAATCTATGAATACATGCATAATCGAAGCTTAGACACCTTTATATTTGGTTAGTTCTTAGCACTTCCTCCTACATAATAACTAGTAGAAAGTTAGAAGACATAAGTCACATGAGAGTCTTCATGTAGAGATGTAAAGCTGATAATAGGGCTTCATGACTGCATTCTAGCAAAACGTCCATAACATTTTGTTACTAAGCCTCACAAAAAGTAATGCTTGCATTTGGCTAATATTTACATTCTTCAATTAAAGCATAAATTGAAACCCTAAATTATGTTAACATCACTTGAAGAATGGGCAGATGAAGGAAAGCGTTCATTATTGGGTTGGCAAAATCGCTTCACCATCATACTAGGGATCGCACGTGGACTTCTCTATCTTCATCAAGATTCTAGATTTAGAATAATACACAGGGACCTAAAAGCTAGCAATGTCCTAAATTAGAAAATCTACTTTTTTAATGTCTTCCCCGCATCAATCACCTCAACCAATTCTACTACTCCAAAGGCGGGATCATGAGAAAGGTGATCTCAAACATCAGCTGTATTTTATTTTACTTGATGCATGCTCTTTTTCTAAAATAAAATACCCCTACCATCCTGACACCACCTTCTTTCTCCAATATGAATTCAAGTCACGGAGCAAGGTTCATGGCAAGTCAACAGCTGATATGATAATCTCAACTAACTGATGACCTAGGATTGTCATTATGATTAATCACCAACGGATTCAGTGTTTTACAATCAACTATAAAAATTCAAGTTGTTTGACAACGGAGTAGAAAACTGGAGGACTAAAAAGGAATGTTAAATATATCGAAGAATAAACTATGTCCAAATTTCATCAACACTGCATCCGAAATGAGTGCAAGCTATGAAAAATCGAAAGAGATAGAAGCTTGCGGTCATACCTCGCGCTCAGAACAGATCTCCTTGGCCTTCTCCAACAGAGCAAGCGAAACCTTCTGTTGGTGTTCTTGCACCGATCGAATCAACTCGGGGGCTACACGCAACCCACAAAAACGATAAAAAGAGTCATTCGCATGATTAGATCAAAAGACACAGGCAACCTATCTAAACAGTTGGAAATTGAAACCAATCAACGATCGGACGCAATCGAGCTGCAATTTTTGCTCAACGGAAAGGGCAAAATCTCTTCTTATCGATAGATAACAAGAAGTGCTTCTATTATTTTTTTTTGTTTTTTTTTTTGGCAGAATCAAGAAGATTCTTTTGAGATCGGGGAGGGGGACTGGGGGGGTCTTTTGGGCCTGCGAAGACGGCCGCCGGGAGGGGGAGGGGAGGAGGGCCGGTGGGGTGGCTGCTTCCAGGAGGGCGGACGGCATACGGCTTGGACCGCACGGGTGCAGCGTCGACGGACGCGGCAGCAGAGGGGAGCGGCGGACGGTGGTGCGGCTGGACGGCGGGTGCGGCGTGGACGGCGGGTGCGGTGCCGGCGGCGGAGATGGGGGTCGGCGGAGGAATGGATAGAAAGGGGCGGCGGTAGATAGATTAGGGCACGGGAGGATGGGGGTATTAAAGGAACCTAACGACGCTTTTTAGCGTCGTTAAATAATGACGTAAAAAAGCATCAGCATTTTCTTTATTTAACGACGTTTTTGCTAAAAGCGTCGGTGTTGACAATGCTCAAATTTTACGATGCTTTTAAGCGTTGTTAAAATACGACGCTTTTCAAAAGCGTCGGTAGATCAGCGCAACCTGCCGACGCTTCCCAAAAGCATCGACAAAAAAAGGTCGCTAAACCACCTTCTTATTGTAGTGTTATCACTTACACTGCATCAAAAAAATTTCACAATATGTGCCACAACATCACTTATGCACTGTATCATTAAAATAAAATTTTTATCTATTATACCACATCATCTATATTATATAAAATCGATTAATATTACATCACCTTTATTTAAGTACTTTTTGCAATATAAGCATCTGTTTCATTATATAAGTATCAGTTATTGCTAGTTGTGATAAGAGAAAATGGTCAGAAGTTAAAAAAAAGAACCATCTTAAATGATTTAGATAGGGGGACTAAATTTGAGCCTTTTGAATTTAAAGAATCATTTAAAAAATAGTGCTAAACTTCTGGGGTCAAAAGCATATTTTACCATTTTTTTTATTATTTTGAAACAATTCAAGTCCAAAAGATTATGTTCAGTTTAGTTTGTGATTAGTAGCATGTTTCGATTCATTCATGCAAACAAGCTCCATATCAGGCTTAATCACTCTATCAATCAAGATACAATCCACTATAAAGGATTTAACAATTTGCTTTCAACATGAGCTAATGCATTCAAAAAATTAGTGCTAAGATCCTTGCTTATCGGACAAGAGAGGAACATGACCATGAAATCTATATTGGCAGAGATATCTATATTGCTAATTACATGGTTTAAGATTTTAAGCACGTAAATCATGAAGCAACAGCCAAATCTTTGAGACAAAATTAAGACCTAAAGAGAGCCAAATGGTGACAGTTGTCAACCTGGTTAAAACATTGGCCTAAAATACCGAACAAAAAAGTTTTTATTTTGGCGAATCAGTCCCTATCATCTTCTATGTTTGCATATTGATCTACTAATTCCTTCAAACTGCTGCATTTTTGGTAGATCAATCCTTCCACTAGTGTCCTTGACTGAATCTTGGCAAAGGAATTAACTAGAGTTAGCAACAGATGGAAATGCTCTTAGCTCCAGAGAGTAGGATTTGAGACAAGCTTTATCCTTTCTCATCATCTCTCTTCTCTACCTCTTCTTCTTAACCTCAGTTTTCCCTAGTTTTCTTACCACCACCTCCCCTGCTAATTCTCTCCCCAGCGCTGTCCACCACCTTTTGTGGCAAGAGCAGTTGGTTAGAGGTGGATGCTTAGTGCACAGTAAAATAACGGGAATGGATCCTTTGCGGCGTTCCTAAAATAATATCCTGGTATGAAGCTGTTTGGCCTGCAGACTCTAAGAAAAATTTGCAAGAAATTCGCTATATTAGACCTGCTGGCCGTGCACCTAACAAAGGTTTAGGGATCAATAAAGATTAGTGGGAGGGCATTTTCGTTATTTGGGGAAAATAGGTGGAAGGATCAGATTTTAAAAAGAAGGAACGTTAAGGATTGGATTAGAAATTTTTAAACTGCGGGAGGAGTGCGTGCGCGAAAGACGGAACGTTGAGAGGGTAAAAAGGCAATTTTGTCTGCTAATTATTTTCACTCCAAAATATAATAAACAGACACCTCCTGATTGAAGGACTGGAGCCAGAGAAGTGCACCTGCTAAAAATTGGTGTATACTTATTGTCCAGTATAAATATATAATAAAAATTTCTTGCGCTGGGGCTGTGATCCCTCCCAGTTGCATTTTATTCCCCTCTTTTCTCCATCACACCGCCGCCCTCACCTCCGGCGGCCGTTGCCGCCGCCACCGCCGCAACCAACGTCTGCCGCCGCCTCAATCCGCCAGCTGTTTCAAGGTACTGCCTTTCGACTGCTTCTCTCTGTGGGCATCTCGGGGATGGCCACTATAGCTCTCAAGAGATGGACGAGCTCTCGTTCGGCTTGTCATTGGAGAAGAAAGGGCCGGAGGTTCTCATCCTTGTCATGCGCCGTTGATTCTAACAAGGATGGCGGACGGGAAGTGCCCTATCTGCCGGTGTTGATCGTCGGCGCTGGTCCCGTCGGTCTCTTCCTCTCTATACTTCTTACGAAATTAGGTGTGACCCTTTCCCTTGACCCATACTACCTTTTCATTTAATGTTTTCCTTAGATGAATTCTCAGCCCTGAGTACTTCGTACCGATTGATGACTTCTATCTATGATTGAAGGGAATCTAGTAAACTTAGAAAACCGTGAAGTTATATCAGATGTGCTTGAATCGTTTAGAAGATTACATGACAAAAATGACAATTTTATGACAAGGTTGACCGCTCATGTGTTATGATGAGGTGTTAGCTACCTTGGCATTTAGGAAATCTCTGAATTTCGGCAATAAGCTGTTTATAAAACAGGTATACAGGCTATATTTATCCTTAGTAAGAAATCTACTCACATTAACAAGAGGGACTTATACTTCTCTCGCATGAAGAGAAGTTTCAATTTTTAAAATCTTCTCATAGGCTGAGGCAGAAGAGTTTTTTGATGATGTGAATACAGAACAAGGTGATTGTAGTTGACTTGTCTACCAGGTTGTAAAAATAGGACTTATATTTTCTTCATTAAATGTGGATGAATATTTAGATATCAGAAGTAGCTTGGGTTGGTTGTAGGACAAAAAAAACTTATTATTCTTATCATTATTATTTTATATGTAGTGTAGCATCACAGATATGGTAGAGGTTTCTCTTGCCCTAGGTTTTTAAAGCCTGTTATGCTATGTTTGTTCATTGGTGTTCACTAAGGGCTTCCTCCCCTTTGTTTGCTCAGAAAGCACTTTAGTAGGGCTCAGCTTATAGCCGTATACAAGATGTTGATTGTACTGGCATGCCTTCTGAATAATTTTCTCAGTTTCTGAGTCTTTCTGAGGCTTCCTTGGGTGGTCCATTGTTCATGGAAGACAAGACGTAAAATATTGTCTTTCATCTAGTTAAGGATGAATCCTGGATGATGCCTCCTATTGCTACAGAAATTGCTTGGTTTTCTTCACTGCTCTTGACTGATTGCTTGTGATCATTAGAGTACAATATAGATATCATATCTAGTAGTTGAATTTTCTTGTAAGAGGACAGATGCAATGGAAATTGACAGTTTTATTATTGCACCCATATATCATGCCTGCTAAGTAAATTATACAGGGATTTTCTCCACCATTTCAAACTCATAGTTTAAAACCTAGTATTTGAATTTTTTAAAAGAAGTTGATGTTATATGTCAGAAATGACAATTTTATAATAGGGTTGATTGAGACTGTGTTGTGATGGGGTTTTAACTACCTCAGCATCTAAGAAATCTTTGAATTTTGAAAACAAGTGATATTGTGGTTTTTCATCCAATAGGTATAGAGGCTATGTTTCTTTTTGAGCATCTTGTGTAAGAAATATATTCGCATTAACAAGAAGGGTTTGTGCTTCCTGGGTATGAAGAAAAAAGTTTTCAGGTTTTTAAAATGTGGTTATAGGCTAAGGCAGCATGGTTATTTGATGATATAAATCTAAACCTAGGTGATTTTAATTGATTAGTCTACAAGTTTGTAAAAATAGGTATTACATTTTCTGCATTAAAGTGGATGATGATTTAGATATTAGAATTTCCTTGGGTTACTTGTGGGACAAAAGTAACTTTTTTATGAAAGATAGTATCAAAGATATAAGAGAGGTTTCTCTTGCCCTTGGTTTCTTTGAGCCCATTATGTGCTCATTGATGTTCATTAAGGACTCTCTCCACTGTTTGCTCATAAGGGACTTTTTTAAAAGTTAAGCTTATAGACTTGTACTAGATGCTGATTGTACTGGCATGCCTATTATCAATGTTCTAAGTTTATATGTCTTCCTTGGTCAGTCCATTACCCGTGGAAGTGCAAGAAGTAAAATATTTCACTCACTCTAGTTAAGGCTGAATACTGGATGATGCCTTATATTGCTACAGAAACTGCTAGGTTTCAACATCTGTACATATATGGTGTTTCCTTCATTGCTCTTGACTGCTTAGTGTATGGTGATCAGAGTACAATACAGATGTTATATGTGATAGTTGATTTTGCTCGTGAATAGATGGAAAAATGGAAACTGATTGCAACATTGCCCCCCACACTTCTGTATTTATATTTTACTCATCACATTGATATATCATGTTTGCTAAGTGTCTTATATGGGTATTTTCATCAAGCCCATATCCAACAAAATCTTAGTTGGTCCAGCATTAATTTGCCGTAATGGTAGAGATTGGTTCATATGTTTTTCGTATGTTTATTTATGGTGCATTGTAAAAATTTTTATTCAGAAAAACATACATTACACACATGGATTATGGCATATTGTGATTGTTTGCATGTTAGCCCCTTCAGTGAATATATGGTGCATTGCATAGTTACCCACTTCCAACATAAAAATAATAATAATAATAAAAAAGAAATCACTGGATGTCACAATCTTCCAACAGTTTCATCCATAAAATCATCAAAATCATAGTCAAAATTTTTCTCTTTTGATGCTTTTTGGTAATTCTTTTTTTTTTTTCTTTTGTTGATTATTTGTTGGCTATAGGTGGAAATAATGCTGAAGACTTTTTTTTTTTAAAATGTTGTTATCTTGCAGGGGTCAATTGTGCAGTTTTAGAGAAAAGAACAGTTTTTTCTCAACATCCACAAGCTCACTTCATCAACAATCGATCTATGGAGGTTTTTTTTCCTTCCCTGCAATATTCATACTTTAATGGTCATGGTGGCTTCAGAATGTGGTTACCTTGTCAATATAGATCATTATATTCCTTTTTAGTATATTTGTGTTACATGCTGGAAATCGGAGTTCCGCAATTCACATCGGTATTAGGATGATCAAGCATTGTTTATAATTGACTGATTTGTTGCTAAATGATAATTCTTCAAAGTAAACTATCAACTGCTAGATTCTAGATATTTTATCATTGGCTATGTGGTAATTGAAGGAGTTTTACAGCTATTTCGCAAGGTGGATGGTCTGGCGGAGGACATCCAAAAACTGCAGCCAGCAGTGGACTTGTGGAGGAAGTTCATATATTGCACTTCTCTCTCTGGTTCTATTCTTGGGTCAGTGGATCACATGCAACCTCAAGGTAGTCTTGCCATGTATGTTGCCTATCTCTGTGAAAAGCCTGATTTTTTTCCTTTCGGTTGTAAAATAAAGTGCTTAGTTGACTTACTACAACTTTGTTACAGATTTTGACAAGATAGTTAGCCCTGTATCTGTTGCCCACTTCTCAGAATACAAATTGGTAAGGTTGCTGCTTAAGAGGCTAGAAAATCTTGGCTTTCATACTTGTACTCCTGATATGTTGCAAAGCTTGAACCAAGAAATGCTATGGGAAAGGAAGATTTTGATGGGTCATGAGTGCATATCCCTCCATCCCACGGATCGAGGTGTTATGGTGGGAGCTTCTTTTCAAAAGGAAGGGAAGATGGAAGAGAGAAAATTCCATTGCAGCATCCTTGTTGGGTCAGATGGTGCAGGAAGTACAGTTCGAAAGCTGGTTGGCATAGATATGAAAGGCGAACATGACTTGCAAAAACTTGTTAGTGTCCACTTCATGAGCAAAGATCTTGGCCAATACCTACTACAGCAAAGACCTGGAATGCTCTTCTTTATTTTTAATCCAGAGGCTATTGGTGTTCTTGTTGCGCATGATCTCAACCAAGGGGAGTTTGTTCTGCAGGTGATGCAGTTGATCCAGATTGTGGGTAGCACCACTTTGATTTGAAAATTGTGTTTGAGTAAAGACTTACCCCCACCATGATGTACACTGACCATTATATGGATCATCTTGTTTCAGCTGGCAACTTAATTAATGCTTCTTTCATAATTGAAGCTCTGACACTTTTTTCCTCCTTTTCTTTCTCTAGGTACCATACTATCCACCTCAGCAAAAATTTGAGGATTTCAGCTCCAAGGTAATTCATAATTAGTTCTTTTTGTCATTTGCTTGTATGCGCATATGCTGGGAGATTCTATAGACTTGGAATGCTTATGCCCCTTTCCTGTTCATATGGAGTTATATTTAAGTTAACAAAAAGGTTATTTTTATCATGTATAATTTAGTGGAAGATGTTGTGCCATTCAAGGTTAATGCTTAACAATGAACAATTATGCGATGTGGGCCTGCCTGTCTTCGGCATTTATTGTAAATTGGTGCAGTGTAGTTGTAATTAGTTTGCTTGAGATATATAAAGCTTACTGAATTGACGTTATTATTCATTCTGTCCCATGTCTCTGATTCTTTGAATGTTTCCATACTCCTGAATGCAGAATTCTGTACTATTTAAAGAGTTGTACTTACCTATGCCTGTTTTTCTTGCCTTGTTTGCGTTAGGCTTTATTAATCTGTTAATATTCACATTATGGTGTTTAAAATTTCATCCTCAGCTTTGTTGCAATGATGTAAATTTTTTGTATCCACTTTTCTTGCATCATGCACTCAGATGTTCAATGAGGAACATTGCTTAATAGTTACTATTTTTATAAAGTTCAGGGACTTTTCTTTTCTTTGTTTGTTTAACATATTTCGCCCAATGTAGGTATGCAAGCAAATTATATTCAAGTTGGTTGGGTGGGCGCCTGTGGATGTAGAAGTTGTAGACATAAAACCATGGGTCATGCATGCAGAAGTTGCTGAGAAGTTTGTTTCATGCAATAACCGGGTGATACTTGTGGGTGATGCTGCTCACCGCTTCCCCCCTGCTGGTGGTTTTGGTAAAAAAACACACACACATATTGCTTTTAATTTATTGTTTTTCTTTGATCTGTCTTTTTGGCCTTCATTAAGCTATCTATATCCTGAACTGAAGATATTGAAAGAACCTCTTCCTTTTATGTGTCACTTGTTTATTATCCTTTTTAAAATTTTAGGCATCCTAGAATTGCTTCTCGTTACATTCCTTGATAATTATGTGCGCTAGAAAAGCGAAGTACCTCATGCTGATGATGTACTAGATTTGCCAATTGCTTGCAATAGGAAACTCATGCACTTGTCTTTACATACTTGATGCTTGGATATGCCACACTTCTTTTTTTGGAGAAACAAGAAATTTGTTGGAGAAATGTGATTCTTGATCGGAAAAGAAAATGTAAAGCTAGGAATTGAGAAGCAACAAGGTCATGAGTGCAAGCATTCAGGCCTAGTTAATGACAAAGAGAGCGCAAGATGCCAAAATGTATGGAACATCAAGAACAAAATTAAGCAGCTGTAACCAACATCAAGGCACCTGGTCCAGAATTCTCACCCATCAGATTATATAAAGAATTCCAAATCCAGTTTTTACATGTTGTAACTAGTGTCCATTTAAGAAAAGTATTGTATCAATGTTCTTTCATGATCTAACTAGGCTCTAGTTCAGATTTTAGATATCTAAGATTCATAGGAGCATACTAACAATCATGGTTTAGGAATGATTTTAATTGACTTATGGACATTGCATAAAATGGTGTTGTGACAATATGATGGTGGGACTCTTTCGAGTTCATAGGTGTACTGACTTTGCATCAATATCTATATGTATTATCAAACACTGGCAGGGTAATGAAAAGAGTATCTTCTAGTTGAAATAATGCTTCCGAGAGGGGTTGTATTTTCATTTCTAGTGGTTATTTTCTCCCTGCCTGAAACATCTAAATTTGCTAGTTTCAGCCATTGACCCTTTAATTTTTGAGCTTTGTAGAAGTAACCTACGAGTTCATGCTAGAGTTTATTGGCATTCATGCTTTTTACCATGAACTTATACTATTTCCAACTAGAAATCCATGAGTGATTTATGGAGGCTAGCAAGATTTGCAGAAGATTGATCAAACATAAAACTAAACACTAATGGTATGTTAAAAGGATTACCATAGTTTAATAAAGTGATTATTGGTATTTTAATTTATTATTATTATTATTTTTTTTTTTGAATATGGAGAAACTTTCTTTGGTGGAATCCAGATTCCATTTTATATGATTCATCTTAATTATGGGTTAGATAATTTACATATATTTCTCCCAAGGATTAACATGGGATAATGGAGGTAATTGTGTGAAAGGTCAGATCATTTAGAGTGTTTCCTTTTTTCATGATGATCATTTAGAGGAAGTTATCTCACAATTTTCTGAATTCAGGGAGCTTGTTGTGAGACTTTTCCAGATCAGCTACAACTTAGGTTCAAGGATCATAAGAAACGTGATGAGTTTGTTTAACTAAAACTTAGTTGGCCTTAAACCTAATAACTATTCGATTGGAATCCCCATGTTATCCTACCTAGGAATCTCATGAGCATCTAGGTTCTGCCAACTTCTTCTAGACCTTTTGGATGAAAGGGATATTAAGTGATGGTTATGGCCCTGAATTTGAAAGAGCTCATTGTGTGAAGTTATAGCTATGAGAGTCCTTGCTAGGCCCATAGCCTAGTATTAATGCTGGGCCTTACCCTTGTCAACCTTGCACAAGAAGGCCACCTTCTAGTATTTGACTGAAAGGAATCCTAGAGGCGGGCCTCATCTTTTGCTCCTTTGTGTATTGTTGACAAAACCCCAGGGGAGACTTGCCTATTCTCTCCTCTGTTGGTTTAGAAACCTGAGAGAAACCATAGTGAGGTTTTGCATGGCCAACTGCTGTTTGAGCAGGAATATAGCATGAATACAAGCTTTGGAAGACGGGGCCTTGTGCAATAGGTGTTTGGCCTTAATGTGCAAGATATAACCCTGAAACACTCTATGCATTATTGTTCCTTGTGAGAAAATGTTGCCACATGCATGCAAAAGTTGCATACATGGTACTTTCTGCTTCATATTCTACTATTGTGCTTTCAGGGATGGTTGGTTGAGCCCAAAGGGCTGACTTAAGAAAAGTATCTGCCCCATTCAGGTCTGGTTAGTTTTATGCATGAGTTAGTTTGAACTGAAAACCTGTAGTTTGATGTAAATATGTTATGTTTTTATTGCTGTCAGCTTTGGTTTTAGCATGAATAAGCTCATTTTATGTACAGGAATGAATACTGGCATTCAAGATGCACATAATTTAGCATGGAAAATAAGATCCCTACCAAATAGCAATGCCTGTTGATAAGCTCATTTTATGTACAGGAATGAATACTGGCATTCAAGATGCACATAATTTAGCATGGAAAATAAGATCCCTACTAAATAATATAGCCTCACCTTCTATCATTCAGACGTATGAAGTGGAGCGTAGGCTGGTATAACTCCTTTCATATGCTTTTCTTAGTTCCTTGTGGAAAGGAAATCTTTTCATAATTCTGGAAGAATATCTGACATCCATCATTGACTGTTTCAGATAGCCATTTCTAATACAAATTTAAGTGTGCAAAATTTTAAGGCAGCCATGTCAGTTCCCACTGCACTTGGCCTTGACCCAACTATTGCAAACTCAGGTAAAAGATCATCCTTTGTCACAATTAGAGTTGGCATTTTTGCTTCTAATGCAGTTTTTTACTTAGCATTTACTTTTGCATCTTGTGAGCATTTTTATATTTGTAACCTTTACCTTTTCTTTCCACTCCTTGTTTTTTGCAGTGCATCAAGTAATAAATAGCAGCCTTGGATTCATTCTGCCTTCTAGCATGCAGAAGGCAGTCCTTGAAGGAATTTTTTCCATAGGTCGGTCCCAGCTCTCAGAGTTCTTTCTGAATGAGGACAACCCCATTGGGTCTATGAGGCTGGCAAGATTGAGGAGTATTTTTCACGAGGGAAAGAGTCTTCAACTCCAATTTCCTGCTGAGGATCTTGGTTTCTGGTGAGTATAACAATACTACTTAGGTTTAGTTATCTTTCTCGTTCCATCAGAGGACGTACATGGAGTCTACTCACCCTGGAGTTGTGCTCCATTGCTGACCCATTTTGGTGGGAAAAAGGCTAGGATGGTGGCAATATTAGGTAGGACTAGTCTGATTAGATATTTTAGGAAAGAATTTTGCTTAAACTAATTCTTTCCTGATACTAATTTAGGATTGATGGTCGGCAGAAGCAGCAAATGTTACATTTCTCATATAAAGGCAACATTACATTCCATTAGGATGATGTGAATGGAGTCTACTCAGTCTGGAATCGTGCCCCACCTCTGATTCATTTTGGTGGGAGAAAAGGCCAGGATGATGGCAATATGAAGTTTCTTTAGCGGACTAGTGTTGTTAGATATTTTAGGATAGAATTTTATATAAACTAAGCTGGGAGATTTAGTATTGATAACCAGCAGAAAACATTTTTATTTTTCCACATAAAGGCAACTTCTTGCATGTGTCTGTGCTCAGCTTCATGGCAACCCTTCTCTCGGAATCATTATATCAAGTTCAGATGGTGGTATGTTGACCATCCAAAAGTATATAACATAACCATAACATCAAGCCTTGTCCAACCCAGCTATTTGGGCTGGCTTTAAGAATCCGCATTCACCAACTATCCCTGTTTTTAGGGCTAAAGCGATATTATTACATTGCTTTCATACTCAATTCAAAAATATATATCCTTTAGAATTCTTTCGCTTGTTCTTGTTTTAATTTACACAATGCATGTTTTATGTAAGCTAAGCGATGTATCTTCAGCTATCTTGAAGGAGCTCTAGTTGCTGATGGTGGGAATAGAACTCTAGAAACAGAAGCAGCTAGTGGTCACAGGAGCGGGCCAAGGGACTATATCCCCTCTGCTAAACCAGGATCACGGTTACCACATATGCAAGTTAGAGCATTAAACGCATCATTTAGCAAGGTATGCTACTTCTATAGCCTTTGCATATATTGATGCTTACTATATTGGCGTGTGCTCGCAGTCAGGCATGCGTGCTTGCTTTTCCTGTTTCCTTTGGTAACGTGGGGCTCCTAAGCAGGATGTCTTCTCCACTTTGGACCTGATACCTGGAGATAAGCTCGAATTCCTTCTCATTATAGCCCCAGTGGAAAAATCATATGACCTCGCACGTTCTACTCTTAAGGTGACAGAAGAATTCAGAGTATCGCTTAAGGTATGCATTATTTGGCCCGAAGGTTCATCTGATCAGCGTGAAACTGGCAGTCGAACGAAGTTAGACTCCTGGACAAATTATATAGATGTTGAGGAAGTTAAGAGGCCGGGTTCAAAGTCATGGTGGGAGTTGTGTCATATGACAAGCAAGGGGTTCATCTTGGTTAGGCCAGATGAGCACATAGCATGGAGGTCAAACTCTGACACCTTGGGCAATACGGTTCTAGAAGTGGAGAGAGTCTTCTCTTTAATATTAGGAGTTGAAAAGAGCTGTGTATAGAAATGTGCTCGAGGAATGTGCTTGTCTGTGTTTTCAGAATCAAATTGGAATGTTATGAGCTTTACCCACTCAGTCTGTTCCTTGCCTTGCCCTGAAAATGATACCTTTTACAATTATAAATTCATGGTTCACAGAGAGCATTCTGACAAATAGGATTTTAGACAAGAGTACTTGATGAAATCACAGACTGCATGCGGTGTGAGAAGAGATCGGGTTCCTGATGGTTTCTCATTTTCACTCGTACAGCATTGTTGAGGAAAGTAAAGGGGTGCTTGCAATCTCAGTCCACTGTGGAAATCATGCCGCCATATTCTTTGATATATATATATATATATTTTTTTTTTAATTTGTAATTTTTGCTATATTTATTTTGCGGAAGGAATCATGCTCCAAATTGAAGTGATCAAAACATTGTTTTGGACAAAGCAGTTTTTCTCCATTACAATGTGCTATTATTACTATGAGTGCTATAACAATTGAATATAAAAAAGAGCTATAAACTTATGCACACACCTACACTTGTCTAAAGTTTCTCATGGTAGATATTAAAAGTTGTCTTTTTTTTTTTTTTCATTGACTTATGGTATAACACAATGCTTTAAGTCCTCATCTAAAGAAACAAAAAAGTGAAAAAAAATAAGAAGAAAAACAAAAGAAGGGAGAAGAAAAGAAATGAAGGAAAGGAAGAACGGAAAAAAAAATAAAATAAAAAAGAAAGAAAAGGGAAAGAAGAAGAAAGAGAAAATAGGAAATAAAGAAGGAGATAAAAAAATAAAAGAAAAAGAAAGAAAGAAAGGTAAAAAAAAATAAAAAGAAAGAAAGCAAAAAAAGAAAGAAGAAAAATAAAGAAAGGAAAGAAGGATAAAGAGATAGACCATCTGTCAGAATAGGATAGGACATTCTGTTTTGGAGAAATGAGGATATTTTCATTCCAAAGAATTTAAAATCTTGATATAAAATATATCGAAAAAATAAGTTAGGTGAAACCATTGGTCATATTATATGTTAATTGACTGGCACACTGGCCAGTCTAGTAATTACTTGTTCTAGTTAAGGCACTCCACAAAGATCATGTTGTTTCTGCATAGCAGAGCTACGAGATTTCCACCTGGCAATATAAAACTTCTATGCTGGATAATTTCCTGACTTAGAATTCTAACAAACCAACAATGCGACAATCCTCAATGCTAGAAGTCAGGACATGTGCGTATAAGTTTCCGATAATTAGAAGTTATAAACTTTTAGGTAAAGATGTGAATTATATCGTATGCAAAAGATTTGTTTATTCAGATACATGTATTAATTCAGCTGCATTTAATCTCTAAATGCTATCCTCTCTGTCCTGTAAATAAGGAGCGTGGGTCCAAACAGGCAGTTAAGAAAGCTAGGGCATTTGTTTAATCCTTGTGTGTCTACCTCCTGTCTCTCTCATATGCTATGTAGATGTACCCATATTTGATGTTTGCCTCAACAAGCAGCAAAAGCATACATAGTGAAACATCTATGAACAAGAAGAAATGGTACTTTAGCATTATCCAGATCCCAAGATTATTCAGATTGTCAATTTTAAGCAGAAAGAAGAGGCAAACAAAACCCTGATGACTTTGCTTAACCACAATGCATCTTTCAGATTTCAGGACTGCCAAATGAGAACATAAATGGCCTCTAAAGAACAAGCTCTGCATTGAATAACAATGTAAGATATGAATGCTAGGGGTATTCAAATGATAAATGATCCTTTCACATGAGACAGCAACATTAGTCAGTGAAGACGTACGTACTCACAAAAAGAATTGAAGCATTAATATGCACATTCTGAGCGTAAGCAATCTCAATCATGGGGAGTTATGCCTGGCATCAAGCAGTTTGTTATGAGTTCCATGGAAAAATTTCAGTAACCAGCTCTAATTTCTTGTCTGGAATATATTTCCTTCACCATAAGTGATCAATGACCGAAGTTAGTGGCCAAGGGTTGTTCTCCCGTGTGAAACTTGACTCCCAGCTTTGTTGATCAAGTGCCCTATTATAGCAATAAAAACCCCCAACACCGCACCAGCAAAAACCTGAGTAATGTTTAGCAATATGATAGCTGAATTCAGTCCTCATTTCTCCAAACAATGCTATCATATTAAAATATCAAGGTCATAACATATGAAATGCTAATAAACATATCAAACTTCTGACCAGTTTTTTCAAACTTGGGTCATTATTGAAGGCATGCATTATAGAGTAACCTGAGCTACTTAACTTCAAACTACCCAAAGCAATGCTACCGTATCAAAGTTTTAGGGTTACTGTATTCAAAATGCTTGATACACATTCAAACTTTTGAATTAGTTTTTCAAACTTCAGTCCCTATCTAAAGTATGCTATTGAGCAACTAAACTTTATTTACTTTAACTCTCTGTTTCGTACGAAGGATAGATTGAAGGATGGATTGATGGAGGAGGAAGGATGGATAAATCCATCCATTCTCTTATATGTTATCCATCCATTCTCTCATATGTTTGGTGAAACATGGAAGGATGGATGGAAATGATTTCATCCTTTGTTTGGTATAGGGGGAATGAGAGGAAGGATGGTTGGTATTTGTATAATATTTTTACTAAACTATCCTTTGATAAAAATATTATTATCATCAATTTATAACACTTATTTATACTAAAGAAGTAAACAATGTATAAATTTATAATCTTTATAATCTATAATTATATGAAAAATTATATAAATATTTAGTTTAATACATGATTTTATAAATTAATTATTAATAAATTAATTATATAAATAATTAATCAATTTATAATTTAGTTTAAATAGTTAATTAATATTATACAAATAGTTAATTAAAAATGATAAATGTAAATAGAGAAATAAAAGATAATCTAATATTTAATTATAATTATGAAAATTATATACTAAAATTAAAATAATGATCAATAAAATTTAATAGTATATGATTAATAGTATATATAAGAATATATATAAATAATATAAATAAAAAAGTAAAGAAGTATTATAGTTTTATAAAAAAAAAATTAATGAGGGCTAATTTTGTCAATACAAAAGTCCATCCTTCAATGCTCCATTCATCCTTCCTTTATCTTTTTAATTTGGAAAGATGCAGACTAGTGGATCAGGATTGATGGACAATCCTTCCTTTTTCATTTATCCTCGTAACTTTTTGAATCAAACAGTGGATAGAGGTTATCCATCCTTCCAATCCCATCCTTCCACCCTCTCATGACCTCAACCAAATACAGGATACAACAAGAGTGTACCAAGTCTACACAATCAACGAGATTGAAACAGTGAGAGGCAACATAAATATAAAATGTTGGGAAAAAACATATGGGCCGGAGAAAAGAAGCTCAAGAAGGCAAGTTACTCTTTCAATGAGAAGTGACTGTTAGGCAAACAGTAATTAATGAACAAATGTCAGATGCATGAATCACAGTCCAAGTACTAGCTTAAAATAGACTCACATTTCTCTCCATGAATCCCATCACATGAGGAACTTATATTTGGAAATTCTCAACCATTACATTCCTTTAGGTCCAGAACTCTGGGCCAAGATCCAAGAAAAGCCGAACTCAATAAAGGAATCAGGAGCTCAAGAGCACAATAATGCTATCCAGTGCAGACATGTAAAACTCAGAATGCAAAAGATCTATGCCAATATCTTATCCTAGATGAAGCACAACACTTGTGCTTCCACCCAAATCCCAATTGCAGCATTGTTTATACAAGCTCCTTAGAATGATAATCTACAAATTGCTTTATTATGTCTAGTAGGGGAAAAAGGATTACAACTTATATATGCAAGAATGCTTGGGATAGACACTTCAGTACTTAAACATGTCATCACTTCTTAGCACTTCTTATGTTAAGCAACTATCATGCCTATGTTAGGCCATGTGACACTTGTGTGCCTACGATGGCACTCTCACCATAAAAAGTTGCAAAAAGATTAATCTGATGCATGATTCAAAGAATGCCCTCAAGATGGGTACCTGACAATATGTTCGTAATGACTGATGACGAAGGATTCTGGTTTCAACTTGATAAGACTATGGAGACTATAGAATGCTCCTTGGCACTTTGGTGTCTGATACTGTATAAAAACACACTGCAAACACTATGAAAATATATGCTTTGCTTGATTGGAGAAAATTCCAGGTAGGCGAGTGAGTGTACAATCTATTTTGTAGAGGTTAAAATATCTCATTCCTTGGATTAGGTTCAGATTCTCTAAATTTTGTATCAAATCTTTCTTATTGGTTCAGATTATTCTCTTTCACAATTGCTGGCTGATGGGGTCTCTGGTAGTATTCTGAAAACATAACCTGTGCACTAGATCAAGAGACAGGCATTTTGAATTTCGAAATTATTTTGTCAAACTTTCCTTCGAAAAGTGCCCTTAGATTTTTGCCATACTTATCAATCTTTCTACCATCAAATCTTAGCAAAGACAGAAAGCTAGCCACTTAGCAGCAAACCTTCCATTTTGGGAGAAATTAATTAGGTAGCAGATTAGCTCTTTTTTCTCTTTCTTATATGACCACTTGATTCCTTCATTTATCTCCAATCACAAGTGAACTATGCCATTTAAGATTAATTTAACATTTGAATTTTTTTTAAAAAAATTGCTAGAGTAATTTAATTTAGAATCTCCTATCCCACATGAAAATTTTTTCCTCTCAAGCCTCTCTCCCCCGTAATGATGCATATTATTTGTATTCAAAGAATGGTTTTTCTTGTATCTCTGTATTTAATATAATTAAAAATTCATATCAACATTTTTCCCTTAAATGTGCATGGTACCTGCCTATTTGCCTGTACATCTCAAGATCCTTGGAGGATTGGAATGAATCATATCACTGATTTGAACTACCTAAAAAATTCATGGGTAGGCCTTATACCTGGTTCATGTCACTGATTTGAGCATGAGGAGGCAAGAAGGCATGTGGGTAGGCCTTATACCTGGTTCATGTCAGCCCCTATTGTTTATGATTCTAACAGATCCTAGTGACCTAAGCCAGCAGCGTGGGCAGAAGTGGGGAATCAAAGTGCTAAGGAAATACTTCAGCTGCTGGTGCAAGCAAGACTCTTAAAAAATTTCCATGTTGGTGTAGAGGCCTAGTTAGAAGATTCCGTCAACCAAGTACAGAATGCATGATAATTGGAAAACTCAGATTTCAATCTACATACGTTAATTTTAAAATATATGTGTCTATATTTTCAGGCCAAAGAAATAACAAAAATGACCAAATAGGAGTATTACTTCCAAAATTTGTGTGCTTAATTCTGTCACAATGCAATCCTAATCTCAAAAAAAAAAAAAAAAGAAAAAAGCTGCGCAGGTACCAATGTCTGTGCCAATGTGAACTACTATGAGCCTATGGTGCATCATAGATAGTCTTCAGAAAGAAAACTTAAAGGCATAAGATCAAACCTGAGGAGGGGTATGGCCTAAAAGTTCCCGCAATGGCCTTGTGTCAGCAAGAGGATGTTCAGCTGGAAGTTCATATACAATTTGATTCAGCACCTGAAAACTAGTAGGATGAGGATGATGACCATGGAGTAAACCAGCATACTTGGCACTCACGAAAAATTACCATTATAACGGACTTACAAAGCTTTCATAGCATAGAAACAGAAGTATAATATAAGAAGCTGAAGCCAAAAAGGTCTGGTTTTTAGAACATCACTCCAAAAATTTATAAGCAGAAATCTTAGTTAGTTGTTCCATGGTTATGCTAGCCTGATAGCTTTAATGCCAAATTATCCTTGTTATATATTAATCACTTAATGAAGAGCAGCGGACATGTCTTTAATCTAATAAAATCATGTTTTTCCTATTGAAATTATAAGGATTCGTTCAAAATCCCAACCCTCCCCTAAATTGCTAAAACATAAATTAAAATATTGGGAAATTATTTCCTTATTTGTCATGTTGCCTCCTTTGTATTTTCCTTACAAATTTAGCTACCTATTATCGGCATATTATATGTTGCCACTATTCCAGGGAAACTTTGTCCTTTGCATCATTAACAGAGAACATTTAAAAGACAAGTGGTGAGAGGTATCTCATTTTCTTTTCTTCCTTCTCCATTTTGTTCACAGTTTCAGGATCTGACTACATACGATATCTTGCTATATGTTGAATAAGACTGACTATTTTGTGCTGCTGATCAGATCATCTAAAGAAAGACCTGGATCAGGTTAAAAATTCAAATTGAAGTTGGTGATGATGTTATCTCTGCTACTCGACTAAAATTACTTTTAATGATGCTGATTTCTCATTACTATATTTATTATTGATGTGGGCAACTTCTTCAAGGTGGTGTCAATTTTGAGAAGCAATCAAAATGATTACCCAAGATGATTGTGACAGTACAGTTGAACAAAAGGTATTATTGGAATAGACAAATTTTGCTAGAACGTTCAGTGGCAACTATAAAGAGGTTACTTTACATCTTAAGGTCCATTTACTAGGCAGTACTGCTATACACATAAACAGATTCCGCTATGCAAGTCCTAGGTGACCTATATGTCATGGCCATGTTGGTTAAGAAAGTATAAAAAATGTCTTTTTTGTTTCTCCTTTCTCCCTTCTCGATCTTATCTCTTCCTTTCCCAACATTCTCACCGATCCATCGATGGCTGCTGCGGCCTCTCTTCATGACCACCCTGCCTCGCCACCCATGTCTACTCTGCACTCTCCACTTCAACCTCCAATGTCTTCTACCATCAACACTCCTTGAGATAGAACCTAGCAAAAATAGGTGGTGGTAGTCGTAGATGAGACACAAGGGTAGCTGCAAAAGCAACAACCAGGATGGCGGACATATATCCTCTGCTGTCTGAGGCAGTTGACATTGGTGGACAAGGTTGGTGGTGGGAGATGGCAGCAGTGACATCATGGTGGCTGCTCTCCAGCTTGTGGGCAGTGATTTAGATTGGTGAAAAGAAATGGGAGAGAACAGAAGATGGCAAGGGAAGCAGAAAGGGTGGTGGCGGGGAGGAGGGGGGGGCTGGTGGGGGGTTGGGGGGTGTGGGGTTGTGCAGGGCAGTGGAGCCTAGGAGAGGTGGTGATGAAAAATCCCAACAGCAACAAAAACTCTGGAAATCTAGAATAGACAGAAAATACGAGAGAGATATGTGCAGTGCTAATGGTGGGGTGGGTTGGTAAAGACCTGGAGGAAGAGAAAACAATGAGCAACGGTGGTGAGGGAGGTGGATGTGGATTGGTGAAGATAACATGAAAAAGGAAACTGTAAGGAAACCCATCCCATTTTACTTCTCCTCTTTTAATGATAAAAACAAAAAACATTGGTGATGTCACAGCTCCACATCAGCTTGCGATATCATGCATGTAAGAAGTTTGTATGGCATTATAAGTTATATAGCATTTTTTCTTTAGAGATGAAATTAGGCAATTCATCCACCATGACAATTGGAACAGTGAAAAACTGACTATGACGAGCTGGTTATTACATTTAATGAAGCCTCATAAGATCAGTGTAAGATTTCTTTTTCTCTGCTGCAAAAGAAATATGGGGCAATTTTCAAGGGACAGATTCTCAAAAACATGCTATTGTTCTATTTATATTATCTACAAAGAGACCTGATCACGCTAGATCTAGGGGGTAATCCATAGAAGATCATTATATATGCTACGGGAGAAGTGGACTACCGTTACTATCAATAACCAAAACAAGAAGAATTTTCAAAGCTAAAGGCGTTGGACCAACTGAAAGATTGGAAATAACCCTACAGTAATAAGATGCAAAAGGAGGAAGAGGTTAGCTAGTTGAGGATCACTAATTCTGTTTTATGGCATGGGGTGAAATCCAATCGCACCAACTGTTGTGCTACTCAACTATGTGTTATAAGTTGTTCTCCAACTCTCTCCCCTTAATGACACCTACTGTACCATCTAATTACACCACTTAAAGTTAATTAATAAATTCTCATGGAATCCAGTAAACCATGCTTAATCAAGATGCCTGTACTGCAGCATGCCAAATGTAAAGAATTTCCAGTAGGCCCCAGTTCTTTGTAAACTTAGTTTTTGTACCATTCAATGTTTTTCATTTTGTTTTAATCAAGTTGACTCAGCCAAGTTGAATTAGGATGAGCAAGCTAAAATCTTTTCAAGCGGAATCAAAGGGCTTAGGTTTCTTTAGATACATGTGGAATTTCTTTGAAACCAATGGACTCTTATCATTACATAGATCTAGTTGTAGAAGTTGACAAAAATTTATCTATGCAAGGAGTTGTCAGCTACTGTCAAACAAAGCTATAGTTTAAGTGATTGGAACCATAAAAAATAATTCACACACTCCATTTAGATTTTGTGATTGTGACTGTGCAAAGAGCATAAACTTAAAAATATGTTGCACCATCTTAATTGCAAAAATCAATTTATAAATTATACACAAATGTATGCCTTCTGAAGGTTAAGATGTGTGATGACGAACCTTCTTATTAGAATTCACTCTATCATTGTATGCATCTCTAAATAAGTTATCTAGATTTTCTTTTTCTTTATTAAGGAGTATAACTGAATATTTGTGAATCGGTGGCAATTTTTAAGATGTTGAGACTGGAAAAGGATTGAACTCTAAAAATGCTCAGCTAATAGAATCTTAAAAATTGGCACAAAAAGGCCAACAACCAAGAGTTGGTTTATGCCTTTTATGAGTTAAAATGCAAAAGGAATCATCATTCAACCCTATGTAGTACGTATAAACATTTTCTCTGGGATAAAAAGGTATTAGTATCTGATTGCCATTGAAATTCATCATGTCAGCTTTGCCATTGTCATTTTCCAAAACTAGATGTGATGGATGGTTAGTGCAACCAATCAATTTATACCATGCTATGACTATTATGATAACAATTAATTTATAAAAGAGGGATGTATCGTTCCAATAATGGTCAAATTCATGTAAGACTAATGAAGGTGAGATGTAAAAAAACATACCTCTGCCTGCCTCCCAGCATGTAATCTAACACCAAATGCATCGTACATCACCTGCCAAAGAGTGTTCTGTCAGAAATCTTTACTGTGGAAATGTGCTACTAGCAAGACAGCAAGTAACCAAATATAATCATGATATACTACTTCTAGCATCACATGAATAATAAAAAATTTCAGAGCACAAGGCCAAGATATCAGATAACCATCTTTGCATCCCCATCTGCTTATCCTTTTGGCTGAGGCAGGGAGGTGGTGACAGTTTACTCTTTTGCAGAGGGCTGCATTGTGCAGCCATGGAGAAGCAGAGAACAAAAAGGAAAGAGGAGGAAAAGAATGATAAAAGAGAATGAAAGAATTAAAGAAGGATCAGCCAACCATGCCAGCCAACCCCTTCCTACATCCTAATTGACCAAAGATTTATCATGTTTTGGATTATTTATCTTGTCGGTTGAATTTTTATGAATATGTTTGATGAGTGTAGAAATAGTTTTTGAGTCTTATAATGTTATAGAATAAGAAAATGCAAAGTGCAAAATGAGACTTTGCTGAAATTGCACAGAAGTTTTGAAGTTTTCTACTGTTCTTCCTTCTCCCACTACTAGAATTTTTGGTAATCTTTGCTGACCCAGGGTTCATTATTCAAGATAACCGTGGCATGCCCAATTGCTAGAATTTCGAGCAAACAGATGAGAATTCAGTCATTTGTAACAAAACTCATATCTGATTTAAATATTCAGATCTACGGGTTCCACATAAAAGCCAATAAAGAGCTCTACCACATCAAATATGACACTATGATCTACCTGGATGTGAAATATGAGATAATTTAACTAAAAATAATAAGTAAAGAAAGCAAAAGCATCAACAAAAAATGCCCACTAACAGATTTTCTGTAAATAAACTGAATTTAGAAGAACCTAAGAATGTTAGCTTATGATAAATTAGCAATCACTGTTAATAACTTGTGCCACACCCTTGTGAATTTCAAAAGCCATCAATGGCATCTACTATCTATGAAAATGATTGAAGCATTGGACTGCAAATAGGCCCAGAGAACCAAATCCTCAGACCCCAAAGATGCTGCTAGCAGTTCATGACACCAAATACCCAACATACACTGAATTTGACTCAGGTTCAGGCCACTAAATAGGTGGTCTCACCCAAAGATTGTCCCAATCTAGATCAACAGGAATTGTGCTGAGTTAACATATGTATCATTGCAAGCCTATGATATGTTTCTTTACTTCTATTAACCCTAAAATTGTATGTCTTAATCCATCACCTGATTTCAGCTTCTAGTTTTTACCCTCAAAAATAATTCAGCTTCCAGTTTAAAATCTAAACCTGGTATGGAATATTCTCACTATTTTCTACCAAGATTCTTTTGGGAATGATCTCTTCCTTATCTAGAAAAACATCAAATATGTTTTTGCCATTAGAATCCTCCATGTTCCACTAACTCCTACTCCATGTGAATATTCTCAAAAGCTGATTTAGTAATAGGTGGCCCACCTTATACCAACCAATGACAAAATTATTTTGTACAAGCAAATTATAAGTTTATGACTGAGATTTCCTTCATACCATGCAAACATGTTACTTTAAGATTTGGACAGTAAAAGCAAAGTAAGAGTAAGGGATGAGGTTTCTTAAAGATTCCAAAATATCATGCCAAATGCATGCTGTAACCATAAAACTTAAATGCTATCTACTCTGTCTATATGATGCTCTACAAAAAAAAGCAGTCATATATCTTACCAACTCTCCAACCCTCCAACTCCAACTTATGGAGTGTTAGTTAGACACACTGCATGTCATGGAATCATGGCAACCCATAAAATCATCCATGAGAATTGCTCATGCCTAACTCTCAAATTAACCAACATGTTTACTTGCAATAGATGCTCATAACGAGCTTCATAATCAGAATTAGGAAAAAAGAGAATAGGCTGCAAGAAGAAAGCCGCATAGGTGATTGTGAAGACTTAGGACACAAATAAGAAAAAGTAAGTGGCTTACAATGCATGCTAATATCAATGCAGTTGCAAATGTAGAACCAGCAAAGCCTTCTTGGAAACCAATAGCTGCAGCAAGTGCAGTGACTGTGGCTGAATGGGAAGATGGCATCCCACCAGATCCAATGAGTTGCTTGGCATCCCATCGCTTTTCCTTGTACCTGCAGATCTAAATCAGATTAAATTGTTAGCAGAATTGGCTTATCATCAATAAGCCATTGGTGACACCTAAAAAACCCAAACCCTCATCTCAAGATGCAGAGAGAGAGAGAGAGAGAGAGAGAAAATCATACTATCAGCTCCCAATGATGCAACAAGTTGAGCTATCTATTTTAATATTCAAGTTTCAGAAGGAAGATGAAAAAGCAAGCATCACCCAAGAGAACTTTGTTTACCATTTTATTGTACCACATTTTCTTATTTGCTCTCTCCATGCACAAATGTTATGATCAAGACAATTAAGAAGTGAAGCACGTATAATATACGAGGAGTAAACAGCCAAGAAGCAAACTGCATGAAAACAGGAGGATCCTCAATCCCATAGGCAGCAGCAAGCTAAAGAATACAGCAAAGCTCCACATTTTTTCCCTTTAATTATCTTACTTCAGATTACCTTGGAATTCTTGAATGTCTTCACTTGCCAATGATTTTTAAGCTTAATAGTGGGAGTTCTTGAATGTCTTTCACTTGCCAATGATTTTTAAGCTAATTGCAAGATTCTAGTTCCCATAATTAGTTTTGATTGGTTGAGATAGATTGCAGGACTCTAGATCCCATGACTAGTTTCAATGGGATCAGTTCTACTTGAGTTAGGGATGGCAATGGGTTGGGTCTAAGTCCAGTAGGCCATTACATATACCCTATCTGCACTTGCCTTAGAGAGGGGCGGGATGGAGCAAGTAGAGTTAGACAAGGTAGGTTGGATGGATTGGATTGGGTATAGCTACAGAAAACTCCCTTTTCTTTTTGCATACAAATCATCTTCTTTTTCTTTTTCTTTTCCTTGCCTTGGGGAGGCGATTTTTGTGAAGAGTTATATATATCTGGGTTGGATTTGGGGCGGATTTTACCATTACCTGCACCCACTGCGAGTCGGGTAATCTGACTCTTTAGGGTTGTGCCGTAATTAGCGGATACTATTTGAGCAAACTGCAGGATTTGGGAGCTTCTAGTTAGTTTAAACCATTCACTCAACCCTCTTTATATAACGACTCTTGGTTTTCAACAATCACCTTGTTGGTGCAAAAATCCGCTTGCGCCGGAGAAGCTGGAGTCGAGGGAGTCGCGGTCGCCGCCGGGACCTGCAAAAGAAGTCTAAACCGGAGATGGGGTTGCTCCGGCAAGACCCTCCGACGCTCAAGTCAGTTCTCTACCTCAACAAGAATGGAGTGCTCGAACGAAAATTTTAGCAGAGTTTTTAGGTAAAAACGAGAGCTTATAGAATAACGTATCTCGGGTTCCCCTTTTATAGACGGAGGGGGCAACAAATCGACAGTGACGCCTGTAACCGTCCGGTCATGGGCCGCCCAGAGTCAGGAGGAATTTATTGCGGAGAGTAGTGGAGCGGGATCGTGGCTATCGCTGTGGCTCGCCACGTGGAATCAGTTACGGGGAGTGGAGCGGCGTCCGCTGTCGTGACTTGTCAGGGAGTGGTGGAATCGCAC
This sequence comes from Elaeis guineensis, assembly GCF_000442705.2. Lineage (NCBI taxonomy): Eukaryota > Viridiplantae > Streptophyta > Magnoliopsida > Arecales > Arecaceae > Elaeis > Elaeis guineensis. The sequence continues at coordinate 81,900,702 of NC_025999.2, forward strand.
AGAATCCGCCGCAGGGAGTGGAGAAGAATCGTGGCCGTTAATACGGCTTGTCAGGGGGTAATGGAGCTACGCAGGATCCGCCGCAGGGAGTGGAGCAGAATCGTGGCCGTTAATACGCCCTGTCAGGGGGTCCAGACTTGTCGGCCGAAGTTCGGTTGGAGTTGATAGCGAGGTCTTCTTGCAGTCGGAATAGAAGACGGAGTCCGACTCCCGCAGAGGTCCGGACGCAGTCTATTTGTAGTTGGGGTCGTAGGAGTCCGGCTCCCGTAGGAGTCCGGGCGGAGTCTTCCTTGGAGTCGTGGACGGAGCCCGGCTCCCGTAGGAATCCGGGCAAATTCCTCCTGCAATTAAAGTCAGGTGTGAAGTCCGGCTCCCGTAGGAGTCAGGACGGAGCTTACCAGCAGTTGATGTTGGCGACGGAGCCCGGCTCCCGTAGGAGTCCGGGCGGAGTCCTCCTTGCGATTGAAGTCGTGGACGGAGCCCGGCTCCCGTAGGAGTCCTGGCGGAGTCCGGCTCCCGTAGGAGCCCGGGCGGAGTCTTCCCAACAGTTGTCGGAAGTCGGAAGAGACTCGCGAGGATCGACCCTGCCAAGAACTGCAGTAGAAGTTGGTGACGAAGTCCGGCTCCCGTAGGAGTCCGGACGGAGCCTTCCTTGCGGTAGAAGTCATGGGCGGAGTCCGGCTCCCTTAGGAGCCCGGGCGAAGTCCTCCTTGGAGCCGTGGACAGAGCCCGGCTCCCATAGGAGTCCGGGCGAAGTCCTCCTGCAATTAAAGTCAGGTGCGAAGTCCGGCTCCCGTAGGAGTCCGGACGGAGCTTACCAGCAGTTGATGTTGGCGACGGAGCCCGGCTCCCGTAGGAGCCCGGGCGAAGTCTCTCTTGGAGTCGTGGACGGAGCCCGGCTCCTGTAGGAGTCCGGGCGGAGTCTTCCTTGGCGTCGTGGACGGAGTCCGACTCCCATAGGAGTCCGGGCGGAGTCTTCCTGCAATTAAAGTTAGGTGCGAAGTCCGGCTCCCGTAGGAGTCCGGACGGAGCTTACCGGCAGTTGAAGTTGGCGACGGAGCCCGGCTCCCGTAGGAGCCCGGGCGAAGTCTCTCTTGGAGTCGTGGACGGAGCCCGGCTCCCGTAGGAGTTCGGGCGGAGTCTTCCTTGGCGTCGTGGACAGAGCCCAGCTCCCATAGGAGTCCGGGTGGAGTCTTCCTGCAATTAAAGTTAGGTGCGAAGTCCGGCTCCCGTAGGAGTCCGGACGGAGCTTACCGGCAGTTGAAGTTGGCGACGGAGCCCGGGCGAAGTCTCTCTTGGAGTCGTGGATGGAGCCCAGCTCCCGTAGGAGTCCGGGCGGAGTCTTCCTTGGCGTTGTGGACGGAACCCGGCTCCCATAGGAGTCCGGGCGGAGTCTTCCTTGGCGTCGTGGACGGAGCCCGGCTCCCATAGGAGTCCGGGCGGAATCCTCCTGCAATTAAAGTCAGGTGCGAAGTCCGGCTCCCGTAGGAGTCCGGACGGAGCTTACCGGCAGTTGAAGTTGGCGATGGAGCCCGGGCGAAGTCTCTCTTGGAGTCGTGGACGGAGCCCGGCTCCCGTAGGAGTCCGGGAGGAGTCTTCCTGCAATTAAAGTTAGGTGCGAAGTCCGGCTCCCGTAGGAGTCCGGACGGAGCTTACCGGCAGTTGAAGTTGGCGACGGAGCCCGGCTCCCGTAGGAGTCCGGGCGAAGTCCTCCTTGCGGTTGAAGACGTGGACGGAGTCCGGCTCCCGTAGGAGTCCGGGCGAAGTCCTCCTTGGAGTCGTGGACGGAGCTCGGCTCCCGTAGGAGTCCGGGCGAAGTCCTCCTGCAATTAAAGTCAGGTGTGAAGTCCGGCTCCCGTAGGAGTCCGGACGGAGCTTACCAGCAGTTGATGTTGGCGACGGAGCCCGGCTCCCGTAAGAGTCCGGGCGGAGTCCTCCTTGCGGTTGAAGACGTGGACGGAATCCGGGCGAAGTCCTCCTTGGAGCCGTGGACGGAGCCCGGCTCCCGTAGGAGTCCGGGCGAAGTCCTCCTGCAATTAAAGTCAGGTGCAAAGTCCGGCTCCCGTAGGAGTCCGGACGGAGCTTATCAGCAGTTGAAGTTGGCGACGGAGCCCGGCTCCCGTAGGAGCCCGGGCGGAGTCTTCCCAACAGTTGTCGGAAGTCGGAAGAGACTCGCGAGGGTCGACCCTGCCAAAAACTTCGACCGAGGGTATTTTATGCCCGACACCAATCCCCCACTTCCGAGTTTGAATTTCGAATGAAGGAAGTACAGAGAGGTTGTCGCAGCCGAAGTTCTCCTGGCGTCCGGGTGCAACCGACCTTGGATATGCCGGCATTTAATGCGCGTATGCTAGAGCCCTTTTTCCGATTAGGGCGACCCGAAGGGTCTTTTCGGAACTCCCACCGAGACGTGATCCCAAGCGTCGCGTAATGAAAATTTGTGAACAGTCAATCCTCGATAGCGGCGAGTGGGACATGCGGGACACGTGGTAAGCACCGGTTGGTCTAGGGACACCCGCCACCATAATTGCGCTAAGATCCACTGCCTATTTAAACCCCCTACCCTTTCTTCGGGGCTTTACTCTTCTTAAAGGACGGCACCTTTCCTTCGTCTGAGAGCCTAGCTACTCAGCCACTCCCCTGGTGCCCCTGCCAACTCCGAGCGTCCTCCGCGCCGGCCTTTGCCGTCTCTCTGCCATCTTCAGCCCCCCGATTCCTCTCTAAGGGGTTTCCCCACCAGGTCCTCCACCCTGGAGGCCATCCTCAAGAGAATGCCAAGGGCTTGGAGGAAGGCAAGGAGGAGAACAGCGGTCTACGAGTTCTCCGATCATCGAGCGGCCGCTGAAGGTCCTCGTCGCTTCAAAGGGGGCCCGAGGAAGAATTCCTTCAACAACAGAGATTTAATAACGGGGACCGCCGGTAAAGGCGTTCTGCCTGAGAATTTCGGAGTAGCAAGACGGGGTGGCACCGATCAGGAGGGCAGAGCTGTCATCACAAGCTGTGGCGGGATCCTTGATGTCGTCGGGGCTGAGGGACCAGAAGTGGTCGGCGTCGACGGTGGGACAGTAAAACTTGTTGCGGGGACGGTGGAAGTAGCGCATGCCGACCTTGCCGGAACACTTTGGACGGTGGTTGTTACGGAGCATTCGGTGACGGCGTATATCTCTGGCGCCACCGCTGCCTCCGGGGTGACTCCGGTTCTTCTTGAAACAGGTCTTCGTCGCCGCTGCCGTTGCCCTTACTGCCCCCTGGAATCTATCCCATCCTTTTCCCCCTGGGGTTGGGACTTCGAAGGTGGAGTGAAACAAGGCGGGGCGAGAGACGATAGGCCCGCCACACGCACCGGAAAACGCGGTCGGAAAGGATAGAAACGGGAAGAGAAGTTTGCAGCTTGAAGCGGCCTCCAGTGTATCCTTTCCAAGCCGTGTTCTCGAGCCTTGTAATAATGTATTCCTTTCTGGCTCTCCGGGTCTTGTAACGTACGTCTTGTTAATTGAAAAATGAGAAGGAGATTTTGTTACCTCGTCCGCACTTTGCATCGACTTGCTGTCTGCCGAACTTCCTTCATCTTTTCTTCTTCTTTCTTCTCTCTCTCTCTCTCTCTTTTCTTCTTTTTTTTTTTTTTTGACGTCGTCCTTAGGTCACCGGTGGCTCTTTTATTCGTGTCGAATTGTTGCTTGCCGAGCTCCTTTTCGGATTTTGCGTCGTTCGAAGATGCCCGGTTGCCATTGTATCGACCCATCCTTTTCGTCAGCGGCCGCAGACTTGCCTGGGGGCCATTCGGGCTTGGTGTCCCCCTCAAGGCATGAGCTCGGGGGCCTGAGCTTCTGTCACCCTGAGGAAGTTGTCCTACCTTGGATTTGCGTCGAAAGTTTTCTTGAAAGCTGGGATTCCTGATGAGAGCCCCCAATCCCTGCTGTGACAGGGTTCTCTGCACCTTGGACGTTGTTTGTTTTCCAAACGTCGCTGATGTGGTCCATCGCCTTCCTTTTTCCTTTTCGCTTGGAATTTTTCCTCCGCTTTCAGAGAGGCTACGGGAGTTCGGCTCCCGTAGGCGAAGTCGGGGCGAAGTTCGGCTCCTGTGGGAGTCCGGACGAAGATTACCAGCGGTTGAAGTTGGTGACGAAGCCCGGCTCCCGTAGGAGTCCGGGCGGAGTCCTCCTTGCGGTTGAAGTCGTGGACGGAGTCCGGCTCCCGTAGGAGTCCGGGCGAAGTCCTCCTTGGAGCCGTGGACGGAGCCCGGCTCCCGTAGGAGTCCGGGCGAAGTCCTCCTGCAATTAAAGTCAGGTGCGAAGTCCGGCTCCCGTAGGAGTCCGGACGGAGCTTATCAGCAGTAGATGTTGGCGACGGAGCCCGGCTCCCGTAGGAGTCCGGACGGAGTCCTCCTTGCGGTTGAAGACGTGGACGGAGTCCGGCTCCCGTAGGAGTCCGGGCGAAGTCCTCCTTGGAGCCGTGGACGGAGCCCGGCTCCCGTAGGAGTCCGGACGAAGTCCTCCTGCAATTAAAGTCAGGTGCGAAGTCCGGCTCCCGTAGGAGTCTGGACGAAGCTTACCAGCAGTTGATGTTGGCGACGGAGCCCGGCTCCCGTAGGAGTCCGGGTGGAGTCCTCCTTGCGGTTGAAGACGTGGACAGAGTCCGGCTCCCGTAGGAGTCCGGGCGAAGTCCTCCTGCAATTAAAGTCAGGTGCGAAGTCCGGCTCCCGTAGGAGTCCGGACGGAGCTTACCAGCAGTTGATATTGGCGACGGAGCCCGACTCCCGTAGGAGTCCGGGCGGAATCCTCCTTGCGGTTGAAGACGTGGACGGAGTCCGGCTCCCGTAGGAGTCCGGACCTTCGACTTTGCTCAAGCTAGGGCGAGGTTCTCCTCCTGTCCTTAGCAGGGCTGTGGGGGCGCGTATGGACGTTGCAGGGCCTCTCCCCCCATCCGGTCTAAATGGAACCGGGCCTTCGACTTTGCTCATGTCAGGACGAGGTTCTCCTCCTGTTCTTGACATGGCTGTGGGGGCACATTAGGGTGCTGTAAGGCCTCTCCCCCCATCCGATCTAAAAGAACCGGGCCTTTGACTTTGCTCATGTCAGGACGAGGTTCTCCTCCTGTTCCTGACATGGCTGTGGGGGCACATTAGGGCGCTGTAAGGCCTCTCCCCCCATCCGGTCTAAAAGAACCGGGCCTTTGACTTTGCTCATGTCAGGACGAGGTTCTCCTCCTGTTCCTGACATGGCTGTGGGGGCACATTAGGGCGCTGTAAGGCCTCTCCCCCCATCCGGTCTAAAAGAACCGGACCTTTGACTTTGCTCATGTCAGGACGAGGTTCTCCTCCTGTTCCTGACATGGCTGGGGGGCACATTAGGGCGCTGTAGGGCCTCTCCCCCCATCCGGTCTAAAAGAACCGGGCCTTCAACTTTGCTCATGCCAGGACGAGGTTCTCCTCCTGTTCCTGACATGACCGTGGGGGCACATCAGTGCGTTGTAAGGCCTCTCCCCCAATCCGATCTCGAGATAATCGGACTTTCATTTTAGGTATGTTAGGATGAGGTTCTCCCCTCGTTCCTAACATAACTTTGTTTCAAGCGTTTGAAGGGGTTATACCCAGTCGTGACAAATCCATGCCAAATGGGAAGAGCATGTCAAGTAGAAAGGAATTTAAATTCAAGGTGAGATCATAAGCGATGCATTTACAGGTTTCCTGAGTCCCACAGTTGCGGGAGGTCTACTCCTCCTTGAGGCCCTCCGGCGATGGAGTCAATGGTCCCGATGGGAGGTCGATCTCCGGGCTGCTCCTCCCTTCTTGGCGGTTCAGGTTGCGGTAGGGCCCTTGGCCGATCTCCTCTACCCTCAGGCCGGTGTCGGATGAACCTGTCGAGTCGACCTCGCCGGATGAGCTCCTCGATCTCGTCTCGGAGCTGGATGCATTCCTCCGTGTCGTGGCCGTGGTCGCGGTGGTAGAGACAGAACTTGTTGGGGTTGCGCTTCCCGGGGTGCGTGCGCATCCTCTCCGGCCTAGGGAGCTGCTCTCTGACCTCCATCAGTACCTGGGTCTTCGAGGCATTGAGGGGGGCGTAGTTGCGGAACCTTCCCGGTGGAGAATCCCGCCGAACCCCGCGATCCAGACTTCTCTGCCTGCGCATCCGGGGTGGAGTACGGGCACGCTTGTGCCCAGGAGGGGATCGAGAACGCGGCCGGGCTTCTCTCGACCTTTTTTCGATTGCGGGCTTACCCGAGTCTCCCGCCTGCCGCTCCCTCGCTGTCTCTTCATCCTTCATTTTGAAGGCTTCTTCCGCTCGGGCGTATCCTTCAGCCCGAGCCAACAAATCAGCAAAATCTCTGGGGTATTTCTTCTCCAGGGAAAACAAAAGGTCATTCTTTTGAAGGCCGCCCTTCAGAGCGGCCATTGCGACTGATTGGTCCAAGTTCCGGACCTCCAGCGCCGCGACGTTGAAACGGTTGATGTAGGCCCGAATGGACTCCCCTTCCCTCTGCTTGATATTGATGAGGGACTCCGAACCCTTCCGGGGGCACCGGCTGCTGACAAAATGGGCCACGAATTGGTGGCTCATCTGATCGAAAGAAAAGATGGTACCCGACTTCAGCGTCGAGTACCAGTTTCTCGCCGCTCCCTTCAAGGTGGAGGGGAAGGCTCGGCACAGAATGGCGTCGGGAGCGCCATGAAGTAGCATCATCGTCCGGAAGGCTTCCAGATGATCGACCGGGTCTGAAGTCCCGTCGTAGCTCTCGAACTGGGGGAGCTTGAAGTTTGGCGGGATCGGTTCCTGCATGATCATTTGAGAGAAGGGAGGGTCAGTGCAAATATCCTCATCATAAGCGGGGGGAGCATGACAGAGTTCTTCGATCCGCCGGTTCATCTCTTGGAGTCTCCGGTCTAGGAAATCCTCCCGACTTCGAGTCTCGAGGATCCTCTGGCAGAACGGGGGCAGGGATCTTCCAGGGGTGGAGTCGTGGTCCGATTGAGGGCTCTCCACCCTCGAATTCGTTTTCCCAGGAAGGACGGGGCGGCTGGCCCAAGTGGCCCGCCCCACCGTCGGATTCTGGTGTTCCGGGGACACCCTTTCCAAGCGCACTGATGCCTGCGGCTGCTGCTGCTGCATAGCCTGCACAGCTTCCGTGAGGTCTCTAACCTGCTGTGCTTGCAGATCAAACCGCTCTGCGCCGACCGCCGTCGCCGGAGGAGGAGGAGGGGGTTGAGAAACAGGAGGGGAGGCCGGAGCCTGAGATCTGGCCGCGGAGGCTGTGGATCGTCGCGTGGACGCCTTGCGGGGAGGCATCGAGCAAGGACCAAGCGGAGAAAGGAGGGGGGAGGGGACGCCGGAAGAGATGCCCGGGGGCGGTCCCGTTGAGCGCTCCTTTAAGAACAAGGATACTGCGAAGACACAGCCCCTTCCTCTAGCGCCAATCCTGTTGGTGCAAAAATCCGCTTGCGCCGGAGAAGCTGGAGTCGAGGGAGTCGCGGTCGCCGCCGGGACCTGCAAAAGAAGTCTAAACCGGAGGTGGGGTTGCTCCGGCAAGACCTTCCGACGCTCAAGTCAGTTCTCTGCCTCAACAAGAATGGAGTGTTCAAACGAAAATTTTAGCAGAGTTTTTAGGTAAAAACGAGAGCTTATAGAATAACGTATCTCGGGTTCCCCTTTTATAGACGGAGGGGGCAACAAATCGACAGTGACGTCTGTAACCGTCCGGTCATGGGCCGCCCAGAGTCAGGAGGAATTTATTGCGGAGGGTAATGGAGCGGGATCGTGGCTATCGCTGTGGCTCGCCACGTGGAATCAGTTACGGGGAGTGGAGCGGCGTCCGCTGTCGTGACTTGTCAGGGAGTGGTGGAATCGCACAGAATCCGCCGCAGGGAGTGGAGCAGAATCGTGGCCGTTAATACGGCTTGTCAGGGGGTAATGGAGCTACGCAGGATCCGCCGCAGGGAGTGGAGCAGAATCGTGGCCGTTAATACGCCTTGTCAGGGGGTCCAGACTTGTCGGCCGAAGTTCGGTTGGAGTTGATAGCGAGGTCTTCTTGCAGTCGGAATAGAAGACGGAGTCCGACTCCCGCAGAGGTCCGGACGCAGTCTACTTGCAGTTGGGGTCGTAGGAGGAGTCCGGCTCCCGTAGGAGTCCGGGCGGAGTCTTCCTTGGAGTCATGGACGGAGCCTGGCTCCCGTAGGAGTCCGGGCGAATTCCTCCTACAATTAAAGTCAGGTGTGAAGTCCGGCTCCCGTAGGAGTTAGGACGGAGCTTACCAGCAGTTGATGTTGGCGACGGAGCCCGGCTCCCGTAGGAGTCCGGGCGGAGTCCTCCTTGCGGTTGAAGTCGTGGACGGAGCCCGGCTCCCGTAGGAGTCCGGGCGGAGTCCGGCTCCCGTAGGAGCCCGGGCGGAGTCTTTCCAACAGTTGTCGGAAGTCGGAAGAGACTCGCGAGGGTCGACCCTGCCAAGAACTGCAGTAGAAGTTGGTGACGAAGTCCGGCTCCCGTAGGAGTCCGGACGGAGCCTTCCTTGCGGTAGAAGTCGTGGGCGGAGTCCGGCTCCCGTAGGAGCCCGGACGAAGTCCTCCTTGGAGCCGTGGACGGAGCCCGACTCCCGTAGGAGTCCGGGCGAAGTCCTCCTGCAATTAAAGTCAGGTGCGAAGTCCGGCTCCCGTAGGAGTCCGGACAGAGCTTACCAGCAGTTGATGTTGGCGACGGAGCCCGGCTCCCATAAGAGCCCGGGCGAAGTCTCTCTTGGAGTCGTGGATGGAGCCCGGCTCCCGTAGGAGTCTGGGCGGAGTCTTCCTTGGCGTCGTGGACGGAGTCCGGCTCCCATAAGAGTCCGGACGGAGTCTTCCTGCAATTAAAGTTAGGTGCGAAGTCCGGCTCCTGTAGGAGTCCGGACGGAGCTTACCGGCAGTTGAAGTTGGCGACGGAGCCCGGCTCCCGTAGGAGCCCGGGCGAAGTCTCTCTTGGAGTCGTGGACGGAGCCCGGCTCCCGTAGGAGTCCGGGCGGAGTTTTCCTTGGCGTCGTGGACGGAGCCCGGCTCCCAAAGGAGTCTGGGCGGAGTCTTCCTGCAATTAAAGTTAGGTGCGAAGTCCGGCTCCCGTAGGAGTCCGGACGGAGCTTACCAGCAGTTGAAGTTGGCGACGGAGCCCGGCTCCCGTAGGAGCCCGGGCGAAGTCTCTCTTGGAGTCGTGGACGGAGCCCGGCTCCCGTAGGAGTCCGGGCGGAGTCTTCCTTGGCGTCGTGGACGGAGCCCGGCTCCCATAGGAGTCCGGACGGAATCCTCCTGCAATTAAAGTCAGGTGCGAAGTCCGACTCCCGTAGGAGTCCGGACGGAGCTTACCGGCAGTTGAAGTTGGCGACGGAGCCCGGCTCCCGTAGGAGTCCGGGCGAAGTCTTTCTTGGAGTCGTGGACGGAGCCCGGCTCCCGTAGGAGTCCGGGCGGAGTCTTCCTGCAATTAAAGTTAGGTGCGAAGTTCGGCTCCCGTAGGAGTCCGGACGGAGCTTACCGGCAGTTGAAGTTGGCGACGGAGCCCGGCTCCCGTAGGAGTCCGGGCGAAGTCCTCCTTGTGGTTGAAGACGTGGACGGAGTCCGGCTCCCGTAGGAGTCCGGGCGAAGTCCTCCTTGGAGCCGTGGACAGAGCCCGGCTCCCGTAGGAGTCCGGGCGAAGTCTTCCTGCAATTAAAGTCAGGTGCGAAGTCCGGCTCCCGTAGGAGTCCGGACGGAGCTTACCAGCAGTTGATGTTGGCAACGGAGCCCGGCTCCCGTAGGAGTCCGAGCGGAGTCCTTCTTGCGGTTGAAGACGTGGACGGAGTCCGGCTCCCGTAGGAGTCCAAGCGAAGTCCTCCTTGGAGTCGTGGACGGAGCCCAGCTCTCGTAGGACTCCGGACGAAGTCCTCCTGCAATTAAAGTCAGGTGCGAAGTCCGGCTCCCGTAGGAGTCCGGACGGAGCTTATCAGCAGTTGAAGTTGGCGACGGAGCCCGGCTCCCGTAGGAGTCCGGGCGGAGTCCGGCTCCCGTAGGAGCCCGGGCGGAGTCTTCCCAACAGTTGTCGGAAGTCGGAAGAGACTCGCGAGGGTCGACCCTGCCAAGAACTTCGGCCGAGGGTATTTTATGCCCAACACACCTTATTTAGCTCGTAGTTTGCTCCCAGAGAAGCAAATAGGAGCAGTGCGCGGGGAAATTTTAAGAGGAAATTGTCCCTAATAAAAATTCAGGGCAGAAAAATTCCAACAAAGAATGAGTCCAACCGGACAACGTTCATTAACAAGCTAGAAGGTTCAGATGAGAATAATTAGAAGAAAACAAAACAATGATCTAAAAAAAAATCCCATAAAAAAAAATAATAACAAACAGCCCAAAGATCCAATCCCTGTTTCGAGAATCATCACCACGGTACGGTATACGAAAGCAATCCAAGATCAAAAAAGATTTTTTTTCTTTGCTTTCTATTTTTCTCTTTTTCAAATAAACAAATACGTGATCGACATGTCGTGACTTGAAAAAAAAAAAAAAAAATCGAATGCAGATGTAAGTTTTGTCAATAAAACAAATCCGCAAGTCCCGCACATGGCAAAATATGAACTAAGATTCAAACCTTCAGTTTGGATCAAACATAATTCATAGATCTTGAGCCAATTCCGACGATTTCTAAAAGGCATCACAACAAAAACAAATTTTTCTCACGGAGATGAGGGACTGGAGGAAAGGGAAGGGATACCAGGTGGTAAGGAGCTTGGCGGACTGGGCAACAGCGAAGGCGACGAGAGCCGAAATGAGAGGATAGTTGTGGAAGGCGGAATAGAAGGAGAACGAGGTGGCGTCCGAGGTGGAATCCTTGGCGTCGTCCATCCCCTTCTTCTCTACTCTTCCAATCCCCTCTCTCACTCTCTCCCCCCACCTCCCTTCCTCCCCCGCTCTTCCTCTGTCTCTCTCGCTCTCTCCCTTGCTTTGTTGTCCTTACAAAATCTTAATCGAGATGGAGATCGAGAGAGAGGGAGAGAGATAGAGAAGTGGCGGGCGGAATAATTCTTCAACGAATTGGCAAAGCATTCGGAGCTGGGCTAAACAGCGTCATACTGGTACCCCGCCATAAACGGGAATATTTGCCACACTTCTCGTCAGGATCTATCCTGTTACTCGTCCGAGGTTATTTTGATTGAAAAATTAAAAATTATAGTTTAAAAATAATAATTAGTATAACATTATAAATTTATAATTGTTACCATAATGATTTTGGGAATTTTTTGTTACATTTTATATTAAATAATAAGGGGAAGAAGCCATTGTAATTGGTAATTTAGTATTACAGATGCAATATGTGGTTATTTGATGTTTACATCGTTTCTCTAATAACATATTTTAAAAATTTAAAAATCTTTCAATTTTTTTTTTCATATTTTTTGGTACATCATCTTTGGATAGTAGCTCTACAATTGCTCATTATATTCTACTACGAGACATTATAGTGGTGATCATAATAATTATTATTTTAATATAAAATAACTCCAAATCACACAAAAAATGGGGCAAATGATTGCTATTGAAATGAACAATAACAATATTGGAAGAGATCGATTCCAAAGGACCAGCATGTTTCTTAAAATCTTAGCTGGAACAATTTTATTTATTTTATTTTATTTTCTTAATATTTTCATCATTTTGATGTTTAGAGATCTTAATGATCCTAATAATAGATTATTAGGTTGGACCGATTCAAAAATTTTATTTTTGTTTTGCTTAGAGTCGGTCAATGCATATGGCCCAAGTAAATGATTTGTGCCTTTGTATTGCCACCTAGTCGCAACAAGGTAACAAGATCTTGCACAACTCCAGTAGTGAAAAAAGGCAGAAATTATAGTTGGCTCTCTTGGTGCTCACGCATGCTATCTACTTGGCTACGTGACCAAGGTGTTGGCAAGCTGAGCTATCTGCCTAATAACTCCATCTCATGCACGCATTGCTCGAAGTTTCTTGATTATTGCAATGCTTAAAATTAGTAGGTGAATAATCATCTAATTTTCTATCATCTCTCGTAGCCTTAACCAATCTTCAAAATAGAAGAATTAAAATGAATTGTAATCAAATACAATTATAATATTTGACCAACTAATTTTGTAACATATATGTATATATATATCATTTAGGCACTTTGAGTATAATACAAACATGCACAGCCAACACAAGGGACTTATTTCTTCACCTGCAGTTTATCAACTTTATGAACTATCATGTATTAATTGCTTTTTCTTTTTTGTCATTGAGACAAAATCGATGCTATTTATAGTTTCACTTGAAAAGATATTTAATGAAAAAAAATATGATAGTCGTTCTTATTTTATGCGGTAGTGCTGCATTTCTTTTGTTTTTTCATTTATAACTATTTAGCTGGAGAAAAATAATACATGCAATTAAAAGGGTGGGATTATTATTTGTACACCGCTTGTTAATTATATGAATTTCCATCTACCTAATACTAAGTTAACATGATTTAACCATTTCTCACTCAGCTGACGGGACAGTCGCTAGAAGCTCTCTTTTACATAAGTTCAATACAACTCCATCACATCCTGTAGTGTCCATGCAGGGTTGGATCCACACACAATTTGATATTAACTATGATTTGTAAGGTCCTTGTTACTGTCCCTCACCTCTCGCACTCTCCCTACTTGTAAAGTCCTCGTTACTGACTCCCTTTTGTAATTTTTTTATATAATTAATATATTATGGAAGGAAGCTAGCTACTTCCTTCATTTTATAAAAGAAACATGATTTAACCATTGTGTTAGTAATCTTCACAATTACTTCATAAGAGATAGTTTAGTAAATGTTTAAAATTCATGCACAGCTTTCTTCTGACAAGACTTTCATCATATTGTAGCAATGGAGAATCATTTGCCATGTCTACACAAAACTAGAGATCCTTGTCAAGGCTATCGCTTTCGACGTTGGGATGTGCCGTGCTAGGTTGGTTTTCATGCAGGCCTTCTGGGTGAAGGGGTCTCAAGTGGGTGAAGTGGCTTGGAATGCTTGAAGCCTTGGAACAATGCAGGCTAGGATTTTTTTTTTTTTTTTTTATTTATTCGATAGGTATTATATTCAAGGGAAATATGGGTTGACGTGGTGGGCTGCTATAGGTCTGGTTTGTAACTGAGTTAATAAATCAGGTCTACTTAATAATTCCTCCATTACATGAGAGCATAGCCCTCACCATCTCTCCTCAACCCCAGTCCCCCCCCACCTATTCCTTCTTCACCACTCCTCCATTGTCGCCATTGTCTCCTTTAAAATTTGCGATCATGGATGGCATGACCCAGATCGAGCCTGAGCTTGAGGCAATATGCTACTTCCTTCTTACTCGTAGCAACAAGCATGCCACATGCATTGCCACCTGTAAGTGTTAGATGTCATTCGTCTAATCACCGGTAATATCAATCACTATGGTTTAAATTTGACCGCTATCATAATTCGTGTGGATACTATTGGAGATGTCAAGAGCTTATTTGGGTTTTGATTGACAAGGATGAGGTGGAGGTCATGGTGAGCGACCTGGAAGGCCAAGGTCTTGCCAACGCTATTGATGGAGTCAACGATGATAGCCCAGGAGTTGTAGCGGACACAGAGGTTCTTGGTAGGGCAAAAGAAGGAGATGAAGAACAAGTGTAGGATGGTGAAGGAGAGTTTGACGGTAGGAAGCCTAGGGAGAAGAGGAGGAACCATGGCAACCTGGTTAACTCAGTGCTTTATGTCATACCCCAATATCTCCTTCCTACTTGTGTGATTCAACAAATTGGTTGTATTCACCTATTCTTCTTTTGGAAAAGATCCTCATCAACTATGAAAAATCTCCAGAGTTGAAGGTGGACCGGCTAATATCTGTTTGGATCCATTTTTGCATATAAATTTATTAGAATATAGATAGAATTTTGAGTATCCAACTAATATCTATATTTATATCCATATCTGTCAAAGAAAAATGAATATGGATATAGATAGACAACTATCCAATCTATATCTTAATATCTAATTTAATTTATTTCATATTTAATTTTATATAGTACTTATTAATTTTTAAAAAAAATATATAACTATATTAATATGTTATTAAGTTAATTTATTATTTATTTAATCATATTTTTGATTCTATAGTTATAAAGTTTAATAATTTAATTTATATTGATAAGTATAATAAATATCTCAATAAAAATATCAAAATATATATTAATTAATTTTTATTCTTTGAGAATTGATACTTTTACTTATGTTTTGTTGGAAAATTATTCACCAATATAAAGAGCCCGATCTGTAGGACTAGAAAAAGAAAATTGGATGCAAAATGGAGTCAAAAAGGCCCAAAAACTAGCTCAAAAGCCAAGCCCATGCCGTTCGGTCCATTACGGTCCACGAAACATCAGGCGCAGCTCACTGAAACAGTGCACGATCTACCTCACGGTCCATAGACTAGCTTGCACCAGATCTTCATGCAGCTCACGAGAACAGTGTTCTCGATCTTTTATCGCGGTGCATGGGAAGCAGGGCTGAGTTTTGTGCTATTGGACGGTGGAGAATCATTTAGGGCTTGATCGGATGGCTAGTGTTGGTTGTCGGCTGAAAGGAGTCTAGTGCACGATCCAATAGACAATATTTGATCTAGAGGTTGATCCGATGGTTAGGATTGATGCCGACTTGATCTGGGCTGTTTTGAGGCTGGATTTTGGCCATTTGATCATCATCCGACGGCGGGCATGGCTTGAGGACTTTGAACACGAATAGAAATCCGATTTCAATCCAATTTCAATCTAGTTTGCGCCTATAAAAAGGGCATACCATGAACTGAAAGCAAAGGTAGTAAGCAGTAGGCAGCCACAGCAAATTATATTTTTTTATTTTAGATTTTATTCTAGGTAGTGAAGGGAGAGTGGAGAAGAAGATTGCTTCAGGAAGAGGAGGTGCTGCGACAGGATTCTAAATCTTCTAGAAGATGTATCCAGGAGCAATGCTTAGCTAAACTGTAGTTTGTAGGGGAGTACAGATGTCCTTACATAATTTTATATATTTATTTTTTATTTTTTATAATTAATAAAATACTTTCAAGTTCTATTCACTTTCTTTTATGCTTGATTCCAGAATAAGTTACCTATAGGTGGGATGGATCATGATCTTGACAGGATATGGCCCATGCTCAACAAAAATAATTTATTCTAGGATTTGATATTTACATAACCTGTTAGAATCTATATAATCTAATCATTTGATAGCCTATATTTATGGGACGGGCTATAATCTTAATAGGATATGGTTCGTACTCGACAATATAGCCTACATTTAGGATTAATTTGCAAGATTCCTAATTAATTATGAATTTAATTGCTTAGATCAGAACAAATATCAGAATCTATATCTGTGATCATCTAGAAACCTAAAGACATCTTTTTATCATATATATCCCTCAATTCATCTTTGATTTAAATTAGTTAATTTTAATTAAAATATTACCAATTTACTCATCCTATCTATATAGTTTGAGTTAGATTTATTTTTGACCGCCTACGACGGTGATCATACATCCATATTTATATCCATACTTTCAATATTCAATTTGTATTTGCATCCATTCAAAATAATAGATATAAATTTTTGTATTGAATTAATATTGATATTGATATTTATATTTATCAAATAAAATAAATATGGATATAGGTATATTGGTAACTAATCCGATCTAATCAGTTTTCACCCCTAAAAGTCGCTGTCACATTAATTGAATATAATACTGTATTTCAGAAACTAAGGACGTGCTAGGAATTAAAGATCTGCAGCAAATCAAAATGGCTCTACTTGAAAAATTGGTGGCAAATGTTGGCCATAAAAAATAAAGAGGACCTCGGTATTCTATTGTAATAAATTATTTGAGATCAAACAAATTTACCCATTGGAGAAGAGATGGAATGAAATTATTGTAATCTCCATTATATTTTAGAATCTGAATGTTGAAGCACTTTTAGATGAGATAGATTCTAAAATTGGATGAGATATCATCCCACAAATGAAGCAGCTTTAGAGTCTTCTAGTTCATGATGTTAGGATTTGACACCTCAAGATTCAGTCTACACTGAGCCCACAACAAGGTCCGCGATGACGAACGGAGTTCAACAAGCTCAAGAACAGTCCAAACGGAGTCCGGATGGAGAAGTTATGTGTGTAACAAATCTGAAGAAGATGGCACGATCCACGAGGTGACGGAGGCCGGTGGAGGCCACGGTGGAGCGAGTGCGTGCGGCAGAAGGTAGCCCATGTCATTTTTTCCTCTTCTGATCCATGATGGACCATGGCAGGCCTATGGACCCTTAAGGATCCATAGGGAAAAATCGCGGCTCGTAGAAAACACTATTCATATAAACAGTATTCCGATGCTGAGGCTACAGTGGCGGGCGCGTGGATGCGGGTTTGGGCGGCATACAGATCCAGTAAAGAGGTTTTCTAAGGGCATTGGGAGTTGGATTTTATCAGGATTCAAAGATCATTTTTCACTCGAATTGAGCTCCATTTTCAACGTTGAATTCACGTAGTTTTGGGCCCTTTAAATAGGGACGTTGGGTACTGTTGAATAGAGCTGTAGAAAATCAAGAGTAGCTTGATGAGTTCGACAGAACTTGAGCAGCAGCCGCAAGCAGAGACAGCAACAGATCCTGAAAAGATACCAACAAAGAGCAGGAGTAGGGTACTTCAGGCAAACTATCAGGCAGCGGATAGCGATCGCTTCAAGGGCTCAGGGCAGTCTTTCTAAAGAGAGAATTTTTATGAGGGAGAGATTGGGTGTATGAGGGTTGAGGGTGTGATCTCTTCTTGTAATTTTTTTTTTTACATAGTGAAGCTTGCATGTCCCATGGAGGCGAGCCTTTTAGCTGATCCACATATTTTATTGTTTCTATTTTATTTCTTCTTTCTTCCTGCTGCGACGCATGGTATCGAAAAGGTTCTGTGGAGGTGGTGTTATGATCAGACATCTCCAACAAGTGATATTAGAGTAAGGTGGTACTAGAACACAGATTGCGGTGGTGGTGAGCAAGATTGAAGATGGAGAAGATGGACTCAATCAAGATGGAGATCAATAGGTTTGATGGAAAGAGCAATTTTTCTTGTGACAGGCAAGAGTGAAGGACATACTCATCCAACAAGGGTTGATCGATGCTCTCTTGTGCGAGGAGAAGCCGACTACCATAAGGTGCAGGATTGGAGGCGGCTCTAGATGCAGGCGGTGAGTACGATCCATTTGTACCTAACAGATGAGGTGGTGATTTATATACTTGATGAGACTTCTTCGACGATATTGTGGTCGAAGCTCGAAAAATTATACATGACAAAGTCTCTCACCAACACTCTCTTTCTCTGGAGGCAGTTCTACCAGCTGCGGATGACTAAGGGACAGCGTGCAGGAGCATCCTAGCCACTTTCAAAAGATCCTTACCAACCTCCTCAGCATTGGCAAGAAAGTTGAGGAGAAGATCAGGGTACTGATCTTGCTAGTGTCGCTTTTTCCTTCATATGAGTTTTTGGTGACTGCTTTTCTAGTGGGGAAGAGCACTATCAAGATGGACGAGGTTACTATGATGATTCTTCAAAACGAGATTTTCAAGAGGGAGAACCCAGCTTCGAGCTCAGGTGGCAGCTCAATTTTGGTGGTTTTTGGAGGAGTAGGAGGTGGTAAATGGAGTGACAGGAGATCGCGATGAGGACGGTCCAAGTTCAGGACAAGGGACTTGAGCAAAATCAGATGTTATCGGTGTGACGAGTTAGGGCATCTAGCCAGAGATGCTCTCAACTCAAGGATCAGACGAGGATTACTGCAGCAATTGCCAATAGCGAGTCAAAAGGTGATGTCTTAAAGATATCTGACGAGGTATCTATTTTTTTTTAGCAGTGAATTTTAGATTTTGCATACACCTATCATGCATGTTGCAGAGAGAAGCAGTTTGACTCCCTGGAGAGTAGTAAAGACACTGTTTATCTACCGGATGGATCGAGCTGTGCAATCAGACATATTGAGATGGTCAGGTAGAGGACATATGATGATGTAGTGAGGAGATTGGGGGAGATCCGATACATACCCAATTTCAGATGGAATCTTATTTCACTAAGCAGACTGGATTTGAGAAGTTACAGGACGATAGTTGGTGGAAGAATCTTGAAGGTATTGCACGACGATAGGGTTATTCTAGAGGCAAAGAAGAGGATGAGAGGATATTATTATCTGATGGGGAGTCCAGAGCAAGATGGAGCTCCAGATGGAGGTGGATCGGATATGAGATGCAAGACTCGGGAGGATAAGAGGTGATATCGCAGGATGAGATTCTTATTGCCATAGGAGATACCTCGAGCAGGTCTCAGGTCAAGAGGAGCACAGCATACGATGGAGATGGGATCAAGCAGCCTAACTTGATTCTCATATTTGTTCATCCATGATCAGCAGGCGATTGTCCCAAGGCATGGGGGCGAGAAGATCTAGAAGCTCTTAGAGTTAAGAGGAGAACGAATGTCGAGTTGAGATAGAGATTGTTAAGATTTGATGCCTCGAGATTCGATCGATATTAAGTCCACAGTGAGGTCCGCAACGACGAATGGAGTCCAGCTAGCCTAAGTACAGCCCAAATGGAGTCCGGATGGAGAAGTTATATATGGAAGAAGTTTGAAGAAGGTGGCACGGCCCACGAGGTGACGAGGGCCGGCGGTGGGCCGATGAAGGCCACGATGGAGCGAGCGTGCGGCAGAAGGTGGCCCAAGCCCTTTTTTTCTCTTCCAGTCCACGATGGACCGACTCCTGTTATCATGGACCATGGCAGGCCTATGGACCCTTAAGGGTCCATAGGGAAAAATCGTGGTTCACAAAGAACACTGTTCATATGAACAGTGTTCCAATGCTGAGGCTACAGTGGCGGGTGTATGGATGCAGGTTTAGGCGGCATGCGGATCCAGTAAGGAGGATTTCTAAGGGCATTGGGAGTTAGATTTTATCAGGATTCAGATCTTTTTTCACCCGAATTGAGCTTCATTTTCAACGCTGTATTCACGCAGTTTTGGGCCCTTTAAATAGGGATGTTGGGTACTGTTGAATAGAGCTGCAGAAAATCGAGAGTGGCTTCGTGAGTTCGACGGAACCTGAGCAGCAGCTATAAGCAGAAGCAGCAGCAGACTCCAGAAAGGTACCGACAGAGAGCAGGAGCAGGGTGCTTCAGGTAAACTATTAGGCAGCGGACAACGATCGCTTCAGAGACTCAAGGGGGTTTTCCTAAAGAGAGTTTTTGTGACGGAGAGCTTCTTGTGAGAGAGAGATTGGGTGTACGAGGGATGAGGATATGATCTCCTCTTGTAATTTTCTCTTTTCTCATAGTGAAGCTTGCATATCCCATTGAGACAAGCTTTTTGGCTGATTTATATATTTGATTATTTTTATTTTATTTTATTTATTTTTTTACTGTAATATGTGGTATCGAAAAGATTCTATAGAAGTAGTATCATGGCCAGACATCCCCAACACATGATACCCATGATAGTTCCATTTTTCCCCTTTTCTTTTTTTTCCACCAGCAACTACTCCAGCTACACACCCCTCTGCCCTGGCAAAACATATTGCTCCCCAAATACTGCAAAAGACAAATACGTTTTGCTCTCACCACAGATATTAAAGCAGCATAGACATTTTGGGATGATCCACTAATGAACTATGCTCCCATAAAGGACCACTTTCCTGCACTATTCGCCAACTAGTCCTTCAAAAACATTCTGTGAACACAAGGGCTTCAATATTTTTTGATGGAAACGGAGGCAGGGACTGCCACCTATGATTCATTGATAAAGAAAGAGTATTTACACAAGGATTTACAAGAAAAGATGCTGAGAGAAACTTAGCAAGTTAGAAAGGGACGAAAGAGCCGGGAACTGTAAGGATGAAACAAGAGAATTATGTCACTATTTACGAGGCCTGTAAAACTTGTCTTCAGACCTGTAAAACATGTAAAACCTTCAAACCTGTAAAACCCATCTGTTCACAGGGCCTCAGCCATCCATAAAGCAGAATGACCATGGCGCTGGTGCAAACCTACGGAGAATTTGCTCTGTTTCCATTTCAGCACCCAAAGGGCTCTTCCCTGCTGGAAGTCAAATTATTTAGATACACTTGAATGATCCAGCTTGTCAAGAATGCTATATAGTTGAGATAACCTCCTGATAGGGTCTGAAGGTATCCAAGATTTCATCTGAACAATGCACTATGGCTTCGACAAGGAGATGTTCTTCGCTTTAAATTCAAAAATGCATTGATTTCTTTTTTTTCATAGGCACCAGCAGATCGAGGAGATGAAACTATTCCATATCATGAGGGAGTGCACCTTTGGAAGTTTGTGTTGCCAGGGTCACCAGAGAAGTTCAAATAACCCAAGTAGGTGAGGCAAATCCAATTTATCAGAGAAAGAACTCCAAAGTCTAGAATAAAAGCAAGTTAGGAACAGATGCTGCACTGTCTCCTCTTCTTCTCCACACAAGGGGCGGTGCGAAGGAAAATTTCTTCTTTTGAGGTTGTCAGCTGTAAGAAGTTTGTTGTTGTAGGTGACCAATTGAAAACTTTTATTTTTGGGTAGAGGAAGCTTCCAATTCAGCCATGCAAATTCTGAAATAACTCTCTCGTAGGTGGAGAAGAGGTATGCATCCCTAACCTTGAAATAGCTCCGCTTGCTCCTGGGTGTTGCATAGGATCCGGTACCATATGATACAGTAGAAAAAAAAAATAAAATAAAAAATACAATACAAATACGTGGATCAACCTCAAGCTTATCTTCACGGGGTGTGCAAGCTTCATTACGAGAGAATAAAATAAAATCAATATAAGAGGAACTCACCATTCAATCCTTGTACAAGAATCTCTCAATAAAAAGTCTCAAAACCCTCACAAAAGCTCTTTGAAACTTCTCTTGAAGTCTTTCTGTACCTCCAAGACATCACCAGCTATCCAACGCAATAAACGGCTCATCAATCGAAGCTATATAGGCTCCAAAATCTCAAAAATACTGTTTCAGTTAGAATACAGAGTCCCAATCAACCCTAGAACCATCCGTGGCCGTCCGATCGTGACTAGCTCGCACCAGAACCGTCCGATCGTGCAAAATAGCCTCTGATCACGTCCGGATTGAGTTCCAGTCATCCAATCATGATCGACTGTGATCTGGACCGTCAGATCGTGCAAAAACTCTCCTGGACCGCGCGTGGACGGCATGTTCAGTCCACGCGGCCCTATGGACCACCCAGCGCCTCGCGGTCCACGGTGGACCGCACAGGGCGCTGGGCCTGGGCACCCCGTGCATGCTGGGCCGGCCCACGCGTGCGCCTGCACAGGGGCCACCCGCATGCTGGGCCATGTGCGTCTCCTCTGGGCCATGCCGCATTGCTGCCGGCCTCCACCGGCTCGCCACCAACCGCCGATGCCTCATGCATCGTGCCTCCACTTTGATCCTTATTTCACGCGTATCTTCACAATCTGGACTCCGTTTGGACTGTTCTTGGTCTCGTTGGACTCCATTCATCGTCTTGGACCTCGCTGTAGGTTAAATATGGATCGAATCTTAAGGCATATTTTATAATAATCTCCATCTTGACTCGATATTCGGCCTCCATCTGTCTCTAAGAGCCTGTGATCCATCTCACCCCCACGCCCTAGGGTATGCTTGCTATCTCATGGATGGGCAAATATGAGAGTCGAGCCAGACCGCTCGATCCCACCTGCGTCATGGGCTGTGTCCACTCTGACCAAAGACCTACTTGAGAAAGTCTCTTGCAGCAATAGAAATCTCACTCTGCGACATCGCCTCTCGTCCTTCCAAGTCTCCCGTCTAGTTTTCGATTCACCTCCACCTAGAGCACCACCTCGCTCTGGGCTCTTCCTGACTCCTGAAGCTCTACCTCGCACTAAGCTCTCCGTCAGGTAGTAATATCTGCTCGTCCTCTTCTTTCCCTCCTGCATAATCCTATCGCCGCACAATACCTTCAGAATTTCTCTACCAGCTATCGTCCTGTAGCTTCTCAAATCCAGTTTGCTTAATGAGATAAGATTCTGCCTGAAATCGAGTATGTATCGGACCTCCCCTAATCTCCTCACTGCACCATCATGTGTCCTTTACCTGATCGTCCCGATGCCTCTGATCGTACAGCTCGATCGATCCGACAGATAAACAATGCCCTCACTACTCTTTAGGGAGTCAAACTGCTCCTCTCTGTAACATACATGATAGGTGCATGTAGAATCTAAAATCTACTACTGCAAAGAAGTAGATAGCTCATCAGATATCTCTAGGACATCATCCTCTGACTTGCTACTAGCCATCGCTGCAGTAGTCCTCGTTCGATCTCTGAGTTGAGGGCAATCTTTGGCTAGATGCCCCAACTCGTCACACCGATAACATCTGATATTATTCAAGTCTCTCACCCTGGACTTGGACTGCCCTCGTTGCGATCTCCTATCGCTCAGTCTACTGTCTCCTGCTCTTCTAGAAACTATCAAAACTGAGCTGCCGCCATCTAAACTCGAAGCTGGATTCTCCCTCCTGAGAATCTTGTTCTGGAGAATCGCTACGGTGACCTCGTCCATCTTGATGGTGCTCTTTCCTACTAGAAGAGCAATCACCAAGGACTCATACGAAGGGGAAAGCGATGCTAGCAAGACCAATGCCCTAGTCTTCTCCTCAACTTTCTCGCCAATGCTGAGGAGGTCGGTAAGGATCTTTTGGAAGTGGCTGAGATGCTCTAGCACGCTCTTTCCCTCAGTTATCCACAGCTGGTAGAACTGCCTCTAGAGAAAGAGGGTGTTGGTGAGAGACTTCGTCATGTACAACTCCTCGAGCTTCGACCAAAGTATCATCGGAGAAGTCTCGCCAAGCACATAGATCACCACCTCATCCGCTAGGTACAAGCGGATCGTATTCACCGTCTACATCTGGAACCGCTTCTAATTCTGTACCTCCATGATAGTCGGCTTTTAATCGCACAAGAGAGCATTGATCAACTCTTGCTGGATGAGCATGTCTTTCACCCTCGTCTATCACAAGGAGAAATTGCTCTTTCCATCAAACCTGTTGATCTCCATCTTGATTGTACTTGTCTTCTCCATCTTCTATCTCGATCACCACCGTCGCAACCTATGCTCTGGTACCACCTTGCTCTGATACCAATTGTTGCGCAGGATCCGGTACCACACGGTGCAGCAGGAAGAAAGAAAAAATACAATACAAATACATGAATCGACCTCAAACCTACCTCCACGGGGTGTGCAAGCTTCACTATGAGAGAATAAAATAAAATCAATACAAGAGGAACTCACCATTCAACTATTGTACAAGAGTCTCTCTACAAAAAGCTCCAAAACCCTCACAAAAGCTCTCTAAAATCTCTCTTGAAGCCTTTCTGCACCTCCAAGACGTCACTAGCTATCCAATGCAACAAACGGCTCATCAATCGAAGCTACATAAGCTTCAAAATCTCAAAAATATTATTTCAGTAGGAATACAGAGTTCCAATCAACCTTAGAACCATCTGTGGCTGTCCGATCGTGATCGGCTCGCACCAAAGCCATCCGATCGTGCAAAATAGCCTCTGATCATGGTCGAATTGAGTTTCAGCCATCCGATCATGATCGACTGCGATCTGGATCGTTAGATCGTGCAAAAACTCCCTTGGACCGCGTGTTTAGTCCACGTGGCCCCTTGGATTGCCCAACACCTTGCGGTCCACGATGGACTACGTAGGGCGCTGGGCACCCTATGCGCGCTAGGCTAGCACCCGCGCGCACCTACGCTGGGCCCGCCCACACGCTGGGCTGCGTGCGCCTACGCACGCGCGTCTCCACCGGGCCCAACCGCGCTGCCGCCTACCTTCGCAAGCCGCCGTCGCCTAGTGCGCCGTGTCACCGCTTCGAGCTTTCTTTTGCACGTATCTTTACCGTCTGAATTCCATTTGGAATGTTCTTGACCTCGTCGAACTCCGTTCATCATCCTGGACTTCGCTGTGAGCTCAATGTGGATCGAATCTTGAGGCGCATTTCCTAACATTGAGTGCTATCACCAAAGGCCTTGTGATTACAGTTGCATTGACAGCAATATGTTCTTATCATAAGCAAGCAAATGCATGTCTTCCTATGATTAAGCTCAGAACAACAATCAAATATGACTTTATTGATGGAAAAAGAATAACATGTTGTTCAGTACTTAGGTGAACATGGAGATGAACGAGTGCAGTCTTTGCATTCTAATTTATCACCAAGCATTCATATGCATGCATGCACATAAACTTCATCTCTGTACCGGCATCAGTGAATTTCAAGGACATAAACTTGGAAAACTCGGTGAACTGTAAATTGAAGAACAGAACTGGCTCTGAACTACACACTACAGGTCTGTTTGAAATATTGAACTTGTTGCAGGATGTATCAGAACTAAGAGGCAATTTTAAGGAATTGCAAATAACCAATATAAATCCAAAAACGACACCTGGACAAGTGAATGAGAAGATTACAAAAATAATAAATTAAATCAAAAGAGTAGCTCAAAGTACAACTGAACAACAAAAGCAGAAAGAGAAATCAAAAATGGCAGGAACCCCTATGAACCTCTGCTTCGCTCTTGTGAACTTATAGGGGGAAAAAAAAAACAAATAACTTCACATGACCACATCATTATTTACACAACTAAATCTGAATGGAGTGAACAGGCTGCCCCGTAAAAGTATAGATCTCTACAAGTAAAAGAGAAGCTGTCTGATGGTTGTCATGAGTATATGCTGTCAATGAAACTTGAGATCCCTACATTATGGCACAGTTACACTTTGATTCCAACTCTGGAGGTTTCATGCTGTTGACTTTGTTTGTCACCTCATAATTGACGAGCGTGGACTCTTGGATACTTGCATTGTTTGCCAAATCCAAAGTTGGGGCAAATGCATCACCTTTCATCCTTCTCTCTTTAGCCCTACGTGATTTTGGAGTACATCTGCTATAAATCTTTTGCAAGTCCCTTTGGTCACGAACAGATTTTCCCAGGAATGTAACCGTAGGGCGGGAGGCCTCACTAAGCATCAACTCATTTTCCATCCCAATGGTCACAGCTTTATAGGCCAGATCATGAACAATAGAGCTGCAGAAGAGTATAGTATCAGTTGCTTCTTCCAGAGTTAAACTTCTTGATATTTGTCCCCTTTGGTTCTCATGCTTGATTACAGTCAATTCTTCTATATGTTCCCTTGGATCTTCTACTGTGCATACAGCTGATTTTTCTGTCAAATGCAAGTGCAGTTGCAATCAGACCAAACAACATTCAAGATACAAATTCTGGTAAGAATATAGTGCACTAGTGGTAATAAACAAATAAATTGGAAATTCTAAGCATAACCATCTCTTACCCCTTTCTTTCCTCTATTAGAGAAGGGAATAAAAAATGAATACAAATTCTAAAATGTGGTTTTGCTCTGCTATCGTCATGCCAACCAGGATCTCAGGAATTGGAAGCTGGAGACAACAGTCATCAGTCAAAATTCTAAATTTTGATCAATTGATACTCAACTGTTCTGTTTTCTGCACCACTGGCAGGGCTAAAATATTACACTCAAATGTGACCCATAACAAAAACTATTTTGATTTTTCATAAGCAGAACATCACCTACTTTTCCTGCTATGTATAATGGGAACTCCCAGATGTGACTGACCATTGCACATCCAACACGTGATCACGTGGGAAAGGGAAAAAACTAATTGCTTACTGGACTCGATCTTTATGGGAAAACTCCTAGGTCCAGTGATGGATCCTGAGGCCTTCATGCAATTCTTTTTTTCAAAATTTATTGAAATCTTGATGCTTTTCCTTGTCTATAACATGCGCTTCTTTCTAGGGGCTCCAGGCCTTAAAGGACCAGAAAGATAAGACTTTCATACATATTTTAATTGAAATAGCAGCCGTGGCCGTTAATGACTCTTACTGCCCTGGTGTTTAAGTGTTAACAGGTTCTCATTACTTTCTTATTTTAACTAGAGGCCAATTTTAATATTAACTATTTCCTTGCACTCTTGAATAGAGCATGTGCGTCATACATGCCGAGTCCTAGTGTGTTGTATGACAGGCTCTCCTTCTTATTGTTGGTAAAACATATTTGCTATCTCAAATGATAATGCATTTAATTATGTACTTCATCATTTCTACATATATAAGAAATAAGTTAGAGAACTAGAAGTCAGTTCAAGACATGTTATTGCAGATGCTCTATTTAGAGTGACTTTCATTTTACCCTGGTGCAGACAGCTTTGTAGTCCCAAGATCGAACGAACTACTTTATTATTATCTCCTTAGGATGAACTTTAATAAGATGAATCGAAGGTAAAACTAAACAAATGTAAGCCTAAATTCAAAACAAAGAAAGCCATAGGTATGAGTGTAGAAGAAATTTAATCAGTAATTTCTATTTTTCTATATGGGTATTCTCACATCCTTTTCATTCTCTATTTGCATATACAAGCCACAATACAAGTCTCTACTTATAAAATTTCAAGAGCAGAAAAGAAAAAAAATATATGATGCTTCATACGCATCCCTCCATGCCAGTTCAAAATAGATCTTGCCATATTGCAAGAGTCTAGATAAAATATGCATAGTCTTAGATTGACTTCTCTATTATTCATGTAATCTCGAAACAGAAAATTTCATGAGAGTAATGGAACGCTAGAAAAAAAGGGACAACCCCAAATTTAAGACAAAAATATGGAATGTAATCTATCTATCAACATTTTGGTAACATGTAGAGATTATCTTAAAGCTCACCAATATATTTAAATCATAACAAGGAATATAATGCAAATTATTAGAAAAAAAAATAGTAGAATTGAATGCAAATTTGATCCAAAGTATTATCATCAAAGTTGGCTGTACCAGTATCAGGATTTGCATCAATTGCTCGGTGGTACGGTATGGTCTGCTCTTGTGCTATGCTGTTCTGAGTTGTACCGACAAAGCCAAAGTGGGGAGAAGGATATCAAGAGAGAGAATGAAAGAGAGAGAGGAAGGGAGGGAGAGGGACAGAGAGGAAAAGAGGGAGAGGGAGGGAGGGAGGGAGAGAGAGAGAGGCCGAGAGAGGGGAAAAGAGGGCTGCTATTTTTTTCTTTAGAATTCACAAATTAAGTTGGCAATCTGCGACCCCTTATGGACAATGAATGGAGATGAGGGCTCGCGAGCCCTCTCTCCCCCTCTCTCTTGCTCCCCCTCCCCCTCTCTCTCTCTCTGTCTCTCTCCCCCTCTCCTTCCCCCCCTCCCTTGTAGGTTTTTCAAACCAAGGGCTAGATTGTGCCAGTTCCACCCAGGTACGATTCAATATGCCCCGAACCGAGGGGTTCAAGATGGTACCACCTTCCTTGATCACCATTATATTGGCATTAGATAAAAATCTAAAGCATAAATAGCACCAGTGGTCACCATCAATTAAGATTTCAAGTATTGGCTGATACATATACTTGTAACCAACTGGTATGGACTGTACCGTGTGCCAATATGATACACTCCCTTGGTACCGACACTTGGCACAACAGGTGTACCAAGTCCTATCCTTATAGATATGGCATGATAAAATATACGTGGTATGATCTGATACACAAACCATGTGATCAATAATATCTAGGACAACAAGCCTCTAGCCCCTATCTTGTGGAATATCTTTAAATGTTTAAAATATTAGATGTAAGCTAACATAAACCAAAACTCTGCAATGCAAAGTGTAATAGTACTCTCCATGAAGAAGCATAATAGTTCTCCCTTCCACTATTTTCAATCTTTTTGAAGGAAATCCAGATAATAATGATGATACAGTGTCTACAAAATGGCCCAAAATGCTCCTTAAATGAAACCAAACTTGAGAAAAGATTGGTCAGATTCTATCTGAATGGATTCTCTTATATTTGATACTCCTCAAAAGAACCGTCATTCCCAACAAATTTAAAGTTGATTTGGACCTATACCTTAAAGTTCTTTTTGTTGCTATATTGAAGTTTTACTATAACTTTTTATCTGATGTTGGTGAAAATTGAACCTAAGTCTACTAAATATGTACTTGAAGACCCAAAATATGCATTTCTTTTGATGAAAACTATTTTTGGAATTAGTTGAAACATGGTAGAATAACTTATCTCCAAACATATGCCCATCTCCCTATCTATTCTGAAATAATGGCGATCCATTTTGATGATGAATTATTTCAAGAGGGTTATAAATTAGAGGAAGATCCTATTGAAGAGGAGGATTAGTTTGAAGAGTATCCATTTAAGCATTTTTATGCTTCAACTTCATTTGGAAAGTGTTATGGACCACTGGTAGACATCTTATCATCATTAACATTTTAACTGCCTTTAGAGAGGACCTGAAGAGAAAAGGAATAAGCTATCATGCTTCCTAATGGAAAGACCCATTATACAGGGTTCTGCCCTATGTAGCTTACTTTTTGCACTCCACACACTAAACAAGATCACACAAGGCTGCAATAGAGGCTTATTATGCTGGATCTTATTGATCATGACCACATTAATGATATTTATATCAATCACCTTGAGTAACTATTATCTTTGATGTACATGTAGGAACTAGATTGCTATTTTCTTGAATGCCAATTTAATTGGTGGTACTTATTAATTGAACTTGTGATACATTCTATACTTCATTGTCAAGATAAAAAATATAGCTGTCATCATTAAGAAAATACTTACATGAAAATGAAATATTACCACATTTCATACTTGTCTTAAATATTATACCATACTATTATTCTTTTGTAATTTGTTGTTTTAATGATTCATTAGAAATGGGGACGTCGATTAGACTAAAAACTATATGAAGCTTGCTTAAAATCTTGAAAGATATCAAGATAGATACCGATATTGAAAAAGGAAACTTAAAATTCAGGAAAAAAGACAGAAGCCCAACAATTAATCACTCAAGACATGATGATCAGACTTACCAGTTAGAGATGCCAACATAAACATTCAATGGGTAACAACATGTGGTTTGTTTAAAGATGATTAGAGAAGCATTAAAACAACTTAGATATACTTAGTCCTCAATCACTCTTGATAAAGTGCTTGCTAATGCAATTGTAAGAGATATTTTTAGCCTTAATTGAGCTTAGAGCCAATTGAGGAAGATGTCTATCCACTGCGCGATACCCTGAAAAACTCGTATGTGTGGTTATGAGACTCCAGCCCGTGAATTTAGACTATTTCTAGAGCAGCGAGGAATGCTAATTAGAACGAATTTGATGAATTTTATATTGTGCATAGTCTGGGACATCTGTGCATGCACATGGAGATTGGAATAGGGGCAAGATGACAACCAAGTTAATTAAATAAATAAATGATATTTAGAGGATCTGAATGCATCACATCCAACAAGCTGAGCTCTGATACAATGCTAACTAAACACTTGAACTCAAAAGCATTAGATGTTAGTGTATGAGAAAACAATGTATATCAACCTTGGCAGTTGGGAATTGTTGGATTTTATAGTTTATAATTTCTGATTTTAATTTTATGGTGACTCAAAATTACATATTCATTTTATATTTTTTTGGATAAATTTTCGTTCAGGTGCTTAGACACACATCTTTTGGAGATTGTGTGGTTATCCAAAGCATGCCATATCAAGAGATGCATCTTTAGAGGCATGCATCTTCTTACGCTTCTCTTTATGAAGGGATAACTAGCCAAAATAAATAGTGCATGGAAGAATACTTCCAAGGCATCCCATCTTTTGGTTTGCACCTTTTTGAATTCTGTGAACAGGAAGTTTTATGGTGGCTTATAGATAGAAAAAGAGAGTAAGAAGCATGTGCAAATACCTACTTGGAAGAAGAGAAATTTCCTTGCTTTCATCCCCAAATATTAGAGTTTTCTTTGTATTAATTTCTTCAGCATTTGGGCTTAAGCTAGTTCAAATTGCACTTGACTGGCCTTACTAGAATGCATCTTATGACTCAAAAACCTACTCATTGTATCCTGGTGGAGACCAAAAGAAATTAGTTCCACCAAAGCAAGGTGAAATCTACTCTAAAAAGAGCATCAATCATAGCATGCCTCGGATAACATTATATACCTCAAACTTATTTCTTATATGTACAGAACAACAAAACATATGTTCAGTTAACTGCATCACTTTTTTCAGATAGCAAAATGTCTCCCAACACCTTCGTGCATTCCATTCTAATGGAGGTAGGTATGATAAAAGATCTGATTTTTAACAATACATGTTAAAGAGCATAGCGAACAGTCTCTACCATACCCACTTGTGCAATGAAACATAGCAGTCACAAAAAAAAAGAGAGAGAAACATACAGGATAACATCATGGTGCTTGTTCAATTTAGGTAGCAGTAGGTCAATTCTAGAAGCATTTTTGTCCCAATATCATCTGAAGATAGTCCATTCACAAGAATTAGGCAAGTTCAATGCTACTGATATCCAAGTCACCACATGGTTAGAAAGAACCCTTGAATAGAATTTAAATTAATATTTGCTTTAGTAAAGTGAATGTTTTTCTTGTCAAATCTTTATATGATGAATTCCTCACTTAGACTGGGGTTAAAGACTCATTCTCTTAGTACAATCTTAGTCTAGATGCTTTCCAAGTCCAGGGTTATAACTGAAGGATTGCTTTCTGATTGTGTTGGGTATGCCACTTTATCCACTAACTGGCCCTTTACAATTCATGATACAATCCATTCTCCCCTAAATCTGCATTGGCTAAGAATTCAGAACCAGTTCTTGTAGACTGATGACAAGTTGACAGCCATCATCAAAATTTGCCCAAACCTCCATGGAGCCTTCTTAACTTTAGTTGCTCTATTGACAGTCACAAATTGATACCGTATGGCTTGGATGATGACATTTATAATGGCTTATTTTATGTTTACATCAAAAAAAGGAAAATGCTTGTTGAGTAGATTAATGATACGATTGCTCTTTTTTTAACCAAGTGATATATTTGTGAGATTACCTTGCATACACCAACTGAAGTTCATAAACTTATCTCATACTAATAGTACCAAAGCTTCTACCAAAAAGAAATGAAGATGGATTTTGAAATGGAGAATTCATCAAGCAACACAGATGACATAGTGATGCAAACGTGAGGTTGCAAAATCTAAAATTTCAATTAAAACTTTTGAAACTAGTTAATCCTTTTTATGTTTTGAGAATTCTAGAGAACTTTAAACACAATAAGCAATATAGCAAATAAAATTTCAGCAAGAAAGTGATAGTAAAATCCAACTAAGAGCGACACAAAGATGATGGAGAGCACATCATATAAGGAACAATAATATTACCCAACTAAACTGCTGATAAATGTTCCAACAAAAGTAGTAAGTTGGATCCTATCAGGCATAAAACTCTTAGTTTTCGGTTGATTCAACAAGAACGGATGATAGTGGAGGGATGGATAGAAAATAATGATATCTGAGATAAGGAGAGGTTAGGATTCAAAAGGGACAACAATGAATCGATCGCGTGACTGCGGGGGGTCCACGATTGACGAGGATAGCAGCTACTCCACAGGTAGAATTTCAGCAAGAGGGGGAGGAAGGAAGAGAGGGGTAGTAGTCAGGAAGAAGTGTTGACGAAGAGGAAGAAGCCAACCATGCCACGAGAAAGAAGTGACATGATCAATAGGAGAAAGGAAGAAGATAATAGATCAATAAAAAATTTCTGATCTTCAAAAATCTGTCCTCCTAGGCTCCAAAGATTGGATATTTATAATGCCAAAAATCAGCCTCACATTGATTTCTATTGTCTCTTTATTTTTTAAGGTAGCACTGCATTAAAAATCAGCTTGTCTCTTCATTTTTCAAGACAGCACTGCATTAAAAATCAGCTTGTCTCTTCTTTTGTCTTTTCATTTTCTCCAAAGCACGGACTCAAAAAGTTACAAGATGAAAGAGAAGAGGAGGCATTAACTTTAGCCCATTACTCCCCCATTTTCTCCAAGGCACATGCTCCAAAAAGTCATAAGATGCAGAAAAAGAGAAGACATTAATTTCAGCCATGTTGGTTTTGGGTTTTGGAGGTAATTTTGGTGGATAATAGGTTTAGGTTAGCCGAACCAACTAATACTAATTATCTTAAGCCTGAATTAGACACAAACTCACAAAACAAAAGAAGATGGCATGAAATAAAATAAAAATGATGATCGCGGCACTAGTGGCTGCATCAATTCTCCCCAGATGGGAGAGATCTCGACCCCGTCGAGATGGCATCCTGAAAACCATGGTACAAGTCCTCTCAAAGGCGTTGTAGCTCTATCTCAAAAATCCAACTATTATCAGTCAATGGACGACCATGCCATCGCACCAAGTATTGACGGTGAACACCATGGCACGTAGAAGACTAGCTCACATCCAGAATATCCTCCACCTCCTCTAATGGTGCCTTAGTGTCAGTGCAGAATGGCAAGCCACCAATATCGATAGTAGAGGGATGCACTCCATGGTACTCATAAAGCTCACTGACGTTGAAGATTGGAGAAGTCGACACCTTCGGGGGCAAATCAATGAGATGGGCATTTGCTCCCAATTTTCTTAGGATTTTGAATGGTCCAAACTTCCTTTTACATAGCTTACTATAGCCTCCTGTGGGGAACCTCTCTTTCTTGAAATAAACTAAGACATTATCCCCTTTATTAAAATTCATACCTCGACGGTGTTTATCCGCTAAACTGCTAAATCCTTCTACTTAACAATGCAATCCCGCGGCCTCTAATGGACCTGTTATTGCACTTCTTGAATAGGTTTTAGGTAAGATTCTACATCTGCACTAACTCTACTAGGATTGGGTATAGGCGCTCGATCAAGAACATGGGCTATGGGATGGCCATATAAAGCTTCAAAATGGGATTTTTCAATAGTTCAATTTATGAAACTATTATAAGCAAATTCAGCTTATGGTATTATTAAATCCCATTGTGTTGGTTTTTCTCCAGCCAAATATCTTAAAAGATGAACCAAAGATCCATTTACTACCTCTGTCTGCCCATTAGTTTGTGGATGGTATGAGCTGCTAAAATTCAATTTACTTCCTGCTTTCGACATTAAAATTCTCTATAAATGACTTAAAAATTGTGTCTCTGTCAGAAATAATTGTTTTGGGAATGCCATGCAAATAGACTATCTCATTGAAAAACAATTTTGCAATATATGATGCACTAGAAGTTTTTTTGCATGGTATGAAATGAGCCATTTTTGTAAAACGATCAACAACCACAAAAACAGAATCAACTTGCCATACAGTCTTTGGTAGGCCTAAAACAAAGTCGATAGTAATATCTTCCCAAAGAGCAGTGGGAAGGGGAAGAGGAGTGTATAGATCCATATTTTGAGTTTGTCCTTTAAATGTTTGACAAATTTTACATCTTTGAATGAATCTCTCAACATCCTTATTCATGTTAGGCCAATAATAACGCTCTTGAATTAATCCTAAAGTTTTATCTCTCCCGAAATGACCTCCTAGCCCACCACTATGCAATTCCTCAGTCAATGCCTCTCTTAACGAACCCTGAGGAATACACAATTTCGACTTTCTAAAAAGATATCCATCCTCGGTATAATAATCAGAAGATGACTCATTATTAAAGGATAGACACTTTTGTAGGATGGGGGCAAAGTGAGGATCATTCTTATATTGATCTTTAACCACTTCAAATCCTACAATCTCCAATGAAGCAGTGACAAGCAAACAGGTTTGACAGCTAAGAGTGTCGGCAACACGATTGTCCCTCTTGAATCCTAACCTCTCCTTATCTCAGATATCATTATTTTCCAGCCATCCCTCCACTAGTGCCGTGATCTTCATTTTTATTTTAAAATGATCAAACCAAAACAAACGTTTCCAAGGAAGGAACTTGCTCTGATACCAATTGACGCAAACGTGAGGTTGCAAAAACTAAAATTTTAATTAAAACTTTTGAAACTAGTTAATCCTTTTTATGTTTTGAGAATTCTGAAGAACTTCAATCACAATAAGCAATATAGCAAATAAAATTTCAGCAAGAAAGTGATAGTAAAATCCAACCAAGAGCGACACAAAGATGATGGAGAGCACACCATATAAGGAACAATAATATTACTTAACTAAACTGCTTATAAATGTTCTAACAAAAGTAGTAAGTTTGATTCTATCGGGCATAAAACTCTTAGTTTTCGGTTGATTCAACAAGGGCTGATGATAGTGGAGGGATGGCTGAAAAATAATGATACCTGGGATAAAGAGAGGTTAGGATTCAAGAGAGACAATGGTGTACCGATCGCGTGACTGTGGGGGATCCACGATTGATGAGGATAGCGGCCACTCCACGGGTAGAATTTTAGCAAGAGGGGAAGGAAGAGAGAGGCAGCAGTTCGGAAGAAGTGTTGACAAAGAGGAAGAAGCTAACCACGCCACGAGAAAGAAGCGACACGATCAATAGGAGAAAGGAAGAAGATAAGAGATCAATAGAAAATTTTTGTTCTTCAAAAATCTGTCCTCCCAGGCTTCAAAGGTTGGATATTTATAATGCCAAAAATCAGCCTCATATTGATTTTTGTTGTCTCTTCATTTTTCAAGACAGCACTGTATTAAAAATCAGCTTGTCTCTTCAATTTTCAAGGCAGCACTGCATTAAAAATCAGCTTGTCTCTTCTTTTTCCAAGACAGCACTTGTATTAGTTTCTTTTGTCTTTTCATTTTCTCTAAAGCACGGACTCCAAAAGGTCACAAGATGAAAGAGAAGAGGAGGTATTAACTTCAGTCCATTACTCCTCCATTTTCTTCAATGCACATGTTCCAAAAAGTCATAAGGTGTAGAAAAAAAGAAGACATTAATTTCAGCCACGTTGGTTTTGGATTTTGGAGGTAATTTTGGTGGATAATAGGTGTAGGTTAGCCGAACCAACTAATACTAATTGTCTTAAGCCTAAATTAGACACAAACTCACAAAACAAAAGAAGATGGCATGAAATAAAATAAAAACGATGATCGCGGCACTAGTGGCTGCATCACACAGTCTGTCGTAATACAGTGAAAAGGAGGAAAGTCTTATACAGATCTTACTTGTGAGGGCTAAATGCAGATTTGCACAAGTAACCTTGAGTAATATTAATAGATCAAAGACATGGAGAATAAACCCTCAGCAAAGGCATATGCTCAATATTATATTTATGTCAAGCTCCAGAATATAATCTAGCTATTTTTTTAAGAGATATTGGATGTTATAACAAAAGATATACCAGCATCAATACTGTAAAATAAAGATCAATTTAGAAAACTATGAAATGAATCCAAATTTGATACGTGGGAATGCTAGGGCATCTCCTATTCCTTGGAATAACATCAAACCTAAATAGGAATACGTGGTGAATGAGGATCCATAAAGCCAACCCCAAATAGTTGGGAAAATGTGGAAGGTTATGGTTATGGTGATAGCAAAATTGAATAACTAGATGAATGAAGATACTATGTTAGAATAGATTAAACTATCACAAACTTCCAATATGCTCACTTGACATCAAGAGAAACAATTGCAGAGTCAAATATATTTTGCAACATAAAAGGTAGAAAACTTAGTCAAGAGAAAATAATAACAAGATTTGAGGAAAAAGGTCAAGAAGCAAATATAACATAAGACTAACAAAATTAGGAAGGAAATACATACCATAGACACCATGAGCATGATTGATAATGCTAGAATCCAGTGCCAAAGCCAACACATCCTTCTCTGACATTGTGGAAACAGAATATTCACAAGAAGCCTCTAACACCCTTGTATTGTAAGAGTCCGTACACTCCATTTGTGAAGTTTGTAAGCAGCCACGATCATTTTCAAGGCCCATATTCCGGTTGCCAGAGCTATGTCTGGGAGCATCATTATGGTCAATTTCACAAATATTACTCTTTCTATAGTCTTCCTCAATTATAGAGGATTCTGGAATACCAACAGATTTTTCTTTATCTGTAATTCTCCTATGATTCTCTTGGATGTTTTCATCACTCACGCATGAAACACAGTCCTCATCATTTGAATAATCTACGGTTGGAATACCATGCAAATAGTTACTTTGTGGGTGACTCAAAAGTTTAGAAGAAGAAGCATCTACATCCTTGCAGCATTCAGCATGAACAGAGAGGCCCCCGTCATGCGGAAGTTGCCTAAAAGATGGGGATTGGTTTACAGGTAATTCTGTAGTTTCCAAAGAATCACCATGATTTTCAGTGACCAACATCGTGTCTCCTAAGGCCTCACATTCCAGACTTCCAGCAGAACTGCAAAACTTTTCTTCAGCTTTGTTCTTGGTGGGAACCAGAGCTTCATGGGAATTTATTTTAACAGATGAAAGTGATGGACCAGTGTTTAGAGCTTTGGCATCATAACCGCTTCTCAAATTTTCTCTCTCTCCTTTCTGGCTGCTGAACTGCTGTTGAACATAAGCCTCTGTTTGTCCAGATGATCCCAGATCAACAGAAGAAGCTGAAGAACTATCCCTTTCATTGCTGCATAGCATGGCACTTGTATTTTCACTCACACAAGAAGGATTGGAACAAATTATATTTCTAGCAGAAAATAACCTCCCGCGCACATCATCCAATTTATTGCTGTTTGACCTTTGCAATACAAGTACAGATGCACCTTGTCCATCAAGATCATCAATCATTAAGCTTTGGTGGGGACCATCTTGTGATCTATTGAATTTGCTTTCCTGACACCTGGTAGCATCTACTTCTAGCTGATCATGTGACTTCTGTTCAGAAGGATCCTTCTTCCTTTCATCTAGCACAAACTGAAGAGGAAAACTGTCTGGAATGCAATCAGGACCCTGCTCATTGTCTGTTTCCTGGTGATTAAGCACAGCCTGACCAATATTCTTCTCAGATAATTCAGACGTCTCCATTTTGAGCTGCAGCTTGCTACACAGTTGATCTGTCCGAGGAGGCATGTCAGATTGAAGTGCTTTATTCAGAGTCATGGGTGTGGTAGTTTCAGTTAATCCTATAGAAAAGTATTTTTTTCGAGCACATTCTTTACAAACATCAGTTTTCCCACCAACTTCAACAATAGAGAATTTTTTTCCACATGTAAAGCAAACCATCATTCCATGACAATGAACTTCAGAATGGTAACCAGCAATATATGAAGATTCAGAAGCAGTCTTAATGCTCACTGCATTGCCAAGGTTACTAGTTGACTTTTCAAACTCCTCTGAATTGAGTTTAGCTGGAAAAGCTCTATTAAAATTCTCATATCTACATTGCCCAAGGTCATCAACCATCTCATGCACCTTATCTGAGATAAAAGCTTCCTCTTGGCAGTCAAGATCTTGCATTTTTCTCCAACCACTGGCCAGATCATTCTGGTGACAGTTATTGCTAATAATATGATGAGCAATACTGGTAGTTTGCTCGGAACTTGCATTTTTGGTATGCATGTGTGAAGAATTCTTGGTGATCATAGCATGGTGTGAATTATCTGCTTCCTCAACATATAACATTGTCGCTGGGGCACTTGAGAGAAGTGGCCTGAACATATTCTGAGGAATTTTGTGATTTTCCTACGAAAAACAGAAATTAAGCAGAAACTTTGTGATAATAGAACACAGATGAAGGAAATGAAACCATGTGAGATCATCAAAGCCCAAGAATAAGCAGATGGCCTTTCAGAAAAATCTGGAATGTCCACGATCTTTTGAAAGGAGATTGAATCCTGAAATTTGTGACAGACCATGTTGTGAACACAAGCCTTTTGTATTGGAAACATTGAAAAGAATTTCTCTGGGAACAGTCTCATAAGAAATATGAAAATAAAGAACTAAACCTTAAAAGCGATCGAGCAAAAACTAAGGGCATGTTTGGTATTGTTGCTGTTTGTTTGTTTATCAACAAATTAGTGGAATACCAGTAACAAATGTCACCAGTCTGGTGAATTTCCAGACTTGGATAGCATACATTAAGGTCAGCCTTTTCAGAGCCACATAAGACATGAATGACAAAGAAGTCTAAAAACTATAATGCCCCCTTTTCTATGTTCAAACGCAGTATTCTGAGTCAAAGTGAGATAAGCAAAGAATCATATAAAACAAAGTAACTATACCAGAAAAATTTTTAGCGCAAATGAGAAAAATACCATTCAGTGTTTTAGGTTTTGTTAATATGAATTGATAATTTGTGACAAATAAACCAAAAATAGAAACAGTAATCAGAATAAAAATACATACCATCTGTTGAAGTGAAGAATCAAAGGATCTTTTATGGGCAGAACTTGCAGAAAGTGTGCTGAATGGTTTCTTTGAAAATGCCATAGCTCTGCTATTACCCAAAACTCCATATTTTCTTGCAGTCGGGCTGACAGAGATACCGATGGCAACCGACTGCTGAGAGTCAAAATCATCATCACCTGAAGATGCTACAGAGCCCCTACTGTGGGAACTCAAGTGATCTTGTTCTCGACTGTGTGACAAATTGGCACGTCTACATGCTGTTGGTGACATTGACTGCCTTCGAGAATTTGAAGATGAATTTCTGGATGCTGGCGACAGACCCCTTCTATGTGATGCTGGGTGATCCGATGGGGAAGTTCGAAGGTTTGGAGGCACATCAGAAGAGAAACTGAGGTTCAATTGCCATCCTCGTAATTCTGGAGAAGCTGAATTTCTGCGGGTTGTCTTTACAGGAGATGCTCCCCTTTTTCCTGAAGAGGATGACTGCCAGCTTGAACCAGAGTTTGACCTCCGCAACATGGGAGTTGAAGACCTTGTAGTAGGCGATGAGGTTTTATTTGGAGGAGTAGAGGGTCTTCGTGTAGGCGTGATTGGTCGCAAAGCTGGAGACTGGCTAGAACGAGGAGCAGAAGATGACCTTCCTTTTGACTGACTTACAGTATAACTAGATCGTGTAGAAGGACTTAGTCGATGTGGACTGGCGCTGCTTCTACTTGTCTTGTTCATCCTGTCAGTCTGCAGTCACAGATAAGAAATAAAGGATGCTCCTAAAAGAAATAGCAGAGAAAAGGGTGAACTGCTTGTTCCAGGAATAACAAGAAGCTTGATAAGGTGCTAATCAACTACCATGGATGATCTTGAGATAGGTATGGGTTGAGCTCTTGGCCTTCCCCTATGGGAAGGTTTAGCTGGTTCTGGCACATCATCATCATCCAAGGATGGGAAAAGAGGAGTGTCAGGTGGCGTTAATAGCCTGTTCCATCAGAAGATCAACCATTGTAACCATCTTAAGGGCAAAAAAAAACTAAAGAAAAATTAGATTTCTACTTCATACTCATGCAAGAACAGTGGGTATGGAACACAAGAAAATGTGATAGGAAAAATCTATATAGGATTTACCATTTAATGTTTCTTTCACTGAGTCGCTTCAATTCTATGTCTACTTCAAAAGGTCAACTAGATAAACTGTTGTATGAGCTTAATGTAGATCAAAGAATGCAAGCAAGTTCTCCACAGTTACATATAAGACTAAGATGCAATCACAAATATACAACAGTCTGAGTATTGAATACAACTTACCAGTCATAGTCATTTTTACCAGCATCCACGTTCAGCAGGTCACTGCTCTCTCTTCGAACTGGAATGGTGGTTATGCCCAGCTTGAAATCCGAAGAGTCTCTTAATTTTGCTGAAGGAAATAAATTTCATGTTA
Organism: Elaeis guineensis; assembly: GCF_000442705.2. Lineage (NCBI taxonomy): Eukaryota > Viridiplantae > Streptophyta > Magnoliopsida > Arecales > Arecaceae > Elaeis > Elaeis guineensis. The sequence continues at coordinate 81,940,405 of NC_025999.2, forward strand.
TAATGACAGCCAAAAATTGGCTAACTAAGAATTATTGTCACGCCAATTATCTAAAGAACAGAGAGAATTACAAATAGAGTCTTCGAAATCATAAGAAGTATGAAGCAAGAAGTTATCCCTTTCCCCGTTCTGCATATCCTTAAACAGGGCGAGATCATCATCTTTGTTTTTGAGAGGTAATCCGCTCTCAAAACTGCGGCCCCTCTTGTGCGCATTCTCCATTCGATGCTCCCTCGCAGAAGAGAACCGCATCACTGTCGAAGGTGGCATCTTTCACAGCCGTGCCACTCTCTCTCAGAAAGATTCCATCCCTCCCATTTCCTCAAGCACCAAACTGATGATATCCATCACCCAAAAAGGAGTAGCAGATAATCCATCATGAAGGTAAAGCTCGCCGCATGTTCCAATGCCGTAACCTGTGACAGACAACCATGCTATTATTAATCACTGAGATTCTTGAGATAGAGAAGAATAAGAACATTACAAAACCAGGAATTCTTTCTTTTAAATTAAAAAAAAAAGAAGAAAATCTACAGTATGTGAGTAAAAAAATAGACTTCTGGTTTACTATGTATCAATATAAAATTTCATTTTGATCTTCGAAAAGGCACAAATAGTTGTCTGAATTTTAAATCGACTAGGCAAAAGAGGAAGGCAATGCGACCTGCCAATCTAGCTCTAGAATCTTTACTGAACTAGAAATCACCAAAAGGAGTAAAAAAAACATAATTAATGCTAAAGTTTCGAACTTGTCATGAAACCAGGAAACAATGCAATCCATCAAAACTAGGAAAGAACAAAAGGAAAACAGCAAAGAAAAACTCGAATTACTGCTCCCAGTTGTTCAAAATCGATCACATGACACTTCCAACTCTCTCACAGAACCCCAAAATCGTTTCTTCGACCGTTTCCCTTGCCTGGCATCCCCAATCCTTCCATTCCCCGCCTGTCCCGCTAAAGTTCCACTGTTTCGAGCGAATTTACCACCAAAAAAACCGGGATCCTTCAACTAAATTCCGTTGGAGCGATCCGCGGCGTGGAAGTACAGATCGGAAAGTGAGAGAAATCGCACTGTGGAAGTCCTGATTCCCCGGGAATTCAAAGGTTGCAGGACTTTGGGACGAAAAAAAAGATTAAATAAGAGAGATTAGAAGGTGGGAGACGAAGATCCCAACCGACCTTGTTAGGGTTTTTTTTTTTTATTTCACCCTAACGAACAAGAAGAAGGTTTCCTCAGTAGCAAGCTTTCGCTGCCAGTGTTCCCAGGTTCTCTGGATTCTGGAAGGCTTTTTCTTTTTCTTTTACTTTTTATTTTGTGTTTTTTCGTCTCTCTCTCTCGATCTTTTCTTCAGATGAGCTTAATTTACTGTAGAGACACTTGTTACTGCTCAGGCATAGGGTGGGAGAGCAAGACACCTCGCTGATGATGGGAGAGAAAAAGGTGGAATTGGAGGGGAACATGGGCCCTCTAAAGATTGGGCGTTTAGGAATCCGACCCGCTTGCGATCCAATTTATAGGCCAAACAATATTGGGGTTATGGTTCGATGTTTCATGTTTAATTAGATTCTAAAAGTTGGAATTTTGCTTAACATATTTTGATTGTTGAAGAGAAGAATCAAAAATAGAATAATTAATGTGAGGATTTGAAATATTTTGCTCAGAATAGATATCGTAAGTTTCATAATTGTAGAATCTTTCTGATATTTCTATTACAAAATTATGACTGGTGGTTTTGGAAAAAAGACAATATATCATGAATGCAATTTAGCTCAATGGATTGAAGATAAACCCCAAACCGAGACTCATTCTCTAATGAAGTTTGGAGTGAATCTCCAACTAAATTAAAACTAGTTTGATGGGTTTGTCGCATAATTTTAGAAGAAAAAAAAAGCTATCCTTATGTGTCACTATTTACATGCATGGATCAACAAATCAATGAACAACAGACTGTGATCAAACTGGACTCCAACATCCACTTGCACAGTTGCACTGGGATGCAGCAGGCCACTGGTCCCGGCCAAATTGATAGTAGCTTTTTTTTTTTTGTTAGAAAAGAAACCAAATGGTAGTTCTTTAAACTAGCAGGAAAGCCTTTGTTGCTAACAAAAGAAGACCTTACGCTTAACAAGGACTGGCTGATTATAGAGCCTAATCCACTGATTCTGGGGATAACCAGGATGTTGAGATGTGATAAAACAAAAAGGGTTTTAGTCATGGGCAACAAAGTATCCATCGGCGGCCCCTAAACTTAAGTCTTCTTTAGTATCATTGCCAGGCTTGTGCTAGCTACTCTGATAGAGATGGCTTGGAGACACTCATATCATATACGATGGTGAGAAGAAAAAGAAAACAGATGGTACTGCAACATAATATATCGGGACCTATTATTTTATTAAAGCAGTTGTTATTTAGTCATTTCATCACTGTTTAGAGAATGAAACCTTGTTTTATAGTACTTTACAAGGACGCATAGTCCATAAAATTATATCATAAAGGCAAAAAGTGATTTCAATCAATTATTCAGTTACCAAAGTCATTTCATTTTGTTTTCGCCAAATATACATTGCTGACCTTTTTATTGATAAGCTTTTTGGGTCTCATGTTTAATTAACATGGTATCAAAGTTGAAGTTCGTGGCTTCATTCGAACCTATCCTAGAGATCAAATTTTCAGACCCAAACATGATCTATGGGTTTATCGATTCTATGATGGTTTTGGCCTTGATTAGCTCAGCTCATTTGATACAGCTTTGTTTTCGCGGTGGTCGGTCAATAAATTTACTACATTATACATCCATCAAGGGCTACTCCAGTAGCACTCTAGCTTTGATGCAAATTGGTCCCAGCTTTGAAGTATGTTGCGAATTCAATGGAAGGTACAAAAAGAGCGTGTGACAAGAATATGGAAGGTCAGTACAGTAAGCATCATTGTCACTGTGCCTGACTTTCGTGAAATAGGGAAGCACTTGCCCCGTGTACCCTTATCATCCGCAGTCACATTTATGTGCGATGGTGACTAATGCAAGTAATACCATATCAAGATCGCTCAGGATTGAGAAATTCTCTATTAAATTGTGAACACAAGTGAGTTTCATATACTGATAAGATATCTAGGTTCACATTAAATTATTGTCATCGATCTCAATTTTAATTAAGATTCATCTTTGAATACCCAACAACTATGAAGTATGTGCCTAACTATTGCTTGTACCAGGCTGCTGCTTCTCATGGGATTTTAGAGATCTAGCTGGTGTGTTGCTTTTGCATAACTGGACCTTTAATTTCATAGCACGATTTTTCAAAGTACTTTTGCTTAATAGGAACCAACGATGATGACCAATCACTGGAATATCTAATTAAGTCGTGTGATGACTTTTGTAATAACTAGAGATGCCAAATGTAAATATAAAGAGTATCTGTCAACAAATTAAAATTTAATTGACACATAAGAATATTTATATATATGCATACATATTATATTCAAATAAGATCCAATAAGCTTATCAAATCTGGATATGACCTAATTATTTTATCATTTACAGATTATATTTTTTACAACCCTAATCATATGTGGACATGTATATTTTGTTGATAAAAAAGCAAGACAAAGGAAACAAACACGGTTGCATTTGGGGGATAGGTGAAAATTAGCTTATTCAGGCACAAAATTTCTTTTTCTTTGCATCGAAATATAGTCCAGTAGGTGGATTCACAATGTGCTGAAGTTGTTAAGAAATCAACTTTCTTTGGCTTTTGCTTCCAGAAAACACCAAATGGTACTGCATGCAAAATGACACTAGAGAACACTTGACTTTACTGGAGTCCATAATAATGCCAGTTAAGTTTGGAAAATAAATTATCTCCACTAGCTAGCAAGAATGTGAAGTTTCCACTAGCTCAGATGTATCTAATACAGTCATCAGTGTGCTGTTGGCTTCTTTCAATTACAAGCCAGCAGAAGTAGCATAACTTTCAGGAGAATCCAACTATCCCTAAGGATGAACAATAACAACTTATCAGCAGAGTAAAGTTTTTGTGAACTTAGAATGGGTGCATATAACATTGTACTGTTGTTTTATGTGTGAGGTTGGACCAACAGCTGATCCACTCAGCCTTCGGAAGAAGCTATGGCCGGTAGCATGAGAGGCAAACCGAACTGGGTTTAAGGAGTCAAGGGAATGAATATTGGGATGAGAACAAAAAGACTTGCGTAGTTTAAACCACAAGTAAAATTTATCACCAAAAGGTCCGAAGGAGTGCACTAAACTCCAATTGACTTCTTTTTAAGAAACCATAAACAATACAGACTAATTTGCCTTGTCAACAACCCTGGCCAAACATATTATTTCCCTTATCATTTTTATATCCTACTGACGGCGTGATTAAGATTATAATATCATTAGATATGTACCTTAAGAATATTAATGTAGGGATGACATTAAATTAAAACCATACCGATGCATTGACATCTGGATGGAAAACAATACTCTTGTGTTTGTTGACAAATTACAGACATTATTTTCAAAAATAGTCCTATGCTTCGTCACCTTGATTCTTTCATTAATATGTTGCCACTCATTATTAAGGAACCGACTCGGACGCTTTGGACCACAAATTATTAGTAAACATATGATGCATTATTGATTGGTTTAGACTTTGGAGATTAAAATGTACAATGCCTAGAGGGGCACACTGAAATAAAAAAGTACAGGTGTTTAGACTCCCAATCATTGGATCAAAGCAACATGGTAAGATTGGCTATGATTTTCTTAGAAGAAAATACTTCAAAAGGCAGCCAAAAGCACTAGTTCCTCCTAGGCAGCCTTCTACCTAACTAGATTTCCAACTTCCCAAGACACTGGTGGCAAATCAGTTGGATCATGTCATGCTATTATGCTCAGAAACGAGCTATAGGTAACATTATTGGCAAACTACCCAACTTTAACTTGCCTCAACATGACCTCGAATACGATCTTGAAGTCTAGGCGATATTTCCAGCTAACTTCCTAATTACAAGTCAATCTAGACCAGGTTCACTCAGGTTGAGTTCAACAAAATCATTTGATGGAAAAATCAACAATATTTTTGAGAGAAAAATAAGGCTCAAAAGAGTTGAGAAGATTTTCCAATCAAGCTCAGCTTCCTCTTATGCCATACCATGCATGTCTCGGCAAGTCCCTTCTTATTTCAGACATTGATACAAGACTAATTTAAAGTGAGGAAAAGAGGCATTAAGGCTTCAAAGTTTGAACTTTATAGCCAATATCAACAGATAGTATAGACTGATTTGACTTCCAAATAAAAATCTCCAAAATATCAGAAAAATCAAAAAATTTAAGGCGAAAAGGTAAAAGTTTAACTGCACATTAACCAAAAAAATGGTAAGGCTGTATGTCAATCTTTCAATCTTTCATGCCATTTGTTACAGTCAACAATCACTACAGGAAAAATGGTCATTAATGACGTTATTAATGATCATTAACGACGCTTTAAAGCATCGCTATTTCGCTTTACGACGCTTCGAAAAGCGTCGGCAAAGCGTCGACTATGTAAGAGTGGGGACGAATAGCGCCGACGCTTTTTAAAAGCATCGTTATTTTTTAACGACGCTTTTTAAAAGCGTCGTTATTTTTTAACGACGCTTTAAAGTGTCGTAAAGATTTACATTAACGACGCTTTAAAGCATCGTTAAATTGGTCTTAACGACGCTTATAAGCGTCGTCAATGTAAATCTTTACGACGCTTTAAAGCGTCGCAAAAGACAAATTTAACGACGCTTATAAGCGTCGTTAATGTAAATCTTTACGACACCTTAAAGCGTCGCAAAAGACAAATTTAACGATGCTTTAAAGCGTCGTTAATGACCCGCGTGACAGTACAGTCTACCAAGACGCTTTTCGAAGCGTCGGCTTTTTGTCTTTAACGACGCTTATAAGCGTCGTTAAGATAATTTTAAAGCGTCGTTAAAGGTTTTAAGAGGAAAAAAAAATACAGATATTATCTAAAAAAAAAAATAATACAATACATTCCTGTACGAAATCATATCACACCTGTACAATAAACATGTACAATACAATAAACATGTACAATCACCATATTCACATTCACACCTGTACAATCACCATCATTCACATCAAAAGCAAGCTGAAATAGAAAATTTAATCAAACCAAAAGACAATATTTTATATAAATAAAAATAAAGTACTAATTGTCCATTACAATCAAGAGTAATATAAATAAATATAAAAATACAATAAAAATAAAATAACATCAATCTGCAGGCGGATGGTCGTCGTTGTCTCCACGTGACGTGTCGCTATCTCGACGGGTGCCTGATATGCCAGGAGCCTACAAAAAACATATCAAAAGCATGATTTGCATATCTATAAATAAAATATATAAATCATTAAATTAATACAAAAATATATATTTAATATTATGTGTTTACCTGAGATGAACCATACATCTCTAATAAAGATGTAAGGCGATCAATCTGTCCCCTCATTGTGATAACCTGGCCCAATTGGGCCCAAAACCAGTTCAACGCCCACAAGAAAAAAAAAAAAAAAGAGCAGGGAGGAAGACTCCCGATCGGAGTCTTCCTCTTCCCCGATTCCGATCAAGAATCGGAGTCCTAGGGCCATTAAAAGACCCAAGGACAAGCTCTATAAGAATCCTTCCCCTCTCCTCTATGGGTAGACCCTGCAGCCATCGTTGATTGCCGGAGATTTCTCTCCGATTTTTCCGTTGAAGCCGCGGCCTCCTATTCTTGTGCTCGTCGGAAATCAGAGGCCGAAGACGCCGCCGGAGCTCAGGTAAGGCTCCAACCTTTCTTCCTCTCCTTCTTCCGTTTCCCCTCTGGCCCCAAACATCATTGTCAGTCGCCGACTTTGCCGGAAATCGAGAAGAAAATGATGCCCTGTTTTTCCTCTGTTCAGCCGAGCCATCTTCCTCCCTTTTCCGGCCACCAGCGCCGCCGTCCATGGCGCCGCACCCCTAAGTTTGGACCCCCACCCCTCTACCTATCTTCCCCGAAGGTCTTGGCCGCCGGTGATCGGCCAATGACCGGAGAAATCCGTGGAAAGGAGGCAGTCCCTTGTTTTTCATTTTTTTTCTAAATCTCCCGCCGGCCGAGCCTCACCGCCGGCGTTCTGTTGCTCCCTGCTGTCGGCCGCCGCTGTCGGACCACCGATCGTGCCGCTGCAGCCCGCCGGACCACGGGCAATGCCCTCTGATCCCCTCCCGTTCGGCCAAAGAAGAGGAAAGAAGGAAGAAAAGAAGAAGAAGAAGAAAAAGAAAAAGAAAAGAAAAAGGAAAAAGAAAAAGAAAAGAAAAGGAAAAGAAAAAGGAAAAAGAAAAAGAAAAGAAAAGAAAATACAAAATAGAAAAAAAAAATAATAAGAAAAGAGAAAAATTTCCTCTCTCCCCTCTTTCCCTCTCTTCTCTCTCTTTCTCTCTCTATTTTCTCTCTCTAAAAAGAAAAGAAAAAGAAAAAGAAAAAGAAAAAGAAATATATATATATATATATAATAATAATAATAATAATAATAATAATAATAATAATAATAATAATAATAAAATACATGTGAGAGAAAGTTTTTCTCATCTCTCTCTTAAGTCTTTCTCTCTCTAGAATTAGACTTTCTCTCTCTACCTTCTCTCTACATTTTCTCTCTCTAAATTTTCTTCTTATTTTCTCTCTCTAGACCTTTCTCTCTCATTATGGATTTCGTCTCTCTAGGGTCATTCTCTCTCTGATTTCATCACAGACCCTAGGATAAACTTGAGATGAAAATATGATGATCTGAGACTGCTCCGAAATTCGTGCAGTAGATTAGATCCTGATCCGATCCTTCTTCGAAATTGATAATATCAATCATGGTTAATCTATATTAAGTCACTTTGATATGACCTCTGATGATCTCAATCATGATTGCCACTTTTAAAGGATACGAAGATTCTCTCTCCACTTTCTCTCTCTATTTTCTCTCTAATGACCAACTTTCTTTCTCTAAGAAGGTCTATGAATCCTGTATCAAGTCATGCCTTCATCTTTTAGAAGCTTATATTGACTCTAACAAGATGATCTGAAGTTGCTTTGATATCCGTGCTGTATGTCAACCTCATCTGATCGTATCAAAGATCTTTCAAATTTATTATTAAAGAATCCTATTGATTGATCTTGACTTTAATTCGATCTGTGCTTCACGATTTCTTGATCAAGTCACTTAAATCTGACCCTCAGATCAGAGACCCTGAATTGCCCTGGTATCTGGATGGACCGATGATGTATTGCATTTTTATAGTAATTATTATTATTAGTTTTTAATGATTTTGATAAAATTGGTATAATAATTAACTAAATAAATATAAGAACCTGATATGTTTTATGTCAATTGCAGGTAATTGAGCCAGGTCACACCTAATTGGGCTTAACCATGTTTTAAAGGTCAAATTAAGTGAAATTGGTTGAGTCCGATTCAGCAGGGTTTGTCATCCGGAGTCATCAGATCTTGCATCAAAATCAGAGTCCATCTCAAAGCAGAATAACCAAATCAAGATATCAATGGACCCCACACCTTATCTTTTTGGCATCATCATCCAGAAAAGAAACTAGAGGTGCAGGAAATAAATCAAGCAGTTAATCTCTCCCATCTAGTCAACCAATCTAAATTCTAGATATTTTGGTGTGAGGACCCCTAAAAGGTAAGCTACAGGACTCCAAATTGAGCAAGATTAGATCCTACAGAATTTTGAGAGAAGCAAGAAAGGAACATAATTTACAGAATTGAATTTGGATTCCAAATGAGGTGGCTACAATAGGTTGAAGTTGGTAACAATGTTGGACACAACAAGAAATACCCGATACACCCAGATTCTTCTTAGTGTTTCTTGGCACAAAGATCTGATATGGCAACCAATTTTGGGTGGCAAAGAGCTATCTTGGAAATAATTAAATAGAAGAAAATTAGAGTCCAAACTAATTCTGCATGAGGAGCAAACTGAGAAAGAATTGAAACCAATTCTTGAAAAACTTGATTTGGGCAGCCGAAACCTTACTTTATTTTGCAGATTTTGTGGACCCAGAAAGGAAGAAATTTTTCTCCTCTAATTAACCATGCCTCCTTTCCTTCTTTTACTATGGAAATCATAATAAAATCAGAAAATTTGGGCAGCATAAGGAGTAGATGGCTGGTGGTTGCTTAAAGCCTATCCAAAGGAGGAGAGATTCTATACTAAATAAAAAGAATGATATATAGAATAAAATCATGAGAAAAATACCACCTTAACCCTAGCCCTAGCCCTATTTAAGGATCCTAAAACACCAGCAGGAGGGAGGAGAATCATCTTTGAAAGCTAGAAATCAAGCAAGGAGAGTTTGGAGTATCTGGAAGATTTGAAGAGAAGATTCATTCGGCTCTGCAATTCCTTCAGAGTTTTTTCTTTCTCTTGTTTACTTTGAATTTATTTTCTAGAACTCATTGTTAGGATGATTTTGGAGTTTTATTCAAGTAAACTTGAGTTTGATTTTGTTATGATGAAAAGCTAAATTTCTAGCTAGGGTACCTGATGTAGCTTGAATTAAATTTCAATTCCAGAATCTTGTATTAATTTTCTTTGTTAATGCAATTGTTTGTTATTTGCGCTTAATGCTTTTAAGTATTATTATCTTTGGTACTTGATTGATTTCGATTTATAATTGGTACTGGGAAGGAAGATTATAAATTGGAGTTAATAACAAACATCATAGGAATAATAATTGGAGCGGGAGCAGAAGATTTGACCTGTGGGATCTTGAAAATAATCACTGTGCTTGTTGAACTAATTGAAATCTATTTTACTATTGGAAGATAGATTATAGGTTTTAATTAGTATATTTAATAAGACTCGGGAGAGATTATTAAATAATTTAGGATTATTTATCCTTGCATTAATAATTAAATTTAGATTATTAATCGAATAGCTGGAATTGATAATTGGTCCAAGTGAAATCAGATATACCCTAGTGCTTTATCAATCGAATTTTGATTCAGCTTTCATTGAGTTCTTTAGAGTTAATTTTATTTTCATTATCATTCAGTTTCGATCGTTTAGATATTAGTAAAATTAGCGTTCATTTTTGGTAATTAAACTCAGTCCTCGTGGAACGATCTCTTATTTATCATTATATTACTTGAGCGATTTCGTGCACTTGCGAAATAGGCTATCAAGTTTTTGGCGCCGTTGCCGGGGACTGGTGCTTTAATATCAAGAATAGTTGATTTTACTAGTAATCTAGATATTTTATTTCTTAGATATTTAAAAAAAAAAAAATCACTGACATTTCATAACGCTTAACTAATATAGTATAACCAAAAATATAAAAAAAAAAAAATCAAACTTGATTGGACATCTTGTTTCTTTGCATTGCATCTCCATAATTAACTTTAAGGGCACTTAACCCATTAATCAGATAAGGTGGGGATTTGATCACCCTTCCTTAGCCCAAAAACCACATCCTTCATTCTGCATAACCTAGACCTTAATCTAAAATCAATTAAACGTTGGCCCTAGGATATTCGAGCTCAATAGGACAAGAAAGCCCTAAAGTTAGACCGGGTTCGAATTGATTAATTGCTCGGTGTCTAAGGCAAGTGGTTTAAGAAGGTGGTTTTCAATTGGTTCCGTTGTCTGACCTGGCCAACTCAGTTGGTGTCTAAGGAAAGCAACAAGCAGGGGACCTCCCACATCTTACACTTACCTGGCCGAGACAGTTAGTCAGTTTTGGGCTTGGAGTGCTTGAAGGCGATCTTGGAACAGTTAGGAGCTGTCTAGATCTAGGTTAACCTTAGGATAGAAAGTCCATTTTGTGCTAACTTGTTTGCCATTAAAATTTAAACCTAATTAAAACACTCTTCTCTTTCATCTCTAGATTTAGGACTCCTTAGGACTCATTTCTAGCACTCTTTTCTCTCTCTTTCCTCTTCTCTCTTCTTAAAAAAAAAAAAAAAAAAAAAAAAAGATAATAATCTTTCAAAATTATAACTTGGAAAAGAGAATTGGGTCGACTGGTGAGAATTGAATCAAATCCCATTTCAAGTCAAGAAATTGAACGCACTTGTAAACAAAATATTAAAGCAGTCAGAGAAGGGAAGAAATCTGAGGCAAAAGTAGATCCAAAAATGGCTGAAGATCCAAGGAGAGAAGTAATCCTAGTAGGGAATAATGAGGTTGCTAGAGAGGCAAACCCCAGGGCACTGCGGGATTATGCCATGCCTATCGTGAATGGAGCTTCATCTAGCATCACAAGACCACCTGTGCAAGCAAACAACTTTGAGATCAAGCCTGCTTTGATCCAAATGATCCAGACAGCAGTTCAGTTTGGAGGATTGCCCAATGATGACCCTAATGCGCATATTGCAAACTTCTTGGAGATATGTGATACCCTTAAGCATAATGGAGTGTCAGATGATGCAATTCGGTTAAGATTGTTCCCATTTTCACTTAGAGACAAGGCTAAAGCATGGTTACAGTCTCTTCCTGCTGGCTCGATCACCACTTGGAATGACTTAGCACAAAAATTTTTGGCAAAATTCTTTCCACCTGCTAAGACTGCCAAGTTGAGGACTGACATCCAAACTTTTGTGCAATTGATATGGAGACCTTATATGAAGCCTGGGAAAGGTTCAAGGATCTACTTAGGAGGTGTCCACACCACGGACTGCCTAAATGGTTGGTTGTGCAAACCTTCTACAATGGGCTGAACAACCATACCAGAATTAATATTGATGCTGCTGCTGGAGGTTCATTGATGGGGAAGTCGCTTGATGAGGCCTATGATCTTTTGGAGGAAATGGCCAACAACAATTATCAATGGCCCAATGAGAGAAATATGGCGAGGAGACCTGCTGGGGTTCATGAGATAGACGCTATTACTGCACTCAATGCAAAAGTAGACACTCTTTTCAAAAAATTAGATCATTTGTCTATTAATGCTGTCAATACTTGTGTGCAGACCTGTGAGATGTGTACTGGGCAACATGCTACTCGAGATTGCCCGATTGACAGCTCATTCATGCCTCCAGTACAAGAACAAGTGCAATATGTGGCAAACCAAGGAAGGCAACAGAACAATCCATACTCAAACACCTACACGCCTGCCTGGAAGAACCATCCAAATTTTTCCTGGGGAAATCAACAGCAACAACAAAATTATCAGAATAGAGGACCACCTGGTTTTCCACAGCAAGAAAAGAAGTCTAATCTGGAAGAATTGGTTGCAACACTCACTAAGGCCACTACTGATTTCATGGGTGAGACTAAGGCAAACTTTCAAAACCAGCAAGCTGCCATTAAAAACTTGGAAATACAAATGGGACAGTTGGCCAATATGGTAGCTAACAGAACTCAAGGGTCATTGCCTAGCAATACTGAAACGAACCCGAAGGAGCATGTGAAGACAATTACCTTGAGGAGTGGAAAACAACTAGGGGAACAACAAGGGAAAGAGCCTGTTAAAGAACAAGTAAAGGAACAAACTCAAGAAGAGACTATGGTCAAAGAGAAGCTAAAAGAGAAAAAGGAAGAGCCAGTAAAGCCCTACAATCCACCAGTTCCTTTTCCTCAAAGGCTCAAGCAAAGTAAGGATGACAAGAACTTTCTGAAGTTTTTGGAGGTCTTCAAGAAACTACACATAAATATTCCATTTGCAGAGGCATTAGCTCAGATGCCTAGCTATGCCAAATTCTTGAAGGACATCCTTTCCAAAAAGAGAAGGCTAGAGGACCATGAGACAGTCATGCTCACCGAAGAGTGCAGTGCAATCATTCAGAACAAGTTGCCATCAAAATTAAAGGATCCAGGGAGTTTTACAATTCCATGCAATATTGGCAATATCGAATTTACTAAAGCATTGTGCGATTTAGGTGCTAGCATTAACTTAATGCCTTTATCTGTTTTCAGGAAGCTTGGGCTAGGGGATGTGAAACCGACCAGTGTCTCATTACAACTAGCTGATCGATCGGTGACATATCCTAAAGGCATAGTGGAGGATGTATTAGTCAAGGTGGACAAATTTATCTTCCCAGTGGATTTCATTGTCTTGGATATGGAGGAAGATAGAGAGGTTCCTTTGATATTGGGACGTCCATTCCTTGCAACTGGCAAGGCACTTATAGATGTCCATGAGGGTAAGCTTACTTTAAGAGTGGGACAAGAAGAGGTAATTTTTAACGTGCTTAATTCATCTAAATATCCTCTTGAGAATGATGAATGTTTTAGATTAGATGTGATTAATAAATTTGTTAGTGAAATAATTGACAATTCTGAATATGACTTGATTGATGGTGTTAAAAATAAACAGCATGTTGATGTATTAAATGATATTGAGAAAATACAGGATTCAGTAGAGGCTAAGCCAAACCCCAAGCTTGAGCTTAAGCAGCTCCCTTCTCACTTAAGATATGCATTTTGGGAGACTCATCTATTTTTCCTGTCATTATATCTGCTCATTTATCTACTGAACAAGAGAAAAAATTATTGCATGTGTTGAAAAAGCATAAGAGAGCATTAGGCTGGTCTATTGATGATATTAAGGGAATTAGTCCCAGTATATGCATGCATAAAATTTTAATGGAAGAAAACTACAAACCTTCAATTGAGCATCAACGTAGGTTAAATCCTAATATGAAGGAAGTAGTTAGAGCTGAAGTAATGAAGTTACTTGATGCAGGAATTATCTACCCTATTTCTGATAGTAGTTGGATGAGTCCTGTTCAAGTAGTTCCTAAGAAAGGGGGGATGACTATTATTACAAATAATAAAAATGAGCTGATACCCACTAGAACAGTCACTGGTTGGCGTGTGTGTATTGATTATAGGAAGTTAAACAAAGCCACACGAAAGGACCATTTTCCTTTGCCTTTTATTGATCAAATGCTTGAGAGATTGTCCGGATATCCCTTCTACTATTTTTTAGATGGTTATTTAGGATATTTTCAAATTCCTATTGTACCTGAGGATCAAGAAAAAACTACATTTACTTGTCCATATGGAACATTTGCATATAGGAGAATGCCATTTGGGTTATGTAATGCACCTGCAACTTTTCAAAGATGTATGATGTCTATATTCTCTGATATGGTTGAAAAATTCATTGAAATCTTTATGGATGATTTTTTAGTTTTTGGTCCTTCTTTTGATATGTGTTTGACTAACCTCTCCCAAGTTCTACAGCGTTGTAAAGAAACTAATCTTGTGTTGAACTGGGAGAAATGTCATTTTATGGTGCAGGAAGGAGTAGTTTTAGGTCATAAGATTTCATCTAGAGGGATAGAAGTAGACAAAGCAAAGGTGGAGGTCATTGAAAAATTACCACCACCAACATCTGTTAAAGGAGTGAGGAGTTTCTTAGGGCATGCTGGCTTCTATAGAAGATTTATAAAAGACTTCTCTAAAATTACCAAACCTCTTTGTAATTTATTGATCAAGGATGCGCCTTTTAAAATTACTGATGAGTGTTTGATTGCTTTTAACAGATTAAAGAGAGAATTAATCTCAGCTCCTATCATCACTGCACCTGACTGGAATCTACCATTTGAACTCATGTGTGATGCAAGCGACTATGCTATAGGAGCAGTCTTGGGACAAAGAAAGGAGAATAGACTTCATGTGGTGTACTATGCGAGTCGAACACTGAATAATGCATAGTTGAACTATGCCACCACAGAAAAAGAGTTGCTCGCCATTGTTTTTGCTTTTGATAAATTTAGGCCATATCTTATAGGAGCAAAAACAATAGTTTATACTGATCACTCAGAATTAAATATTTACTTGAAAAGAAGGATGCGAAACCGAGACTAATTCGTTGGGTGCTCTTATTGCAGGAATTTGACTTGGAGATTAGGGATAAGAAAGGAGCAGAAAATCTTGTAGCAGATCACTTGTCTCGGTTAGAGTTAAGTAAAGAAATTGAGAACACTGAGGTACCCATTAATGAGTCATTCCCTGATGAACAATTATTTGCATTACTCACATCTAGTACACCCTGGTATGCTGATATTGTTAATTTTAAGGCATGTGATATTATTCCTTCGGAATTTAATTACCAGCAAAAAAAGAAATTTTTACATGATGCAAAATATTATTTTTGGGAGGATCCATATTTATATAAGTATTGTCCAGATCAGCTTATTAGGAAATGTGTGCCTGATGATGAAATTAAAAATATTTTAAAATACTGCCATTCATTAGAGTGTGGAGGCCATTTTGGACCCAACAAAACAGCTGCTAAAGTATTACAGTGTGGTTTTTATTGGCCTAACCTGTTTAAAGATGCTATTGCTTTTGTTTCTTCTTGTGACCGATGTCAAAGAACTGGAAATATTTCTTTTAGACAGGAAATGCCACTAACCAATATCCTTGAAGTAGAACTGTTCGATGTGTGGGGATTAGATTTTATGGGGCCTTTTCCACCTTCTCATTCAAATCAATACATCCTGGTGGCGGTGGATTATGTATCCAAATGGATTGAGGCAGTAGCACTTCCCTCTAATGATGCCAAGAGTGTGCTCAAGTTCTTAAAGAAATACATATTCACACACTTTGGTATTCCAAGAGCTATCATCACGGATGGAGGTAAGCATTTTTGTAATCGTTATTTGGATTCTCTATTGATAAAATATGGTGTTACTCATCGTGTAGGAACACCATATCATCCTCAAACAAGTGGACAAGTAGAGATCTCCAACCGTGAAATTAAAAGAATATTGGAGACTACTGTCAACTCATCAAGAAAGGACTGGTCCCTAAAATTAGATGATGCGTTATGGGCATATAGAACAGCATTCAAAACGCCAATTGGGATGTCCCCGTATCGTCTAGTTTATGGAAAAGCATGCCATTTACCTGTGGAGCTAGAGCATCGAGCTTACTGGGCAACTAGGTTGCTAAATTTCAATATGGAAGCTGCTGGGGAGAAAAGGTTATTACAGCTTAATGAACTTGATGAGTTCCGCCTCCATGCATATGAAAATGCAAGAATTTACAAGGAGAGAACGAAAAGATGGCATGACAAACATATTGTGAGGCGTGAATTCCAACCAAGACAAAAGGTGTTGCTGTATAACTCTCGCCTAAAGCTATTTCCAGGCAAGCTCCGGTCTAGGTGGTCAGGTCCATTTGAGATTATACAAGTTTTTCCACATGGAGCTGTTGAGCTGAAGAGTGGTGATAGGACCTTCAAAGTCAATGGGCAAAGGTTGAAGGAATACATAGATGGAGGATTTGAGCAACCAAAAACCTCCATAGCACTGATATAATGCATTGGGATAGTCAAGCTAACACTATAAACTAGCGCTTCTTGGGAGGCAACCCAAGCAAAAATTTTTTTTTATTTTTTGAGTCAATTTTAATCCTCACTATATTTTCAAGGTTTGAATGGACGTTGTTCACTTTTTGTAGGCACATTGAAGAAGACAAGAGATATGAAATGACTGAGGACGAGTTGCAAACTCACACAAGCGCATAGGCACGCTACAAAGGGGAGTACCCCTAACCTTTAAGAATGTCTTGCTATAATATGTATTGTGATGATGATCTTGTCATTGAGCACAATGTCAAATTCAGATTTGGGGGTGCATTTGCATGAGCATTTCGTGTTAATAATATAGGATTGCCATTATGTTTGCATCTTTATCTTTATTTTTTTAATAAAATTTAAAAAAAAAAAAAATGGAATGTTGATTCATTGATCACTTGTAAGGATATAGAGGGGGACAATTTTACTTTTGTGTTAGTGTTTGGCTATCTTAGCTTTAAATTTGGAAGTCAAATTCAGGGATTGACTGTTTTATACTTGTAAATACTTAAATAAAATCTCGTATAGGAGATAGTTACTTTGCTTCGCCAATCCTATTTGTGAGCTTTGTTGCAATAAAATGTAGACAATTTACTTGGGAGAAATGATATAGGCATTCCTTTGGCATATCCTTTTTGACCCCTTGTATTTTTTTTTCATCCTATCTCATATCTACTGTTCATATTTTTTGAGAATAAATTGATTATAATGGTTAGAGCATACTGAATTTTTAGTTTTCCTTCCCTTCAAAAAAAAAAAAAAAAAAAAAAAAAAAAAAAGAAAAAGAAGAAGAAGAAGAAGAAGAAGAAGAAGAAGAAAAAAAAAAAAGCACAATCTACTCCGCTATTTCAAGTTGCCTAGTAACTAGGAGCATTCATGAGCCCCATGTTTGCTTTTACGTCAAACAGTGATTTGAATTATGAGTATGCAAAGCACTTTGAGTATATGACTTGCTGAGTAACCGGGTGCCTTCATCACCAATGTCGGTATTCGCGTAAAAAGGCAAATGATGACTTAAGGAAGAGTGCCAAAGTGTATAGGCTGTTCTAAAAGTATAAAATAAAACAAATAAAGGAAGGGATGTAAAGCATAAGTAATTGAGTATGCTCTGATTTATTGTGGTTAATTTATTTTCACTTATGTGACCATAACCATCATTCTTGTTGCTTGCTTTCCATTTTTTTTTTTTTTTTACCCGAAAAAGTCCTATTGATCTCTTGAGTACGTTGTTTGCACTATTGGAGATGGGCTGATAGGATTTTGCATTCAGGATTAGATGTTTGAACCGAATTATTTTATTAAAATCTAAAGGAAGCAGAGTAGCTATTGATTGTGCGTAATTTTGTTTGAGTATGAATGAGTTTGGAATAGTTAGCTTGTGGGTTTGCCTTTCGATTTTGGGTTGAGGTGGTTAAGCCATGGCATTTGGGTATTACTCCTTTGTGTCTAGATGGATTTTGAGTATATTAATGTTAAATAAAATTTTTAGCATTAATTTTTTGAGATTCTTCATTTTTGATTTGGACTTTTCTTTTGCTTGGGGACAACCAAAAACTTAAGTTTGGGGGTATTTGATGTATTGCATTTTTATAGTAATTATTATTATTAGTTTTTAATGATTTTGATAAAATTGGTATAATAATTAACTAAATAAATATAAGAACCTGATATGTTTTATGTCAATTGCAGGTAATTGAGCCAGGTCACACCTAATTGGGCTTAACCATGTTTTAAAGGTCAAATTAAGTGAAATTGGTTGAGTCCGATTCAGCAGGGTTTGTCATCCGGAGTCATCAGATCTTGCATCAAAATCAGAGTCCATCTCAAAGTAGAATAACCAAATCAAGATATCAATGGACCCCACACCTTATCATTTTTGGCATCATCATCCAGAAAAGAAACTAGAGGTGCAGGAAATAAATCAAGCAGTTAATCTCTCCCATCTAGTCAACCAATCTAAATTCTAGATATTTTGGTGTGAGGACCCCTAAAAGGTAAGCTACAGGACTCCAAATTGAGCAAGATTAGATCCTACAGAATTTTGAGAGAAGCAAGAAAGGAACATAATTTACAGAATTGAATTTGGATTCCAAATGAGGTGGCTACAATAGGTTGAAGTTGGTAACAATGTTGGACACAACAAGAAATACCCGATACACCCAGATTCTTCTTAGTGTTTCTTGGCACAAAGATCTGATATGGCAACCAATTTTGGGTGGCAAAGAGCTATCTTGGAAATAATTAAATAAAAGAAAATTAGAGTTCAAACTAATTCTGCATGAGGAGCAAACTGAGAAAGAATTGAAACCAATTCTTGAAAAACTTGATTTGGGCAGCCGAAACCTTACTTTATTTTGCAGATTTTGTGGACCCAGAAAGGAAGAAATTTTTCTCCTCTAATTAACCATGCCTCCTTTCCTTATTTTACTATGAAAATCATAATAAAATCAGAAAATTTGGGCAGCATAAGGAGTAGATGGCTGGTGGTTGCTTAAAGCCTATCCAAAGGAGGAGAGATTCTATACTAAATAAAAAGAATGATATATAGAATAAAATCATGAGAAAAATACCACCTTAACCCTAGCCCTAGCCCTATTTAAGGATCCTAAAACACCAGCAGGAGGGGGGAGAATCATCTTTGAAAGCTAGAAATCAAGCAAGGAGAGTTTGGAGTATCTGGAAGATTTGAAGAGAAGATTCATTCGGCTCTGCAATTCCTTCAGAGTTTTTTCTTTCTCTTATTTATTTTGAATTTATTTTCTAGAACTCATTGTTAGGATGATTTTGGAGTTTTATTCAAGTAAACTTGAGTTTGATTTTGTTATGATGAAAAGCTAAATTTCTAGCTAGGGTACCTGATGTAGCTTGAATTTAATTTCAATTCCAGAATCTTGTATTAATTTTCTTTGTTAATGCAATTGTTTGTTATTTGCGCTTAATGCTTTTAAGTATTATTATCTTTGGTACTTGATTGATTTCGATTTATAATTGATACTGGGAAGGAAGATTATAAATTGGAGTTAATAACAAACATCATAGGAATAATAATTGGAGCGGGAGCAGAAGATTTGACCTGTGGGATCTTGGAAATAATCACTGTGCTTGTTGAACTAATTGAAATCTATTTTACTATTGGAAGATAGATTATAGATTTTAATTAGTATATTTAATAAGACTCGGGAGAGATTATTAAATAATTTAGGATTATTTATCCTTGCATTAATAATTAAATTTGGATTATTAATCAGAATAGCTGGAATTGATAATTGGTCCAAGTGAAATCAGATATACCCTAGTGCTTTATCAATCAAATTTTGATTCAGCTTTCATTGAGTTCTTTAGAGTTAATTTTATTTTCCATTATCATTCAGTTTCGATCGTTTAGATATTAGTAAAATTAGCGTTCATTTTTTATAATTAAACTCAGTCCTCGTGGGAACGATCTCTTATTTATCATTATATTACTTGAGCGATTTCGTGCACTTGCGAAATAGGCTATCAACCGACACATCCGGACAACAATTCTCTTTCCTTATGATTTAATCTTATTATATTTATGGAATAGAAATTGATGATAATTTGATATTTTAAATAGGATTAGCGGATTCTTCTAACAAAGTCTGAAGATCTAAGATGAACGAAGTAAGTAGATTTTAAGCTCCTTATTTATTTTGAAATGATCATGCTTTTATGTAAAGAATTGCTATTGATAAAATCATAATTTTTCATAAAATAAGGATCGGCATATGTGATATGAAAAAGCATGTTTTATTATGAGCATTGATTTTATGAATATGTCTTATGAAAATAGCATGATTATGAAGTATGAATTTCATTATTTTTCCATCTATGTATATGTATGTTTTAAGAAAAAGATATAAAGATTTCAAAGGCTCTCAGATGGCTATGAATGAATCCCTTCGGAAAGGTCGACATTCGGAGCTAGCATCCACACGAAACATGGCCCTGCCAGCGGGTATAAAGTTGGCACAAGAATTAAGAACTCTGTCGATTAAGAAACATGGCCCTGTCACGGGTATAATAGTGACCTTAGCACGAATATCTGTGAGCAATATTTTGAAACATGACATGAATACATGATGAAAATGATTTATGATTCATGATTGTGAAATATACATGATTTATGCATGCATGATGAGTTTATAACTTGTTTTGTTATATGCTCTATGAAATACTTTATTTTGTATTATCTGTTATTTTCTAAATATTGCATTATCATGAAAAACTTCTGCTTGATCCAATAAGGAAGTGCAAGTTCTACTTACTGGGCTAGTGTAGCTCATATTCCTTTTGTTTTCTTTTTGAACAGAGAAATAAGGTTAGGATCGGCAAAAAGAATCCAAGCTTGAAGATCGGCATAGCAAGTTAAAAAATTTGGCAACAGAAGTTTAATTTATTTTATAATTATGGATTTGTAATTATTTATGAATGTTGAGATTCAGGTTAGTACTTGCTTTGGATTTAGATGCTCTGAATCAATATTGGTTCGATTATTTGATGAATAATAGAATTGAATCTTTTTATTTGACGGATTTTAGATGATTATGATGAATTGGCTTCGTGTTATCGTGGGTTCCATCCCTCGGTAGCATGGCCGTGTTATGTCCCGGATTTGGGGCGTGACATTTTATGGTATCAGAGCTTAGGTTATAATCATTGGGGATTATGATATAAATGATATAAATGATTAGGATATGATAGAATAATATCAGAGCTTAGGTTTAAGATCATTGAGATTATAAAGTGATATCAAAATTTTATGTATGATCAATAGGATGTGATCGAGTGGAAGTATAATGGATAATATCAGAGCTTAAGATTATGATCATTAAGGACGTGATAGAATGATATAAAGTTTAGGTTATGATCACTAGAGAATATGACTTAAGTGGTATTTGAGCTTAAGATTATCATTATTCGAGATTGTGACTTTAATGATATGTGAACTTGAGGCTAAGATCATGAGGAACATGATAGATATAAAAGAAATGATTCAATAATTTGATTTCGAATCAATAGGTATTATGATGAAATTTATGCATAAGTGGCATATGATGTCTATAATAGAATTGACGAGTTATATCTTAGATTTCAATTAGCAAGGTTGATCTGAGTACGAGAAGTGCTGACCTTAGAATGAAGTGGGAGGTATTGATATATTATGTTAGGTATATTTGATGATATTGGAATGCTAAATCTATATGGATAAAGAACATGATAACTTTGCTGATTTTGATTTCTTTGCAAAGAAAAGTTGGTTTGGAAGTTGTCTAAATGATTGTAAGGTAACTCGAAGGTTAACTCAAATTAATTCTAGACATATTGGATTCTTGAGGAGTGATGAAGCTTATGTAATAAGTTCAAACATAGAAGGTGGATGAAGAGTTAATTTTGATGTGTTATGTCTAAGAGATAGTAATAACAAAGAAACCTTAAATTTTACCCTTAATTGTATATGAAATCTGAAAGTTGAATCTATCTTTGGTTGATTTAATATACGAAGATATCTTTTATTTTTGATAGACTTAGATAATTTGGTAAGTTGAGATCAGAGTGCGCAGCAAAAGCGTGGTGGTCTGAATTGATTAGAAATATTAATCCTTTAAAGCAAAAGATATTATGAAATACGTTAGTTGTAAATAAGAAGGGATTTTACTGATAATAAATGGATGCTAGAAAAAAAAAAATTTTTTTCTTCTTCGAATTATTGATCGAAAAGAGCAAGTTCTAAGACGGCGTATCATTCCGTATGTAAAGATTCATTGGAGTAATCATAAAGAGAAAGAGGCCACATGGGAGCTTGAAGATGATATGAAGACGAGATATCCACACTTATGTGAAAATGAAGGTATGTTAAATTTCGAGGACGAAATTTTTTTTTTTAGGAGGGTAGAATGTGATAACCTGGTCCAATTGGGCCCAAAACCAGTTCAAAGCCCACAAGAAAAAAAAAAAAAAAAAAAAAAAGAGCAGGGAGGAAGACTCCCGATCGGAGTCTTCCTCTTCCCCGATTCCGATCAAGAATCGGAGTCCTAGGGCCATTAAAAGACCCAAGGACAAGCTCTATAAGAATCCTTCCTCTCTCCTCTATGGGTAGACCCTGCAGCCATCGTTGATTGCCAGAGATTTCTCTCCGATTTTCCCGTTGAAGCCGCGGCCTCCTATTCTTGTGCTCGCCGGAAATCAGAGGCCGAAGACGCCGCCGGAGCTCAGGTAAGGCTCCAACCTTTCTTCCTCTCCTTCTTCCGTTTCCCCTCTGGCCCCAAACATCATTGTCGGTCGCCGACTTTGCCAGAAATTGAGAAGAAAATGATGCCCTGTTTTTCCTCTGTTCAGTCGAGCCATCTTCCTCCCTTTTCCGGCCACCAGCGCCGCCGTCCATGGCGCCGCACCCCTAAGTTTGGACCCCCACCCCTCTACCTATCTTCCCCGAAGGTCTTGGCCGCCGGTGATCGGCCAATGACCGGAGAAATCCGTGGAAAGGAGGCAGTCCCTTATTTTTCATTTTTTTTCTAAATCTCCCGCCGGCCGAGCCTCACCGCCGGCGTTCTGTTGCTCCCTGCTGTCGGCCGCCGCTGTCGGACCACCGATCGTGCCGCTGCAGCCCGCCGGACCACGGGCAACGCCCTCTGATCCCCTCCCGTTCGGCCAAAGAAGAGGAAAGAAGGAAGAAAAGAAGAAGAAGAAGAAAAAGAAAAAGAAAAGAAAAAGGAAAAAGAAAAAGAAAAGAAAAGGAAAAGAAAAAGGAAAAAGAAAAAGAAAAGAAAAGAAAATACAAAATAGAAAAAAAAATAATAAGAAAAGAGAAAAATTTCCTCTCTCCCCTCTTTCCCTCTCTTCTCTCTCTTTCTCTCTCTATTTTCTCTCTCTAAAAAGAAAAGAAAAAGAAAAAGAAAAAGAAATATATATATATATATAATAATAATAATAATAATAATAATAATAATAATAATAATAATAATAAAAATACATGTGAGAGAAAGTTTTTCTCATCTCTCTCTTAAGTCTTTCTCTCTCTAGAATTAGACTTTCTCTCTCTACCTTCTCTCTACATTTTCTCTCTCTAGATTTTCTTCTTATTTTCTCTCTCTAGACCTTTCTCTCTCATTATGGATTTCGTCTCTCTAGGGTCATTCTCTCTCTGATTTCATCACAGACCCTAGGATAAACTTGAGATGAAAATATGATGATCTGAGACTGCTCCGAAATTCATGCAGTAGATTAGATCCTGATCCGATCCTTCTTCGAAATTGATAATATCAATCATGGTTAATCTATATTAAGTCACTTTGATATGACCTCTGATGATCTCAATCATGATTGCCACTTTTAAAGGATACGAAGATTCTCTCTCCACTTTCTCTCTCTATTTTCTCTCTAATGACCAACTTTCTTTCTCTAAGAAGGTCTATGAATCCTGTATCAAGTCATGCCTTCATCTTTTAGAAGCTTATATTGACTCTAACAAGATGATCTGAAGTTGCTTTGATATCCGTGCTGTATGTCAACCTCATCTGATCGTATCAAAGATCTTTCAAATTTATTATTAAAGAATCCTATTGATTGATCTTGACTTTAATTCGATCTGTGCTTCACGATTTCTTGATCAAGTCACTTAAATCTGACCCTCAGATCAGAGACCCTGAATTGCCCTGGTATCTGGATGGACCGACACATCCGGACAACAATCCTCTTTCCTTATGATTTAATCTTATTATATTTATGGAATAGAAATTGATGATAATTTGATATTTTAAATAGGATTAGTGGATTCTTCTAACAAAGTCTGAAGATCTAAGATGAACGAGGTAAGTAGATTTTAAGCTCCTTATTTATTTTGAAATGATCATGCTTTTATGTAAAGAATTGCTATTGATAAAATCATAATTTTTCATAAAATAAGGATCGGCATATGTGATATGAAAAAGCATGTTTTATTATGAGCATTGATTTTATGAATATGTCTTATGAAAATAGCATGATTATGAAGTATGAATTTCATTGTTTTTCCATCTATGTATATGTATGTTTTAAGAAAAAGATATAAAGATTTCAAAGGCTCTCAGATGGCTATGAATGAATCCCTTCGGGAAGGTCGACATTCGGAGCTAGCATCCACACGAAACATGGCCCTGCCAGCGGGTATAAAGTTGGCACAAGAATTAAGAACTCTGTCGATTAAGAAACATGGCCCTGTCACGGGTATAATAGTGACCTTAGCACGAATATCTGTGAGCAATGTTTTGAAACATGACATGAATACATGATGAAAATGATTTATGATTCATGATTGTGAAATATACATGATTTATGCATGCATGATGAGTTTATAACTTGTTTTGTTATATGCTCTATGAAATACTTTATTTTGTATTATCTGTTATTTTCTAAATATTGCATTATCATGAAAAACTTCTGCTTGATCCAATAAGGAAGTGCAAGTTCTACTTACTGGGCTAGTGTAGCTCATATTCCTTTTGTTTTCTTTTTGAACAGAGAAATAAGGTTAGGATCGGCAAAAAGAATCCAAGCTTGAAGATCGGCATAGCAAGTTAAAAAATTTGGCAACAGAAGTTTAATTTATTTTATAATTATGGATTTGTAGTTATTTATGAATGTTGAGATTCAGGTTAGTACTTGCTTTGGATTTAGATGCTCTGAATCAATATTGGTTCGATTATTTGATGAATAATAGAATTGAATCTTTTTATTTGACGGATTTTAGATGATTATGATGAATTGGCTTCGTGTTATCGTGGGTTCCATCCCTCGGTAGCATGGCCGTGTTATGTCCCGAATTTGGGGCGTGACACTCATGGCCTGCATCTCGGCACGGCTCTGTCGCATCTCCTCCATCTCAGCGGCACGACTCTGTCTAATCTCCTGTATCTCCGCCTCGAGTCTGCGAACGCGTGAATCCTGAGCATCTGCTGCAGCATGCTGCGTATATCTACTAACCTCAGATAACTGAGTGGGGGTGACTCCTACTCCATAACCCCTCACTCGGCCGTAGCGCTCTGGTCCCATCAACTCTGTGAATACCTCGGCCTCGATACGGCTCTGCTGTGTAGATGCTGCGGACTCGTCGTCACGCTCCGCAATGAGAGATGTAGCCCTCTCCTATATTTTTTTTGAAAACAAGAGTTATACATTAATAGCTAACAAAATTAAATTTAAATCATTGTAAAAAATATAATATTAATAATGCCGTACATATAAATCTCTCGACTCATCTCGAACAAAAGTACCATCCTGATGAGTATGAGTCATCCGGTAAAACTCCACTTGTCCGGGTTCCCTCCTATGCTCATCCTCCTACACAAATAATTTCAATTTTAAGCAAACAGTTATGATAATTTAAAAAAATATATGAGTATCATGATACAGACATGGTCCACGATACATAATGATATTAGTTATATAAATATTTGAACATAAAAATTAAAAGTTAATTATGAAAGTTTAAGGAACATACAAACTCCTGTCGGAGTCGTGCATAACTCTTCGACCCCGATGTATGAGGAACAGACTGAGCTGCTCGTGCAGCTCTACCAATAGCAGAATAAGTCTGTAAAATAAAGTAAAGAACTTGTTATATATATAATATATAATAAAAATCAATATTTTTATAAAATATTTAGGAAAAAAAGATAATAAACAGATAATATACCTGTGCCCTCTCGGAGAACCAATAATGAATCAACTCCATCCACTGATGAGGGGGTACATCAGGAGGACAATTCCTAGCAACCTCTTCCTCTGTCATACCCTGTCTCATATAGTCCTTCTTCAATTGTGCTCTATATTCTTTCCATTTGCGGTTGAGAGACTTCATTACAAAATCATGAGTGGATGGAGGGAGAACAAACTTGCTCTATAAAAAAAAAGTTAAATGAAATAAATTATATAAATGATTAACAATTTATATACAGTATGAACATCAATTCATTACCTCTATAACTCGGAGGAGCTCAACTTTGTACGTTGGAAGCATGTCATTCCATTTTGCATAGCCCAACGGACATAGCTGAGGCCTCCGAGCAACAGTCCCCAAAAATGTTTCTATGCAATGCAATTTTTTTTTTAAAATTAATTCATAATTAACATTGCCTGGCATTAAATTCACAACCATCACAAAAACACCCATGAAAATCTACTTAGCATGCATTTGAAAATCTAGCCATTTCTGTGATAAAAAGTTGCAACTAATACTACAATTTAATGAGAGATTATCAACCAACTTGAATATTTCACAATGATATAGAAAACTATGCACCATGTGCTCATAATCTCCATATAACAGAAAAGATATTTAACTTTTCAATCACAACAAAATGAAGTCTAATCTGATAAATGAAAAGCTTGATATCTCGCTAGCATTAGGCTAAGAGCCACAAGGAAAAAAAAAACAAGTGTCATTTGATTGGACTGATCAGTAGTATGTGAACATTAGACCATACAAATCAAACAAAGCCACTTTCAACCATAAATACATGTCAAATAAGGACATACAAACTAGATTTGGGTAGTCACATCCTTTGTAGTTTACCTTAGATATTATTAGAATTTTTTGGTACAAACCTTGAATACCGTTTGATCACTCATATTTTATTGTATTATGATATTCCTCGCATAACCTAATAGAAACTACTATTTATACTTTTCACAAAAGGGAACCTAGTGTTATTTATTAAATAACAAGTTTTATTTGCATTCTAGCGTGCCACTGCAGCAAACATTTTGCAGCTCATAGGTTTTCTATGATTCCAACACAGCGGTGATACTATTGTCATTGTGAAATCAGACTTGATGATGTGGCTTTTCCATTGGTCAAAGTCTAACCAGTCCTAGCCTAACAAATCATCTTTGCACGCGATTTTTCATATCAAAATGAAACTAATCCGGAACAAAAGCATGCAAATCCCCTCTCATCAATGGATCTTACTCCTCTCATATATGTAGGGTACGTCAAAACGAAACTAATCTAAAAATAAATGAGGTAGATTTTTGATAAATAACGGTTTCTTCCCTCATATAACCAAATAGGGAATTAAGGATGATCAAGCTGAAAAAGTTAGAAAGAAATATTTTCTACTCATTTCTAGGGGTCTGATCCTTGACATCCCAAACAAAGCCAGATTCATAATTCCACACATATGTCTCTAACTTTCCAACAAGTTCCTTAGCTGATGGGACTGAGATGATGAGGTTGCGAGCAGCTTGGGTTACAAATCCTTGATCAGTGGCTTTGTCGAAAAGTGACAGCAATGAATCATAAAAGCCATCAACATTTAAAAGGCCAACTGGTTTCTTATGGATCCCAAGTTGAGCCCACGTAAGAACCTCTAGCAACTCTTCAAACGTTCCATATCCACCAGGCAAAGCGATAAAAGCATCTGCCATCTGAGCCATCTTATGTTTCCTTTCATGCATGTGGGTCACCACTTCAATCTTTCCTAATTTGATCTATGTATTATGATCTATGTATTCATGGATTTGAAGCATGTGTTTCGAACTTATGATGATTTTGAAAAAGGTTTTTTTTATTCTTTGGATGGCTTGTTTGTTGCTAATTTTGTTATAGATAAAATGCATGAATTTACAGAAACACACATGCACATGCAACACTACTTTATTTTTTTATTTAAAAATCTAAAAAATTTGTTGAAAAATTATAAAACATCCTCATAATTTTTTACGATTTTTATGTGCATCCTAAAATATTTATAACGTCTTATATCTACAATTGTTTATTTGATGAATCCTTCGTAGTAACCATCTCGTCTCAGTTCCTAACGCTTCATTTCAATGCCAACGAACTTGTTGTAATAATTTTCAATAAGAGAAATTTTGTTTGAAAAAAATCAGTTAAAAATAGCATTCTTTTCTGGTCTTGTACATGGAGCACCAATAAACTGATGCTGAAATTTGCTATGGCCTATGAGATCCTCAATGGAGCCCTTTGACCTACAGTTCTAGAACATAAGAAGGAGCTGGTGAAAGATTAGAGTTCATACTTATATAAATTTCAGATTCTCCTCCTCTTTCTCTTCTATTTTCTCCTCTTTTCTTCCTTCTGTTTCTCAATGGTCTCTCCTCTTTTCATTCTCTCCTCTTCTCTCTTTGAACTAGATTAAAATTAGATCAGGAAGCCCCCATTCAATAAGAAAAAAATAATAATAACTCTCTTTTAACTAGATTGAAACTGGACTAAGAAGCCCCATTCTACCTGATCTCCTTCCCATTCTCACCAAAACTCAGTAACTTTCTTCTCATCTAAAATTATCTCATGTGACTATCATATGGTCGTGAATTTTAAAAGAGCCGGATGGCTCAGCTTGGGATCTAATTGAAAAATTAAAATTTTTTTATAAGCAAATATAAATTACAAAAAATTAAAAAGATGCCATTATAATTTATCCTAATTACAAAGGAGGAAAGAAAGCAAAAATGTGCTTGCATGCAATGTTGTTCATAAAATTTTTAACAAAATCATGTGGATAAATAGTAATTTTGTTTTATGTTGTTTCTTACATAAACAACAGAGTGGATGAGAAATTTGTCCTTAGCAACACTACTGTTGCTGCTGCAGAAATTGTCCCTTGGAGGAGGTAAAACACTTCCCGAACGTCGTTCAAAATTATGCAAAGCAATTCCAGAATTTTGTGGAAGTTTACTGGTTTAAGAACAGGAACAGCCACAAAGTTCAGAGAACAACATTATCAACACAAAAAATTGATCTTTCATGCTAAGAATTTTACAAAAACAAACATTATTTGTTAAACTACGAATAGCAATTACTATTGTAACAGAATCAAGTATCGTGAGAAAAACTGTCATGAGAGTATCAAAAGAAATTTGGAGACTCCTCTCGTCGGTGCCCAAACCCCCCTTAATGGCCCCCAACCCCCTTTTCCTCCTTCCCCACCTGATCCCTCTGGCATCTTGCGGCCCCGAGCCCACGTCCCTCCATGCCTGCGGCCACCCCGACCCCATCGGCCCAGATGCCACTGGCCTGACCCTACGGCCTTGAGCCCATGTCCCTCTACACTCCGGCGAGAAGAGGGATCGCCGGAGACCTTGGGAGGAGAACCGGTTCCGCGCCACCGCAGCCCACCTCCCCCCACGATCCGCGGCTTCTCTGCGCCACCATGCCCCGTCGGAGCCACCGCCCACCTACCCCCCGACAGCCCACCCCCTCCTATGGCCCGCGATTTCTCCACGGCACCAACCCCCCACCTACTCGCCCCCCCTCACATTACCAAGAACTCAAAAGCTTTTGAAAGACGAAGAGAAAAAGGGAGGAGAAGGACCAACCTCGGAGGACGGCGGCGGAGAGGTACTCGAGGACGGCGGCGAGGAAGACCGGAGCGCACCGGTGGCAGAGATGGGGTCGGCGCGCGGAGGAGAAGATGAAAAGGGGCGGCGCGGTAGATAGATTAGGGCACGGGATGAGGGTGGTATTAAACGAACCTAACGACGTTTTTTAGCGTCGTTAAAATGCGTCGGTATTTTATTTATTTAACGGTGCTTTTGCTAAAAGCGTCGGCATTGACACGCACATAGTTTACGACGCTTTTAAGCGTCGTTAAAGAACGACGCTTTTTAAAAGCGTCGGCAGGTCAGCGCAACCTGCCGACGCTTTCAAAAGCGTCGGCACGAAAAAGTCGTTAATGGTCTCTTTTTTTGTAGTGAATTCAAATTATGCACGTAAACTGAAAATTTGATGGTGGCCTCGGATTTGAACAATGAACTCCCTTGGCACAAAGTTGTGCAGCCAACCAATAACTAAGGAAAAACACTAAACCATCTCATTCATGTATTTGAGAAACATAGTGAAGCACTGGAAATACTTCCCTAATGGTGTAATAGGTCTTGTAATTTTAGGTCCGAAGTATTGAAGAGTCTGAGATAGCGATTATATTTTGCCCCTAGCTGGTTCAGCTAACTGAGTCGTGATCTCACTTATGATCACTTATGATCCGGGCAACTTTTGGATCAGCTAATTATGGCAGCCTCTCTCACACAAAGAAAGTAGAACACAGGTAACGTGGAGGGGGAGGAAAATACACAGAGAGAGAAGGAAAAGGTTGCAAGAGGTTGGATGAGGAAATGGATGGATTAAAGAATAGTGGGGTTGGGTGAGCCTGATCTAAGGGCCCAGATTTGGTGGACATCAGCCTTTTATGCCTCATTCCAAGCCAGGTCATTAGAAAATATATTAATGGCCTCAGTGGTACTTTGGACAAGCCACGTTCGGTTCAGGCCGAGAACAACGGCCCATGGCACTTAGTTATTGAATCATGAGTTTTTTATTCAAGGAAAATTTATGTTATCTGGAGTGTGTGTCAGTAGATTGAGTTCAGCTAAACTCTGTTCAAACAAACAAACGTTATCTGTTGTTGTCGTACAATGAATTTAGTTATTATCTGATTTCCATTTTTTAAGATCCACCGAATCCAAATACAATTTGAAACAGCAGTTCCATACAAAACAGTGGATGCAACAATAACAGGATTTCAGGTCGGATTTCAATTGGCTGCAAGATGTCCACAGCTTGTTTTAGACCTATGGTAATACCCAGCCCAATCGGATCTAACACACTTGATCCCAACCCCCACAAGCATAGATCTTAAAGCATAAAAAAATAAAAAAAAATAAATTGGACTCCCTATGGGAGTCCCCTTTCCTGTGACTTTTTGGAGGAGATCGAAGTCCAGGAGGACTCTAATACCTCCTTCTGCTCTCTTTAAAGAGAAGCCAACCCTCTTTTTCAAACCTCATAAACTTCGGTTGCTGCTCATCGTCGGTGAGAAGCCACTTTTCTATTCGTCGAGTTATGGGATTTCACCCCAAAAGTTATCGGAGAAACAGGTGTAAAGCTGGCCCTTGCTGATTTACCCTCTTTCCTATCTTCTATAACTATTTGGATCATGGATTCCGACCGGCTATTGTCGGATCTCTCTTGAAACAAATGAATTTCAATTTCCCCCTTGTTCCATCTCTTTTTCTTTGGTTTTCCGACGCCGGTGGTCACCGCCGACCACCGGCCTGAGTTTTCTAAGCCACATCGTAGCAGCCCAACTGCCGTCGGTCAAAGCTGCACCAGCTGCAGCCTCCAATCCAAGGAACAAGCGGGACTGAAGGTCTCCTGTTTTGTGTAAAAGCCACGGGAAGAAAGAAACTGGAAGAAGAAAGAAAAGAAAAAAAAAAGAGAAAAAAAAAAGAAAAAAAGAGAGAGAGTTTATCTCTCTTGCTTCCTTGATGTCTAATCTTGAGTCTCTCTCTAGAATACGATTTTTCTCTCTCTAAAAAGATTTAATTTCTCTCTCTAAAAATTATCTCTCTCTACATTATTTTTCTTCTAGGACTTCTTACATCTTTGAAAAGATTGATGTCTAATTTTAATGATCCTAATGAAAAGTTTTGATCTGTGATCGTCGGACAGTGTACCGGCACCCATCTTGTCTAGACCAGATATCTTTAGATTTTATCATCCATGATTCTATTGAATTATTCATGTGGTAATTTCAGCATGATTTGATTAAATTATCTTGATCTAATCAATCGAATTTATCAAACCATATCGCCTGATTAGTTCAGATTTATCTTCATAGTTTCTCTCTCCTCTGACTTTATCTCTCCATTAGATTCATGTACCTAATAAAAGATTTTCGATCCTAACACTTCGAATATGATTTGACCCAGATAAATAGACTCTAAGCCATTTGTCTCCTAATCTACTCTTGATCAATGAGATTAGGATGATCGGACCAATTTGGACCGTTGGATGTGATTAAAATCAATCTATCTTTTTGGATTATTCGTACCCTTTCTAATTATTAAACTTAATCCTGTATAGGATTGTAGATATCTGATCATGGGATACCGCAATATGAACTATGAATCAAAGATTTTGAAAAAAAATTATGAGATTATATGGATTTGTTGGAATGCGTACTAGATAAATAATACTTTACTTTTTTATATTTATTGATAAATTATAATATATTTTTCTGATGTGATTTGTGAAATGATGCATAAATTGGATGAATGATATTTTGTTATGGAAAATATTTTATTTTGAAATGTTATGATGAAGCATGTTTAAACATATTGATTTCGTTATACATTATATTGATTGATTTTAATATCACATGATTATATGTTTTCTTATCAAACTAGAATAAGAAATATGATTTATGAAGAGTTTTGATACAAAAATGATATGAATTGACAACCTGACTATATAAAGGACCCCACCAATAGAGGCAAATACATTGGCACTTGATTTGTCTTGAGGATTTATGTCGTCAGTAAGATCAGCGACAAACTATCAGCGAGACCAACGGTTCCGAAGGACTTTATTGTTAGATGATTCATAACTCATCGTAAAATGATACGTGGTGTTATTATCCTACCACAGAAAAAATGTGATCATAGCTCATTGTTAATGAAAAGAACTTAAGAATGAAAGAAATTAAAATTTTAAAAGAAACTTGAATTTTTAAAAAGAATTGAATTTGTCATGAGCTATATTGCATAATTAAAATTGATTTCGAATTGATGAACTCTATATGCTTATTTTTTATAAATAATTATTTATTTTATTATTTGATGAAATCTACTTAATGTGATCATTGCTTATTGGGCTATCTAGCTTATTACCTTCTATTTTATTATTTTTATATATGTTGAGAAATTAAGATGATACAAGATATGAATGGAAGAGTGACTAGAAGCAGAACCTCTATATTTTTATTTTAGATTGAAAGTTTATTGAATTTGATGTAAGGCCTATTGAACATTGTTGAATTTATTGAGATATTAAAGTTAGAATTTAGATTGTTATATTTTTTATTTAAATTATTAACTAATTATTTCGCTGTTATTTTATGATAGCATGATAAGATGCCTTGCATGCTTGTGGAGAGAGTTCTTTATGAGTATGCGATGGTTACCATAACCTTTGACTTGCAATCTCAGATCAGGAGCGTGATAATTAAAGTGATATTAGAGCATAAGTGGATAAATTATGAAACATAGAATCAGACGTAGAATAAGTGTAGGTAAATAGACATTAGAGACATCGGGGTATAGATATGTAATGATTGTAGTATAAGTTGTATTCATGATTTCGACTAACCCTTATGATTATGAATGAAAGAATTGCTTAAGAATAAGTATTCAGAGGATTTGATATGTGATGAATAATCTATTGATCATGGCATGATTAGTTAGATTTTGAAAAAAAAAGTTGTAAAATGATTGATCATGAAATTTTATTGTGTGTTATGATTATTAATTTGATCATCAGTGGTTTAAGTGAATTGTAAGCTCAAGTTTGGTATGGAACTAATACCACGATATTGCTCCTAGCCTTGAAGTTGGTTATTTAGTGGCAAGATAAATATTATTCTCTAAAAGTTATTTGATATTTGGACTAAGAAATTTTTTTATGATATCTGATTGGAATACTCCTTGAGGTTTATACTAGAATGAGGATCATATATGAAACTTTCATATAAAAACAAAAATACAGTTAGAGACATTGCAAAGAGATTTATTTTTTATTGAAGAAATTGATTATGAGATCATGGAGTATTTTATCTTGATGAAATCATTAATAATTTTAGTTATTATTTTTGGATCCATATGGTATATCTTATTTATGTCTATTAGAGACTATATAATGTGTATGAAACTTCAATTCAAATTTGGATTTATAAGATGATCGAGGGATCTTCAACCATTGTTGTTGAGATTGCTAACAAAATTTTTGATTATTATTTTTGGAGGATCATGAGATATGTGAAACTATAATTTAAAATTTTTGGGATTATGAATTGACCTAGAGTTTATTTGTCTTTGTTGTTGAGGTTCTTGATAAAATCTAGTATTGATTGGAGATTTGATTTAAAAAGGTTTGTATGATTGTTATGGAAGAATTTTGATAGATGTCAAAAATCTTGATGGAAGAAATTTAGAAAAGATGATGATTCGATATTACTTATATATTTTAATTTAAATCCTAATTTGGTGGAGCATCGAAGGATTTTTTTTGCTGATTTTACTTACAGGATATTGATGGTCTAAATAAATTGATGAGAGAATTAATATTTAATTTATATGAAATTATAGTAGATCTATATGATGGTTTTGAATATACCCAATAACTTAACGACTGATTTAGATGGCTATGCTTAATATGTATTGAGAATAAGACCTAAAAGTTCTTTGACCTACTTGGAAGTAAATTTGGATCTTTTCAATAAACAATGGTATATTTTGATCAAAAGCCGTTTCATGAATTTGAGAAATTTTGATGGTTTAGATCAAAATGTGCGGTAGAAGCATGGTAATCTAAATTAATCTGAGCATGTCAGCAACATTGATTCTTTGAGTCAAAAAAAAAAAAGATTTATGAAAGCTGATATGATTCGATATTCCTTGTAGAAAGAATTTATTAATAATAAAAAGAATGATATTTTTGATTCTGAATTATTTCGGATGTCGGCATATGATTTTCACAAGGTATCCTATATACTATGTTACGAAAATTTTGGCATCCTAAGTCTTGATGAGTGGACTTTTGATTCTTGATTTTGGATTTAAAATATTTAGAGATAGATTTTCTTTATTCTAAAATTAAATCTTATGCTTTTCCATTTGTTAGAAAGAATTTGAGCTTGTTTATCGATCTTTGATTTTGATCTTAGATGTTCACCTATGGAGAGTATAGAAAAATATCTATGATCTTATGATAAATTGATTAAATCTAGCTAGTTAAAGATTTTGACAAGAAACTTGATATCTTTATCTAGAATTGAGAGACTAATTTGGATGACCAAAAATAGTGATCTTGATTCTAATCAACATTGGTGGTATATTGATCTTTTTTTATGAAATAATTTAATAATAAAATTGTATCAAAAATTAAAATATTAAAAAATTTGAGGATGAGATTAGAATGGTGAATCTTTAACTTTTGAAAGTATGAATAAGAAAAAATATTTTTGAATCTCGACTGATTTGGATATCACCGTGTGACTCACATTAGTATGTTTTCCTATCTTGTGATGAGTTGATTTATTAAAAGTAGTTGATATTTTGATAAAAGAAAAATGAAATTCTTATTTAAAATTAAGATGTTGATTTTCTTCCATTTATAAGAGATGGATTCGATTACGATCATCCATAAGAAGAGTCAAGTCATGAGATATTGAACTTTATTCTTATAAGAAATGAGATCATGATTATAAAACTGTAAAAGTTCGAAAATCTTTGATAAAAAAAAAATTCTAAATGAAATTTCTTTTAGAAGAAAAGAATATAATATCCAACCCAATCGGACCAAACCCACTTGATCTCAATCCCCACAAGCATAAATCTCAAAGCATAAAAAAATAGAAAAAAAAGAAAGAAAGGAAAACGAATTGGACTCCCTATGGGAGTCCACTTTCCCATGACTTCCTGGAGGAGATCGAAGCCAAGGACTTTAATACCTCCTTCAGCTCTCTTTAAAGAGAGGCTAACCCTCCCCTTCAAACCCTATGAACTCCGATCGCTGTTCATCGTCGAAAAGAAGTCGCTTTCCTTTTCGTCGAGTTGTAGGATTTCACCCCAAAAGTCGTCAGAGAAACAGATACAAAGCTGGCCCTTGCTGATTTACCCTCTTTCCTATCTTCTATAACTATTTGGATCATGGATTCCGACCGGCTATTGTCGGATTCCTCTTGAAACAAATAAATTTTAATTTTCCCCTTGTTCCACCTCTTTTTCTTTGATTTTCCGACATTGATGGTCACCGCCGACCACCGGCTTGAGTTCTCTAGGCCACACCATAACAGCCCAGCTGCCGTTGGTCAAAGCCACACCAGCTGCAGCCTGCGATCCAGGGAACAAGCAGGATCGAAGGTTCCCTGTTTTGTGTAAAAGTCACGGGAAGAAAGAAACAGGAAGAAGAAAGAAGAAAAAAAAAGAAAAAAAGAAAAAAGAAAAAGAAAAGAAAAGAAAAGAAGAGAGAGAGTTTCTCTCTTTTCCTTCCTTGATCTCTAATCTTGAGTCTCTCTCTAGAATCTGATTTTTTTCTCTCTAGGAAGATTTGATTTCTCTCTCTAGAAATTGTCTCTTTCTACATTATTTTTCTCTTAGGACTTCCTACATCTTTGAAAAGATTGATGATGAATTTAAATGATCTTAATGAAGGATTTTGATCCGTAATCATCAGACAGTGTACCGGCACCTATTTTGATCAGACCAGATATCTTTAGATTTTATCACCCATGATTCTATTGAATTATCTATGTAGTAATTTAAGCATGATTTGATTAAATTATCTTGATCTGATCGATCGGATTTGTCGAACCATATCGTCTGATTAGTTCAGATTTATCTTCATAGTTTCTCTCTTGTCTGACTTTTTCTTTCTATTGCATTCGTGTACCTAATGAAAGATTTTCGATCCTAACATTTCGAATACGATTTGACCTAGATAAATAGACTCTAAACCATCTATCTCCTAGTCTAATCTTGATCGATGAGGTTAGGATGATCAGACCAATCTGGACCGTTGGATGTGACTACCATCAATCTATCTTTTTGAATTATTCGTATCCTTTCTAATTATTGAATTTAATCCTGTATAGCATTGTGGATATCTAATTATAGGATACTGTGATATGAACCATGAATCAAAAATTTTGAAAAAAATTTATGAGATTATGTGGATTTGTTGGAATGCATATTAGATAAGTAATGCTTTATTTTTTTAGATTTATCGATAAATTATAATATATTTTTCTGACATGATTTATAAAATGATGCATGAATTGGATGAATGATATATTTGTTATAAAAAATATCTTATTTTAAAATATTATGATAAAGCATGATTGAACATATTGATTTCATTATGCATTATATTGATTGATTTCAATACCACATGATTATTTGTTTTCTTATCGAACTAGAATAAGAAATATGATTTATGATAAGTTTGGATATAAGAATAATATAAATTGACAATCTGGCTATGTAAAGGACTCCGCCAATGGAGGCCAATATATTGACAATTGATTTGTCCTGAGAGTTTATGTCGTCAGCGAGATCAGTGATATATCGTCAGCGAGATCAGCGACAAACCGCCAGCAAGACCAGCGGTTCTGAAGTATTTTGCTATCAGATGATTTACAGCTCACCGCAAGATAATACACGGTGTTATGATCTTGTTATAGAAAAAATGTGATCATAGCTCATAGTTGATGAAAAGAACTTAAGAATGAAAGAAATTAAAATATTGAAAGAAACTCAAATTTTGAAAAAAATTAAATTTGTCATGACCTAAATTGCATAATTGAAATTGATTTCGAATTGATGAACTCTATATGTTTATTTTTTATAAATAATTATTTATTTTATTACTCGATAAAATCTACTTAAAGTGATCATTACTTACTAAGCTGTCTAACTCGTTACCTCCTATTTTATTATTTTTACAGATGTTGAAAAATTAAGATGATACAAGATATAAATGAAAGAGCGATTAGAAGTCGAATCTCCATACTTTTATTTTAGATTGAAAGTTTTATTGAATTTGATGTAAAGCATATTGAACATTGTTGAATTTATTGAGATATTAAAGTTAAAATTTAGATTGTTATATTTTCGATTTAAATTATTGACTAATTATTCTGCTGTTATTTTATGATAGCATAATAAGATGCCTTGCATGCTTGTGGAAAGAGTTCCTTATAAGTATACGATGGTTATCATGACCTCTAACTTGCAATCTCGGATCGGAGACGTAACACCTATGCTTGAGTTTTCTTTTCACCTTTACCTGCATTCCAAAGTCCAATGAACTCATGCGATTTGTGACAATCAAATATTTTACTAAGATGTTATGTTGTTTATCAAGTATTCAATCCACCATTATCAGAAACTATATTTGATACTAGAATACAAACTGAAGAAATAGCTAATCTGGCCAAACTAACCGGAAGGAGCAGTCACCTCCATTGGCCATTGGCGCCCTTAAGTTGCTGCTTTGCCATAGATATGCCTAGAATTCAAAAGGGGCCATGTTTCTACTTTGCTTTGTTACAACTTATTAATAAAAATGTGCATTATTATATATACAAGCATATTTCACACTAATGCCACATGTGGGTCTTTGTTAAGTTTGGCATCTGGGTTTTCATGCTATCAACCTAGACTTGGCCCAAATCAATATCCCTAATCCTTACATAATTTGAAGCTAACTCAGTAATTTTATTGAAACACTCATTCTCGGTGAATGAAATTTTGTATATAGGATAAATAGTCTTGCCAAATTTACAAGATGAGCAAAGTAGGAAACAGGTTCCAAATTGCCTAAGAAGTGGGATGACGAGAATTTGCCACCCTAGGAACCTGCAATGTCCCGAACCCTGCATGGCAGTATCACCAGATGATGCTTGTGAATGCAACCCAAGAAGACAACCAGCGCAGAGAGAAAAGGTAGGCAATTTGGTGGATGATGACACTACCGGAGAGGTGGAGTTCTCCAAGGCGATATTCTCAGCAATGAAGTCCTCTCCTTCGGCAATGGTACCCCCACATCCAGGGTCCCCATGTCGATCACACGAGATGACTAAGAGGGGTGAGTGAGATCTGAAGAGCAAATAACGAAATAGAGATAATAAATGGAAAGACCTAGAACTGGTAATGGTTGATGCAGGTGGCCGTGTTGCCCCATTTTTTTGGGTCCTTGTTCTCTGTTTCATCGATTACGGGAGTACCCTGTGTAAGAATTTTGTGACCTCGGCAGGATGCAAGAATGCAAGTAATGCTGAAGGGTCCAAACCTGGCACCAAATGTTTTCTCTGCACTACTATCATGCCTAGCATCACGTAATTGGTGCAATTCATAAGACCATTGTTCTGCCACACCATATGAGAGCGGTGCAGGGAAATTATTCCCTAAAAGGGTTGGGCCATAACATTTTCTAATGGTCAAACTATATCTTGAAACATTCACTTACCCATCTTCAAAGAACTACCTGTGCTTCAGATAGCGCAATTTTTTTCCAATAGTATCAAGAGAAATAAATTTTGTGATCATTTTATGAAATAAAAAAAATGCTGCAATCATTCTCCTGCTACACACTTCATTTAAAGGTGGCAAGACAAGCATCCGTCTGCATGACAAGATGCAACCAACCTAGTCGAGTGACTTGACTTTGCTGCTTGTAGCTTGCAAGCAAAATATGTACAGGCCTCCTTGATAGGGTTTCATGTAGAACGAATCTGATAATAACGATACCCTTGTAGAAGTGTTCTTTCTGAAACATGATTTTAATGAAAAGATTATCAACAACAATGTTAATGATACTAACAAATTTCCATGGATTCAAACGAAAAAGCCTTACCATTTCCAGCCATCCAGCAGCAACATATGCAATGCCCCATGGTTCAACTTGAAAGCTGCTGCAAGTCTATCAACCAACCTGTGATGCCCTTAAAAGGCTGATTTTTCCTTCAAAGATTCATAGGGGACTCCATTTACAGGCATCAATTCTGACATCCCCTCCATTTTCTTCTGCGACCTGAGAATACCACATTATTCTGAGTCAGCTCACCAAACGCCTTTGTGAGCTTATCACCTCTGCATTTATAGTGCTTACCAACAATCCGTAGGCATGGTTTTCGTGAGCTTTGAGCTTTGTGGCTTCCTAACTGTGGCTGTTGGTCACCTCTGGTGAGTTTTGCAACCGAGGGCACACCGCAGCTGCTTTCCCAACAATT
Organism: Elaeis guineensis; assembly: GCF_000442705.2. Lineage (NCBI taxonomy): Eukaryota > Viridiplantae > Streptophyta > Magnoliopsida > Arecales > Arecaceae > Elaeis > Elaeis guineensis. Next base: position 81,980,548 of record NC_025999.2, read on the forward strand.
TGCCAGTGGAGAAGAAGACAGCTTTTCAACAGCTTATGGCAGCGGCTATGCTTCTGCCCAGCTGCTGCAGCCCGGTGTTTTCCTGGCCCCCTTCTCCTTCATGGTGTGCCTAATCTCCGCAGCGTCTGCCGGTCGACCAGCAGCAGCATAAATGCTGCTAAGCAGAATGTAGTACCCACCTTCATTTGGCTTCAGCTCCATCAGCTTCTCCACGGCCCGTTCCCCCATCTCCACATCCCCATGGATCCTGCAGGCACCCAGCAATGCTCCCCAGACCATGTCGTTGCTCGGAATTGGCATGGTTTCAATCAGACGATATGCCTCCTTTAGCAGCCCTGCCCGGCCCAGCAAGTCCACCATGCATCCGTAGTGCTCCACCCCGGCCTCCACCCCGGCGTAATCCCCCCGCCTCAGTGCCTCGAACACCCTGCGCCCCTCCTCCACCCGGCCCTTGTGAGCGCATGCACTCAGCACTGACAGGACCGTGACACCGTCAGGCCTCACCCCTTCGCCACACTCCACCATTTGATTGAACAGTGCGGAGGCACTGTCGGCGTCCCCGTGGGCAGTGTAGGCCGAGATCATGGAATTCCAGGAGATCAGGCTCTTCGTAGTCGTTTCGTCGAACAGCTGGCGCGCCTTGTGGAGGCAGCCGCACTTCGAGAACATGTCAACGAGGGCGTTCCGGAGGGACACCATCCACCCGAACCCGCGCTCCTCGATGTAGAAGTGGACGCGCTCGCCGGCCTCCAGGTCCCCGAGGGCCGCGCAGGCCGAGATCACGCCGATCATGGTCACCTCGTCGGGAGCCACAGGCATTGCCCGGAAGAGCTCCAGCGCGTCCCGGGGCCGCCGCGCCTGCGTGTACCCGGAGATCATGGCCGTCCAGGAGACCACGTCGCGGCGCGGCATCGAGTCGAACACGCGCCGCGCCGCGTCGGGGTCGCGCGCCCGGAGGTGGGTGGTGAGGAGGCCGGACCAGGAGACGACATCCGGGGCGGGCATCTCGTCGAAGACCTGGCGGGACGCGGCGGGGGCGGCGCGGGAGGCGTAGAGGTGGACGAGGGCGTTGTGGACGTGGACGTGGGCCGGGTGGGAGCCGAGGCACCCGAATTTGATTGCCTGGCCGTGGATTTCGTCGGCGGCGGCGGAGGAGGAGGATCGGCAGCGGGCGCGGGCTTTGAGGAGGAAGGTGAAGGAGAAGGGGTCGGGGGGGACAGAAAGGCGGCGCATGAAGATGAAGAGGGAGAGGGAGAGGGAGGGGGAGCGGGAGTTGGCGTAGCCGCGGATGAGGGTGTTGTAGAAGAAGGCGCCGGCGGTGAGGTGGCGGAGGTGGTTGGAGAAGAGGAGGGAAGCGTAGTGGAGATTGCCGGAGGGGGAGACAGCGGCGAATAGGAGGAGTTTGGCGAGGATGAGATGGGTGGTGGCGGTGGGGAGGTGGTGGAAGTGGCGAATCAGGCGGGCGTGGATGCGCTTCAGGTGAGGCATGCAGGTGATGGTGTCGGCTAGGAAGAGGAGAGCGGTTGAGATGGCGGCATTCTGGTCGCCGCCTGCGCTCATTGTCTGTGATGGTGGAAGTGGCCGCCTGCGCTCACTGCACTTCCGGCTTGCTTGGACCGTTGGACGAGACCATGCCAGCAATAGTCGCATTCTCCCCGCACGCCTTAACGATCCAGTTCAAATTTAGTTTTTTTTTTTTTTTCTTTCTTTCTTTCTTTCTTTTCTGATAATTTAGCCCAAATTTAACTTCTTGACAATTTAGCATGAATTTAGTTTGCTGACACATCTCATGCACATATTTGGTGATGGATGTTTCTGTAGTAAATCTTACTAATATTAGTAACATAATATATAAAATTCTATTAAAGATTGCTATTGGTAGTATAGTTTTATAAGTCCGGCCTCTAAAAATAGAGTTTTTGTTGATAAAGCTTTCGACAAAATGTATTTTGTTATTTGGTAACTGTATTTTAAAATATCATAAAATTTATATAATTATTTTATAATTAATTAAAAATTTTTTGAAATATATAAAAAACAACAAAATATATTACATAATATTGTATAGTATAGTATGATTATTGAGTGAAGATGGATGATTAGCATTTTAATTATTTAGATAAATTATAGAAATAGTCTTTCAATTTTAATTCGAATTCATTTATATCTTCTGTACTTTAAAAAGTATTATATTAGTCTTTTTAGTTATTTAAATATTTCAATATGATTCTGTTATTTATTTATTAACAAATGGTGTTAGTTTGCTATTTCGAAAATATTTTTTTCTCGTATAAGAGGAGAAAAAGATGGGGTCATTGATAATAAAGGATGAGAAGGAATAAAAAGAGAGAGAAGAAGAGGTCATTAATAATGAAAAAATGGAGATGGAGGGAGCTATCATGGAAGAGGAGGATGGGGTTGCAAAGGTTGGCATGGAGGGGTATGGCAATGTTGAAGGCCCTATGAATGGGATTGGAGGAGGATGAAGAGGAGAAGACTTGAGAAGGAAAGAGAGAAGAGATCACCAACGAGGAAAGGACGAAACTATAGAGAGTCACCGTGGAGGATGTTGCTCATATTCTTTATACTTCTCCGATCTACAAAGCATATTGTGTCTTTCCCATGAATATACAAAATTTGTACATATCTATAGCATTGTATCTATTCTTAGCAATAGTTGATGATGATTGGACCTATATCTCATTAGATAAAAGTGAGATTAAGAATGTCATTGGATTTTAGGGGCAGGAAAAAAATTATAAAAGGGAAGGAAACCATATAGATATGTGAGCAGGGAGCTTTGAATGACATTCCAATGGACATTGTTGAACTCTTGGCTGAAAATCAACATGAAAGAGGGCTAATGAATGTAAAGGCTGCTATTGTTGGTATACATCATCTATTGGAAAGGATTGAAGTCATGGAGGTGATCATGTTTTGAATGTCATTGAAGGCTATAGAGACAAGATACTGCAATATACAAACTATAAAGGATGTCATTAAGAGTCTTATCTTTGTTATACTAATCAATGTAAATTGATTGACTTACAACCTAGAGGTAAAAGTAGTCAGCCTACAATGCCTCAATTGACAGTTCAACACTGTCATCAATTTTAGCATCAAGAAATTTCTTGCAAACCTTATTGTCTGCTTCCAAGAGTTGGTGTTTTTGGGTCTTTATTGCAAAAGAAAACCATAAGCCCTTCGGAGAATTCTGGAACTCGATTTGATTTCAAAATCGGATATTCCATCAAAATGACATATCTTGAAGCTAACAGAAGAGATACTCCTGAACTTTCATGCTCGAAAAATTAGAGTTCCAAATGCCCAGAGCCCTATCAAAATCTACCACATACCCAAGTTCTGAGAATTCTCATTCAAACATTTCGAGTTCTGTTGGATTTGCTGCAGCACCCATTGATACCAGAGCTGGCTACTTGGAGTTTCTAAGTCTCTCTTTTTATGCTATTTAAACTATCTTTATACTACATAGACTTTTGCAAATGGTATGTTCTCTATATACTACAACAGAAATTTGCTCTATATTCAATTGTGGATTTACTAACTCACAAAATAAGATAACCATACCAATCCATCTAATCTCTTTTCTTCCTCTTTTTTTTTTCTCTATTTTCTTACTCCATTTGCTCTGTTTTTGGAAGAACGTGATGAAGATGGAGGTGAAGAAGAGGCAGAAAGAAGAAAAGTTTGATGTGAGCATGGGGGTATATGTTTCTTCTCTTTGTCCTCCCCTTTACTTCTTTCCGATATAATAAAAAAATAGAAGAACTTGATTGAGATGCATCTATAGTCTTCTTCTCCTTTCACACTCCTCCTTTTCTTTCTTACTTGATTTGAGATTTTTTTTTCTTTTTTCTATTTGATTTAGGGTTTATTTGATGTCAAAGATAGTTTGGATATTTTATAAAATAATGATACCATGTGATGGTGACGTGATACCATTTTGTTAATGAAATAGACAGCAAAACTATGCTAGAATATTTTGATAACTAGATTGATTAGTTTGATGCTTTCTAAAATAGTACAAGTGAGATTGAGTTAAAGTTGAGAAGGTATCCCTGTAATTTATCTTAACCATTTTGACTTGGACTAGACATTTTAACAAAATTAAAAAGAAATAACACATACAATGCATTTGCCAATTCAAATTTAAGAGCATGGACTAACAGTTGAAAGTGAGAAGGGAGAGAGAAGTTGGACAAAAGGAAAGAAAGGATGCCAGGATTGCAGTTGAAACTTGAGACATTAAGACTCCCAAACAGAGAAATTATAGTGCAAATATGGGTGTATACAAGTTGTTAGGAGTAAGGTTCTCATGTTTGTCCGAGGCTTTCATAACATACAAATTTGCAAAGATAGCTCAAAGTTCTGATCGACCTAGCAAAATTTTTTTTATGCTTGAATGCATCACGTTAGAAAAGATGGATTAACAAACAGTAGGGGAGGAAGCTATTCAATAAAAGGGCGGCAAGCCACGACGTAATAGAAGATGGAGGAACAAAATAATTAGGGCGAGTATGGAAGACAATTGCACCAACAAAGAATGTTGTTTTAAGGAGGAAGTTGGATAGGCATTAGTGCCAATTCATGGCTCAGTTGAGAATAACAATAACAGCAGCCAATTGCACGAAGAAACACATGATTTTTCTGCTCGTCGCAACTTTTTTTTGTTCATTTTGAAAAATGTCCTCTGATCACTATTGGATACAATCAAAACCAAGGAATTGAACAAGGCACGTGATACGCTGTGTCATGCACATTCCATGCAATCACAAAAGAAGATATTGTAGTTGGAGTCGAAGGAGCTAAGCTAGAGGTGAACCCAAACAGCAAAAACGGTCCCACGGTCTGCTCATCTGCAGTCATAACAAAAATCAGGTGCTCTATTGCTTACAAGCTTAGATGCATGCAGCACATGCTATAATGGGGCGTATCTCCTTGCATTTCCTGGAATTAATTGGAATACATGGACGGGCTGAGTGACATCAGTGAAAGTAGATCAGATGTTAATGAGAAACGTGTCGAACTTTAAGCCAGCACTCGGCAGGTTTAGTGATCAAAGGGCCCGGTTCCATATCTTTTTAGGACTACAAACAATAAGTCAAATACACGCAGTTCTCCAGCCTACTTTTAAAAAATCAAAAAAAAAAAAAAAAAAATCCTTCGGAAGCCCCTCCCACACCCAATACTACAATGACAAACAGGCACATACTGAGATCAAAAAAGGATTAAAGCAGCTTCTTTCTCTCAAAAAAGGTCTTTAGATGCCATAACTGCAAGCCTGCCACCGATAGACATACAAGAAGTGAAAGGAAACTTAGCCATGCCATCCTAGAATTGGTCGTTCTGTTCATGTCTTGCATTTCTTCCTCCCTGAAACATTATCAGGAAAAAATATTCAATGCAAGTGCTATGACGTAACAGATTGAAAACTGCTGACAAGAGGTAACCTTTTGAATTAAAAAAAAAAAAAAAAAGTAACAAGAACCGCTCATCATAGACCACCCTTCTCTTAGAGGCAAAATAAGAGGGAAGGATGGTTTAGAGTGGATTCATAAAATTCCAACTGAACATCCTGGTTTAAATCTGGACGGTCTGCCTCAGTTGGTATCTGTCGTGCATAGACTTGATAATAGCCAGGAGGCTTTTTAACCCATCTGCTTCAGCTGGCTTAGTGAAATTTTCACTCTGATAGAGAACCTTTTCTTCAAATCGTTAATGAAAATTGAAACAGATGTTTAAATATCAGATGTATTACCGTTCACGAAGATAGAACATTTCATCATGGATCGACTTAACAGTATCCCCCAGTTTCTTCAACTCCAGCTCCATAAGCTACAACATAAATCATAATACATATGTATCAGTGCAAACTTCAATTCTAGCTTGAGACAGTGAATTTATGGATTAGGTCCCCCCCTTGCATGATAGAGAAATAGTTTCAGGAAATATGAACTATAAATCAGCAAGCATACTCACATGACCAGCAGTTTTATATCTTGTAAAGCATCTTCTAGGTAAAGTCAAACAGAAAGAACTCGTAAATGAAACACCATGTTCTGAAAGAAAGTATTCATTGTTCAAGAAGCTTTAAGAATTCACTTTCTTGAATAAACAAGTTTGTAAATCCGAGGGTTAAAAAAAATTCACCCATATAAAATGCATGACAATATATTCAGGTTGTTCATATTATGTAAAACATGCAGGACCAACATGTCAATAGATACAGAATATTTCAACAAATAAAAAAAAAAAGTTTCCATGGTCCAGCCTTTACAGTAAGGAACATAAGAAAAGATGGAACTGTATGGTGAGTTTGAAAACCATATGGCATCTAGAATCATGAATTCAACAAGATCATTTTTGTGTGCTTCCTGGTGAAGGATTGAGAAAAATATCCAACTTCATAAAACTTCCCTTTCATAAAATCAATTAAACAAACTCATTGTCATCATCATCAATTAATCCTTCATCCATCAACAATGTGGTTGCCATGGAGCACAACTCTTAGAAAGGTAAAACAAAAGTATTGAGTAGATTTCAACATGTCTTTTGTCTACATCTATGCTACTACAAAAAGGGAACTATCCATTTTCTTGGACTCTCCAACTCTTTAACTTGAAGTTTTCTGCTCTTCCAATTTTGCCCTCTTCTCTTCTTTTGGATGATGAAGAATAATAAGCATGCTCATTTTCTTTAATCTACTCTCTTAAGAGAATTAAACTAAAAGTTTATTAATTGAATCATAAAGCAAGCCCACCATTTGGTGTGTCAAATCTTGATCATGCACTCCAAATTGAAGTACCACATCATGGATCTTGGTATAGGCATGATATCTCTCCTTACACTTTTCTTTGTAGTATACAAACTCAATAAATAAACTAACTTAGAAAGAAACATAAAGTGGGCCTCCTATATATAACCCAAATAAAACTCACATGGTAGTGACCTTGGAAATGAACTTTTCAGTTTTATCCAACTAACCATTTAATGGAAACAACCACACTTCTGGATCTACCAGCAGCAACAATAGAGGATCACCAGCAGCAACGATAGAGGACTCAGGGTCTTCAACCCACCTATGAATAGATCAAATACAAGTTCTAGTTTACTTTATGTCATTAGTTTAATGGTTGCAACCATTGTATTATTAATATTCTACTTTAGTTTTCATTCTCTTGATATTTTGCTCTGTTGAACAAAAAATAAGTAATAACCCAAGGGCATAATTTGCAAACATAAGCTATTATTCAAGGGATTTTGCAAAAGGTCAAACTACTCCATGATAAATAGCACAACATCCCCTCCCAACCCACTGCCCAAAAAAAAGGGCAAAAAGAGAACAAGCCTTCAAAAAAGGTCGCTGCTGCGAGTGATAAGGCTCTTAAGTTTATTTACAGAATACATACGTGAAGAATAGTTAAAATATGAGGCCTACCCATGAGTGAACAATTTCCTAAATCTCCCCTTCCTTTCCCTTTTTTCTCTTTATGAGTCTCTTTTCTCTGCACTTTGCACCCATGAAGCAACGGACTTAGTGATCACCAGAGTAGCAGCCCAGCTCCTCCATAAGGACTGGATGGAATATGAAAATAGATCTGCACAGCAGATTAGAACTGCTGCTGTAGTTAGCCAACCATCCACTCTTTTTCCCCTTCCCTTTTGAAACCCACAGGAGTCCACAAAAAGGCACACCAACCAGCTAGCTTCACAGCCCATAAAACAGTTGAATTTCTTTATCGTATGGCTGCTCTGAATCCACAACAGCCACATCAGGGCGAACAACTCCACCGTGCAAACAGTCCCAACCAGTGTTATTAAAGGCGCGCCTGAGGTGTGCTAGGCGCAAGGGCCGTCGCCTTTGTACCCCCTAGGCGAGGCGACAAGGCTTAGGTGCACGCCTCTGCATTGTAGAGGTGCAATGAGGTGCTCAAGAGGCACAAGATTTCAGTAAGTATTAATTTTTAGTTTCTAAGAAATAGGAAAGATCGGTTATAGTACATAGAAAAGGTCAATTATAGTAAATAGGGATTGGAAAGGCATCATTGAAAGTCAAACGGACTTCAAAAACCTACATAAGGCTCTTGGAATCGCCTAAAAGAATCAGAATGCAGAAGCTAAAGCGTCTCTATCAAACTCCATCTCATCTCATCGCCAAAGAAGCACCTCCATCTCATCTCATCGCCTAACACCATGTAAGTCATCTCCTCCAATCCTCCTCTTCTTCTTTTTCTTCTTCTTTTTTTTTCCTTCTTCTTCTGACATGCTTTGTTATGCTCTATTTTTTGGCCAAAAAATAGAGCATAATAGAGCACATTAGTCTGCTCTCTAACCTTTTATTCTTCTTGTTATTCTTCTTCTCCTTATTCTTTTTCTTCTTATACTATTCTCCATTCTGTTACAGTGAAAACAACATTAAACAGTGAAAACAGCATTAAACATTCTCCTGTTTTGCATCCAGAAAACAGAACATGTAAGTCTGTCCCTTCTAAGCTCTTCTTCTTCTTCTCCTCCTCCTTAAACTATTCTCTGTTCTTCTATATAGAAAACAGAGCACATTCATTCTTGTACAACTATATATTAACTGTATATCATACAGTGTACACTATAGTATATTGATAGTATGAAATTTTTTTTTTTCCAAATTATAAAGGATTCTTATGATAGTCAATAAAAGAAGGATCCTGCATGGAAGTATGTTCACTTAGCAGACCCTACGGGAAATGTAAAAATGATTTGATTTATAACTTCTGCAGGAAAACTACTAAAGGAGGTACTTACAGAGCCAAGCAACAAATTATAGGAGGGTATAGAAATACCAAGCAACGCCAAAAATGTCCAAAGTCATGTTCGTAATGAAATTAAAGAGTACATGTTAAAGAAGGAAGAGGAAAAGAAACAGTATCATGTATTACCAGATTTTGATACAGTAGAGGATTATGGAGATGATGAAGTTGAAGAAGTCAAAATTCAAGTGGTTGGTTCACATGGAAAGGCAAAAAGCCTATTGGAAGTGGAAATTCCCAATTCCACATGGTTCTAAAGCCAAAGAAACTAAGACAAAAGGGTCCTATAGATCTATACTTCACTCCTAATGTAGAGACAGTTGTTAAAAATAGGAAGGAAGGTAAATTTATGCAAGCAACTATTAATCAGCTTTGCCAAAAGGAATTGAGCGAAAAGCTTGCACAAAAATTGCTAGGTGGATGTATGATACTGGGATACCTTTTAATGCAGTCAATGCGCCAAGTTTTGTTGTGGCAATTAAAGCAATTGGACAATATTGGAGAGGAACAAGAAGAAAATGATGAAGCTCGTTTGCTTGATGATGATGAGGAGGATTAGCCAATTATGAATTTAGAAAGCACTTATTTGATTGCTTTTGGGCTAGAGCTGGTTTTTACATGCTGGATTTCTTGCTTATAGCTAGATTTTTTTTTAGTTTTTACTTTTTAACAACAGGATGCTGGTTTTACTTATTGAAATTCTTGCCTATAACTAGTTCTCTGTTTTTCTATTTTTTGCGCCTGACTTCTCTCAGGCGCATGCCTGCGCCTTGCGCCTAGGCTTCAGGGACTCCTAGCGCCTAGGTGCGCCTAGGGCCTTTAACAACACTGGTCCCAACTAACCCTTCTAAGCCTCATCACACACTCTTTGAAGTCCCCTAAAAATGAAAAACAAGGGAGCCCTTCTTTAATACCCATTTAGAGTGGGTGGCCCCTCTCTTAAAAGCAATGGTCAGATCTAGCATGTAATTACTGGCCCAAACTTACATAGCTCACCTGTTGATCACATGATGCAGGTGATGACTTTCTTGGCGTAGGTGCCAAGTGTCCAAGTGCCTCCAAGAATTTTGCACTTTGACCTTCAAAATTTTCATATCTTCAAATATACATTTATAAAATTTATAAAAATAAAAAATATACATATCTTCAAATAAGCTCATGTCTAGCATAAGTTGCCAAGTCAAAAGCACTTCTAACTAAAGAAAATTTACATTCATGCTATAGTAATTTAAAGCAAGGATCATCAACTTGGAATTGGATCTTATGCGGGCCTATTGACGGTACGAGTTGGTATGCCCCCATACCGGACCGAACCAATATGGAAACAAGGGATGAACTGAAGAAGAAAAGAGAGAGAAAGAGAGGGTGAGAAGGAGGGAGAGGGAGGGAAGGAAAGCAAGGCCGACGATGGCTACTGAAGGACTATGAGGCCATCAGAGAGCTGCCAAGGTTAAGGCCTTCCAGGCTCTACAGTCCTCTATGAGAGAAAATGCGAGAAGAGACAGAGGTTGCCAGGCTATTTTGGATCCTTGGCGGCCACCCGATGGCCTCCTTGCCACCTTCCGCTACCTCCTCTTCTCTCCCTTTCTCTCTTTCTATCTCTATCTCTCTCTTCTTGCATCTCGTGAAGGATCGGAAGCTCCAGAGACCTCGACGGCCCTTCTGTAGCCTCGATGGGCCACCATCAGTCATTGTCAACCTTTCCTTCCCTCCTCTCCTCTCTCTCTTCCTCTCTCCCTCGCTTTGTCTTTGCCGGCATTCCGAATCAAATATCCGAACCTCACCAATTAGCTATCGATACGGTTCGACATGCTCCGAACTACTCGATTTTGGACAATTCAGCAAACCCTGATTTTTTTTTTTTTTGAATGAAAGGGAGGCAGAAATAGCCACCCGGCCTTTATTGAAGTTTAGAAAAAAAAAAGCAAACCCTGATTTAAAGAGAAAAAGAAAAGTTAGGTGGGGCATCAAAGACTCTAGACATTTTACAGTTATACTATTGAGTGGTAAGATAGTTGAGAATTCCGGTGTCATCAATTACAATGTGGCACTTTTTGACAAGACAATCATCCTACCCCCCACCCCCCCAAAACAGAAAAAAATGCCAACTTTCAATACTTTTTGCTGGTATAAGAACTTTGTTTTCAAAGTGTCATGGAATATTGTGTTGCATAAAGTTATGCCCAAATGTCCAAAAGGGTCTAGACTTAGAAAAGATGACTTCTAACCACTAACTCATTGGATACTATCTAACAAAGAGAGAGGAGAAGATTTCTTTTATGAACAACTAGACACTAACAGGAATACAGCAGCTAAATCAGAACACGAAAGCGACATCTATGGATCAAAATTTTAAAAGCCCATTTCTCTCTCAACCAGACCTCATCAGAATTCCTAGAGTGCTTTCTTCATCACTTTTTAAGATTTTTTTTAATCCTTCTCCTGACATAACTTCCATCAGTATTGCATCTTACAAGTCATAGAAGAATTTGTACATGTAAATAGGTACAAAAGATGGGAGAGTAATACAGGACTTACTCCAACAAAAGGGTTCATATGACTACTTGTGTGGTCTGAAAAAATGCCAACACAGGATGACGTAACCAGTAGCATACTGTTCTAGCACGAAACTAGCATCTGTATGGAGAAATAGCTGTATCAGTATGTATCGATCATACTGGTCTGTACCAGTGCATATCTACAGTAGCGTACCATTCGTACTGATCCATACCAATGGTTTTTCAATTTTCTGAAATTTGGTTCAGATGGGGAAAAAAAGGTACAAGGCTCAATATTGGTATTTAAATCCTTCAATACTAGTATTATTTATTTACCAATCATGGGACACCAAATCTACACCAGCAGCATAGGGTGATCAAGGAAAAGAAATTTTAGATAGGTATTCTTAATGCAGAATCTCTATCTAATGATGCTTTATCACGGATGCTACTAAATTTTGCAAATGTGATGTTTTATGAGTTCCACTGTCACTAACCCCATTAATTATCCCACATACCCTCATGTCATTTCAAACATATAGCAATCAGAACAAGTGTTGAAACAACTCATCTACCTAATATATTGTAGCTACTTAATGAACCTCTATAATGCAAGTTTGAGAGTACAAGAAAAATCTCTATCTCCTTTGTGTTTGAATCATGCAACGAACACTATTCGTTCTTTAATTTTGGAAAAATTAGAACAACACCCCTTTAACTTTTCATGATTTGCACTGAGACCCCAAAAGTTCTATTTTTTCAATTAGACACTACAAGTTAGGTTTTGATTGCAATATGGCCCAACCGTCCATCTTTGTGAGGATTCATGAACACGTGATTGTCATGTGAGGTAAGTTTAGACACAAAATTTCAACAATACCCTTGTCAACTAGATTAGAAGAGGATTTAGATTTCTGTAGAAATGAAAATCTGGGGGTACGTTACTCATTTCAAACTTGCAATTAACAACGTTGAGCTCGGGTTGACATTGGAGCCACATTGCAACCCATTCATAACTTTTGGGGTCTAATTGAAAAAATTGAAACATTTGGGATGTAAGTACAAATCATGAAAAGTTGCAGAGGTATTTACATAATTTTTCCTTACTTTTTATGAGAGCAATGAAAATGTTTATTGTAATATCAGAAAGGAGAAAATACAAGAAGACAATTCCTTAATGAAGAGGCTAATAAAGGCAGAGAAAGGGAGAAAAAACATTGAAATGAAAAGAAAAAAAACATACAAGGGAGTCCAAAATAGACCCCTTGCCCTTGAAAACAATAGACATCCTTTCTTGTAAGATTGATGATGCATTTAGAAAGAAGCTCTTGCCTCTTTCCTTCCAAATCATAAACATAACCCTAACCATCTAGCCTTTTCCCAACTATTGCAGGTCAATTTTATAGATCCTCATGCACATCATGCCAGCTTCTTTGCTCCTGGCACAATTAATTATAGCACACCAACAATAATGTGGCAGCAGAATTGTGCTTATACAAACATTAAAACAGCTTTAATGAACTAGAGGAGCAAAATCCGTGATTTGTAGCTTCTTGAAGTCCATTTAAGAAGTTATCGTTTTTTAGGCTTTCTTCATATTTTTGGAGGAAAAAACAAAAAATAAAAAATCCTAGTATCTAAACAACCCTTCAACAGTAAAACAAGATCCAGCACTTACAGAGTTTGTGAGGTTAGCCAAGAAGGATAGGACTGACAGAAAAACTAACAAAGCATTAATGCCCCACAGGAAACAGCTAAACTCCAATTTTGTTAGATAACCGCTAAGATAGCACTAAGTATATCCAAAAGAACATGCACGGGTAAATGTAATTCATATAAACCCGGGCCAACAAGACCGCCGAAACATCAAATTGATTGCTTACATCAAGCTGGCCCTTCTTGGCGACATTCGTCCAGTCCTTGGCGGCGACGCCGGTCCTCCAGTCGAACTCGAGCGTCACCGTGGTGGCCGGCTTGTGGTTGGGCGTCCAGAAGCAGGCCAGGTAGTCCCCTGCCTCGTTCGCGGTGAAAGCAAAATTCCCCAGCTCCACGCTCTCCGCATAGTGGATGTTGTTCCCGTAGGGCGACGTAACCTGAACAAATCCCGAATAAAAAAATAGAACAATTAGATCAGATTAGATTAGAGGAGGATCTGTGATTGAGAAGAGAAGGGGCTAGGGTTATTATACCCGGACGGTGACGCGGTGGGAATCGGGGAGGGGGCCGGAGTCGGCGGGGTTGACGACCGCGTACTTGCCGACCGCCATGGCGTGGAGCTTGATGTCCTCGGAGATGCACTTGGTCTGGCCCGATTGGAGGTCGAAGCGGAGGGATCGGGCCGGCAAGGCCAAGAGAGAGGCCACCGCCAGGGCCAGCACGAAGCGGAGACCTGCGGATCCTCCTATTCTTCTTCCTGGCCCCATATTGTCTTAATTCCCAAAAAGGAAAATTATAAAAAGAATTTAGACGCCTTCTTTTCCTCTTCTCTGCTCGGTGTTCGGATCGGGAGACGGTGGACCGGCAGGCGGAGAACGGAGAGGAAAGCAAAATGGCCTGGGAGCTGTGAGCTCCGCAAGTCGGCGGAAAAGAAGCACGCAAGGGGCGTCGGTTCCTGCCACGTGGACCTCGAGATATGCTTCCGACGCCGGGTGGGCTGGGTTAACCAGATCTGGCCTGAACCAAGCTGTGTTTGGTTTGGTTTTGTTAAGGTCCATTTGGTTGGGATACAGCAGGTTACGGGATAATCTAATAATTTTTAAAAATTATTTATTTAAAAAATTAATTATAAAAAAATTAATTTTTATTATATTTAATTAAATATAAATTATTTTAAAAAATAATATTGAAAAAAATTATTTTTTCATTAGAAATAAATTTATACAGAAATATGATCAAATTTATAAATATATTTTTTAATATAAAATAATTTTTTAATATTGAGACAGTATTGTCATCTCTAATTAATTTTTATATAATAACTATAATCATATAATTTTTTATATAATATCATCTCTATTTTATTTTTTTTATAAAAATTTTTAATTAAATAAATTTAGAAAGATATCACAATAAATTTACTGATTACATATGCAAATTTATTAGGTATATTTTTATCAAATATAGATTACCACCACTTAAAAATTTATTAATTACTAATTCTTTCTGATATTTATTTTATCTTCTCTCTCTAAAAAATAAATATAGGATCTACTAATTTTTTTTATAATTTCTCTCTTCCATATGAAAATTATTTTTCTATGCCAAAGTACCTCCAACAAAACGGATCTTTTGGAGTCATTTGGTTAGGAGTCATTTGGCGTAAGAAAATAATTTCTGTATCAGACTATCATATTTGGTATGAAAAAGGGAAGAAAGAGATAGTAAAAAAATTGATGGGCCCATCCTTATTTTTCGAAGAGAGAAGGTAAAATAAATATCATGGTGAGGTTAGTATTTGATAAATTTCTAAGTGACGGTAATCCATAGTTAATAAAAATATCTTTCATAAAATTGTATATATAATTATTGAATTTGTTCTGATATCTTTTCAAATTCATTCAATAAAAAATTTTTATAAAAAAATTAAGATAAAAATGATATAACGTAAAAGACTATGCTATTATAATCGTTATATAAAAATTAATTAGAGATAATAATATTATTTTAATATTAAAAAAATATTTTATATTTAAAAATATATTTATAAATTTTATTTTACTCCTACGTAGATTTATCTTCAACCAAACACAATAATTTTTTTCAATATCATTTTTTATAATAATTTTTTTACTAATCAAATATAATAAAAATTATTTTTTTATAATTATTTTTTAAATAAATAATTTTTAAAAATTATTAAATTATTCTGTAATCCAACGTACCTTAACCAAATGGACCTTTTAAGTGATTGGAGTTCGGTTGACATGGGGGTGAAGGCGTAGATAACCCGACCAAAATCCACAGACTTGGCATCTCTAGCTTAAGGCAGCACTCATGGAAAAGCAAGTTGATGTAGACGTCCTGCATGGAATTATGGAGTTAGGTTCGGATTAGATCAAGTTGGAGAGATCCAAAGTTAGGTCCGTGCCATCACGTTAGATTGGCTTCGGAAACCTCCTAGCCCATACTAGGAACCATTTAGGTTATTTGTGTCTAAATCTTAATCCAAAATTCCAAATCCCGTCCATCCAAAGATCAGATTAGGTCCAGGTCTGTGTTCTGGTAGTAGATGTGTCATGAGATCGATCAAGTCTACGAGTCATACCCGGATATGCCAAGACTTGTATATTGTTCAACAATTAATTTGGGCTAAATATAAACCTGGTCCAAGTCATGATCATTAAAAAAAGCACTAATGATATAGTTTCAAAATATAATTAGCTTTTGAGAGAAGAGTTTGCCGCTGCTGCTTCACCAGCATATGAGTATTATATCGAAAAACTCGAAGGGAAAAACACTAATCTCATGAGAATGTCAGCAAATAGACCGATCTATAGGCTACATGTATATTTTGGATCAAATAGCTAGATTTCCTTATAATTTTCAGACCATAGAGTTGGTTGATCAGTCCAAATATGAAACAACATGTATGAAAGCATGTGTACTGTACTCTTTTCTAGTTCGTCCATCCCTATGCGTATTGCTCCATGGTTAGACTGGTCTACCAGTTGAGCGGTGGATCTGGTCAACCAATAATTACTCACAGGTTTCAGGTATCCAAACTTAATGCATTTGTATTCCAGCTTATGTGCAATTACTCCATCTGAATTCTTTGGACCTGGTAATTGGGAAAGCTCGTTCTAGATGCAGTCATTCACTTCCTTGATGTATGTGAGAGCAAGCCATTGAATATCCTGCCCCAAATCATCAGATTTATGACCTAGCTCCCGCTACGTGGCAAGGGGGGATTGATGCAACTCTCCAAATCATTTGCTAAACGAGTGCGGATTCTCTGTAATACTTATGATGCATCACACAGTGCGGTATATAATACGCACCATCCATCACACGATAGACAACTGCACATGGCTATGCATGGAGTGCATCGCATAGTCCGCACCTGCTCGCGACTGTCCGTCGTGCGGTCATGCGGTGCATTGCATCATACAGTGCACAACAGAGAATCTGCATTCTTCTTAAACTAAGTAAATAAAAGTAATTTATATCATCCTAGGATTTTAAGATTGGATTGAACCTAAGTTTCCTTGATGAATGGCTAAACAACTTCTCTTCCACCGGCATCAAATGATATCTAACCATATGTAGATATATCCGGTAAACAATTCATCCGGGCTTCCAAAACAGGCCCTAACCCACCTTATTCCTGAAATAAAGTAGCTATCTTAAAGTAAACAGCATGACTTTATATTTAGTAAAGTATTTATTCCAGATTTAATTATCTTAGAAATAATTTAAAGAATGGATAAAGTAGAAAAAACTATCTACTTGAGTTTAAACTTAAAAGTAGTTATCTACTTTAGTTTCAAGTAAAAGAAGCTATCCATTTGAAACATAACGTAAAAGTAACTATCCAAATGGAGGTGAAATGACTTAATTATCTTTGCAGTTATAAAACAACACTATACTATTATAAAGTAATACTATACTATGATAAAATTATACTACACTATAATAAAACAACACTGTATTGTTGTAAAGTAATATTACAATAAAAAAATATTACACTATGATAATGTAATACTACCTTATTGTAAGAGAATACTACACTAATATAATACAATAAAGCAACACTGCTATTGCTCCTTGATTCAGTCGAGATCGAAGAGAAGGCAGCTGAGCCTCGCACAGGAATGTCGGCACTGGAGTGATTTGCAAAACAAGTCCAAATCGAAAGATTTTGCTTCGACGAGGATCCTCCGACGCTCGAGTCAGATTCAGAGAATAATAGAAGCAGCAACGAGTTCTTTAAGAGGGATTGATTGGCTTATCTTGATCCTCAGAGCTTTGGTTGCTTATATAGAAGATTGTTGAATAATTGGTCGAATAGCTGTGAGATAGTACGATCTCGAGATTACAGGACCATTGAACATGTCATTACGGACGAGATATTTCAGTCTTCAATCGCTCCCACGAGATTAGGAGAGTTGGTTACGCCTGAGTCTATCCACTGGGGGTAGTAGCTATTGTGCACATTATGAAGCGAGTTGGCTGTGATAACAGGGACAGCCCATGCACCAAGGCATGGGCCTGTCGAGGCAACGGAGTGCGCTGGACAGATCATACGATAGACCAGATGCAAGCTACTTTGCACTGTATATGGCTTTGTTTTTAAGTCAGTAGTTTTGATGATAGCTTGAAGATCTGAGATGTCCTATAGTTGGCATGCTGATCCGAGGTACTCATGGTAACCACCGTAACACTACTCCCTACTTCTGAATCTAAGAATCAAGTAAAAAGAATATTCTGAAAGTTGTACCTCGGATCTAGAGATGCATGCTTTCATGCCTTCATGAATGTTTAGCATTTAAAGTTGTTAACATCATCTTGATGCGATCGTTGTAAATGATCGCGATCGATGGGACCCCATAACTGATGATTTTTTTTAAAATTTAATCTTAGGCGGCCGCCCTTTGTCTTTATTTTTGCCTCTTTTTTAAATCAGGCTCCTGGATGTTTAGTCAGAGAAAAATAATCGCAAGATTTTTCTACTCCAAATCTTTATCGCAACCATTAGAGGCAAGATGAGCGTAGAACTCATGAGAAAGCTTGAACTAGCGTTGGTTCGAAAGAAACAGGCCAAGGCCCCGACCATCGATCCTTCAGCTCTAGTGAGTGGCCATGCCCAAGTTCGGCCACCAGATTGACTCCTGCAGTAATGAGGGATGAAAATCCCCCCTCAGTTGTTGAACTGTCACTTGCTTCATTGGAGGATGTGGTGAAAACCCCATCGGGAGGGGTTTCGGCAAGAGAGGAGATGCCGACGGAGAGGGTGCAAACGGCAGGAACAACTAGTAGCCCCATAGAAGTTTCAGCTGCGGCGACACAAGCGGAGGACGCGGTCAATCATCCTGAGGGGGCTCCAGCAAGGGTGATAGAAATCGATGATTCTTCAGAGCTAGCTTCTTTAGGCGAGCATTTTCCCCCCATCGTTATGCAAGTGGATCCCTTACAATCGGTGCCTCCTATCCTTTTTATGGTAGAAGACCCCCAAGCTGCTACTAGACTTCTGAAAGACTTTCTTCCTTCATTCGAGGGAAAATATTTGGATGGACAAGGAGCACAATGGCAGATGTTGGGTGCCCTTAGATCTCTCATCCAGGTGGGAAGTCTTTGGGCATCTTCTTTTAGCCCCCTACAACCTACGATATTTTGATGTTTATTTATAAAATTTTGCATATGTGGGGTATTACCTAGTAGCTTCGTCGGTTTCACCCCTGGTGCTTCGGCATTGGAGCTTACATATGCGAGGGGGGAAATAGACTTGTTGAGGTATCAGTTGGAGCAGGCAGAGAACAAAAATGGTGAGCTGGTGAAGGAGCTCAGCTCTTCTGAGGAGGCCCTCCAAGAAGCCCAGGAGATGATCAACCATCAGGATGATGAGCTGAGGAGGGCTGAAAGGAGAATTGAGGACCTCAGGAGGCAAAGGTCCAGGATCGAAAGAGATTGGTGCCATGCCTGTGATGACCTGGAGCACTTGAGGAGGACATTTGGAGGGAAGAGAAGTCGAGATTATACTCCCTCTGAGGCCCATGCTTCCTATAGAAGTCGCAACAGGAGTTCACCTAAGAGGGTTAGGACTTCAAGCAGGGCAAGCCGCAGAAAGAGGATGCCTTGGAGGAGTGAGAGTTTTGCCTTCAAGGGAATCCAAGTGACTCCGAAGCCGATCGCACCTCAAGCTAACCTTCAAGAGACTTTATCAACAGTGAAGCACTTGAAGGAGAAGCTAAAGGAGGAGGAAAAGAATAATTGCTACCTCTGGCGTGAGCTCAGAGATCAGGAGCTCCTAACCAAGAATGTCGAGAGAGGAAAAAGGTGCCTGATGAAAAAAGGGGCTGGAATTATAAACCAAGCTTACAAAATGGTATTTTCGCGGGCTTTGAGAGATGTAAAGCAATGGCCGGACATATCTCCCTGCGGACGTTATCGAGCTCCTTCAGGCCGATTGTATAGATGAGAGATTGTTAGCCATAGCGACGATAGCGTGGAGAAATTTGCAAGGGCAGCATGCTACTCCATTGAACCAAATAAGATCCATGCTGCTGTCCAGATTGAAGAAGCTACCGACGTTGAGGAAGATTATTTTGAAGCAAACCATCCTGACGGTGCTTCAATGTAATATTTTTTTTTATCCAAGTGATGTAATCAAATTCTACGTAAAAATGAATGAAGTTCACTCTTCACTATTAAGGTTCATTGTGTGCTTGACTTGTTGTGAGCAGTGTTGATTGAATCACAAGCTAAGCAAAATACGATCCGAGCCACAATCTGGATTATGGCCTGAGATAAATGGCATACAAAAAGTCTTCATCACTCATCGTGAGGGCTTTTGAAAAGACTGAAATTTTAATCACCCACACATAGCAAGTGCCGCTGCATGTCTCCCACATCTTTTTGAAGTGGTGCGGAGCATGATTTGCCTACCGTTGGCATTAACTACCAAATTGGCGGCAGGAGCTGTAGTCGCCATGTGTTAGGTGTTTATTCAAATTTCGTCAATCCACGTCTGGAGTAATTAATGCTCTGAAAAGAAATATCATTAGGGTGTCACCTTGATCTCAAGTCTATTTAAGGTCCAGGTGGCACAGGCCTTTAGGGTTTTTGACTATCCATTTTTTGTCCTTGCAAATTTTCTTCTCCTTCCCTCTTTGCTTCCGAGAATTTTCTTTCATGAGGGGAATGGCCTCCAGAGACCCTAATTTTGCACCATTGTGGTTTCGATCAGAGCTAGCCGAGAGGGACATAATACTGCTATATGAGCAGTTTTAGATTCCCCCGTCGTTCCAGTTGGAGGTTCTGGAGCCAAACAATTAGGTCTACCAACCACCTCCAGATCGGATGAGTCTCTACAAGGAGCACTTTTGGATCGGGTTGCGGCTTCCTTTGCATCCCTTCTTCATAGCTCTCTTCCAATGCTTCGAGATGTTATCGTGCTCGGTGGTCCCAAATTCGTGGCAGTATATCTATGGCTTCATTGCAGTATATATGCTGGCGGGGATTGATCCTAGCATCGTGCTCTTCCATTCCCTCTTCAACCTCAAAAGGCATCCAAAGTCCCGGGGCTGGTGGTATGTGATGCTGCAGAGGAAGAAGAATATCTGTCCACTATCTTTTTCGGGGATCTCCACCATTATTCATGGTTGGAAACCCCAATTTCTCTTCATCTCTCAAACGTCCGACGAGGATTGGGGGTTCATCACTTGGGAGAAACCTTAAGAGGCCGCACTAAAAGAGCCTTCAATAAATGAACACCTGAGGTAGGAGTTGGCAATCGTGCATGGCTTCCAGATCCCGAAATTGAAGGAGTTGCTATCGGCCTAGATGCTATTCAATATCAGTATCAGCTAGGTTATCCCTTAAGGTGCGTATCGCTCGCCTTCAGGATCTTATATTTTTTTGATTTTCATCATGCTTTTATCGACAACTTACTTGCCCTAGTTGCAGAGGTAGTCACAGAGAAGGATGCAGGCTCATCGGAGAAATCAGATAAGAAGGCCTATCGAACAAAGACAGTTGAGTCTACGAGTGGTCAGAGCACCCGCATTAGGATCGAAAGTCCCCCTAGTGCCACTGGCTTTTGGATCAAGAGGTCCTAAACCTCCTCACGCCAGTGACCTCAGAATGGTAAGGGTTGCCTCGACCTCCCTGACCTTCGATGGAGATTGAAGGAGCCAAATGAGTCGGGCCTCTGAAGACATAGTTCTGAGCTTGCCGCTCCTCCTGCCATTGAATTTCCTCGAGGAGGCTGGGACTTCTGGGGCTGCACCTGGGGTCTCTGGAACTGCACCGATCGGTTTGAGGCTTGAGGCCTCGACCTTGAGGGACTATAAGCTGACGAATGAGCTTTTCTCTGGGATGCTCCTTCCGATCAATGCAAACGAATTACTGGATGTATCGTGGAAGGAGGTGAGGACAGCAGCTGCACGTGGAGTGTATCATCCAGGTAAGTTAGGGCTCCTACAATTTTATTCATTTTGCATATATGCTTATGGTGCTTACTGATAGCAACTACCTCTTACCAGTTTTCTCATTATTTAAATGGGTACATTGAGAGTTGCCGCAACCTATCGACTGAGGCAAAAGATACCAGCTTGAGGTCGAGATGCTCAAGATTGCCAAGGACAAGGTGGTAAGGGAGGCTGGAGAGGCCTTCCTAAGAGCGAACGCCATCGAGAGAGGAGCCAAAGATGCTGAGGCAGTGTTAAGAGGGGCCGTCGAGAAAAACTCCCGACTGTTAGGGAGGATAAATGGACTTGAGACTCAGCTCGAGAGGAGTGTAGCCGTAGTTGAAGAGAACTCTCGACTATAAGGACTAATAAAGGAGCTTGAAGCTCAGTTAGGGGTAGCCAAAAAGAAGATAGCAGAAGGCGTCTCTAAGGCCATTGTAGACTTTCGAGCATCAGTAAAGTATCAAGATCCGAAAGTTGAGTTTGCTACTGATGTTTACGATCTTGGAAGATAGTCGATCCAGGATAGAGTCGTTGCTAAATATCCAAAATTAAATTTGAACTTTTTAGATGAAATATGGGACCCTACTGCAACTGACGAGTCTATGATAGGTGCCTTAGCTTAGGATGCTGCCTCTTAGACTTTTTGTTTGTTACTTCTTCTTTCTGTACTTGGACCTTCAAGGTCATTGTAAAAACCCCTGTTGTAAATATTTTATAGAGGATGAATGAACAAAATTCGCTCTTCTTCTTACTTCCTGCTTTTCAGTTGTGATTATACACTATTATGCAGTATATGAGCTGACTTAGGACATCAAGTTTTGCAGTAAACTAAGTTTCAATTGTAGGAAATAGGAACGTTCCAAGCAGAGGGACTTTAACAGTGATTTCAAGCTATGGCTAGCCAGAGGTAATTGCCCTCATTTACCAATCAGAGGCAACCACTAGCTTATACTAATCCAAGGTAATAGCTATCGCATGCCGATTGAAGCAATGGTTTAACTTACACCGATCCATGATAGTTATCCAGGCGACGTCTTTATTCTACCCTTTGCAATGCTAGCGGTCATGGGAATGACGACTGTTGACTCTTCCACTAGGATGATGCCTAGGAAAGGATGTGGGGCCAGTAGGTATATGCCACATAGCTGTGTTCTAATTTTTGAAGCATCGTCAGAATTTATTTTTGATGGTGGAAAGATACATCATTTATTAATTGGTGGACAGCTGTATCCCCTCAAGCCATCGATTAGCAGTTGGTGTAGGCTTTGGTGCTTATAAATAGAGGCCAACAGATGGTGAAACCCAATCTCTTATCTTTCTCCTTCACAGAAACTTCTCTCCTCTGTCGTGATGGCATCACCCTTGCGTCCCCCTTTGCATCCTCCTTTGCCGGTGGTGAAGGTCAGAGTGAAGGAGAGGTGGGCCTTTATACGAGAGGCTTAGAGAAGAGCAAGAGCCAGAGGTGCTGGTCCATCTTCCTCTCATCGGGTGCCTTTCGCCTCACGATCTCCACCAAGGCTCAGGGGTCATCACCCCCTCAATTTGAGCAGATTCCTTCGACGTTTAGGCCCACTGCATTCAGGAGTACTAGAACTCTATGGAGTTTAAGAGGGAGGCCATCGACATTATCGCTAACGAATTTATTGATGGTTTCGAAAACTACAAGGTCTGCCTACTACGGATGATGCCATATTTGGAGCTTCAATCCTTCCAGCTCAAAAATAGTAACGAGGAGGCTTCCTCGTTGGATGAGGATTGAGCTTCCTCATCCTTAAGCTAGGGACTGAGAAGAGCATCCACTATCCGATCGTTGCCATCGTCCATGATGATGAGAGCTTTGAATCAAGTTCGCTGACTGGCAGGGATCTGCTTTTGGACTGGCATGACCTTCATGGCTTTCTTCCAGCTTCCCCATCTTTGAGCTGGGGATCGAGGAGAGCATCCACTATTCAATTGTTGCCATCGTCCACGACGATGAGAGCTGTGATCTGGGTTCGCTGACCGATGGGGATCTTCTTCTGGACTGATGTGACCTTCATGGCTTTCTTCTATTTTGTTGCGCTTTCTTCCACTTTTTCTTTCTCTCTCTCTTTTTTTGTAAGGTGGCGCTTAGGTTTCCATCCTTCATGTAAATATTTTTTTTGTAAGGTAGCGCTGAGGATGTCATCCTTCTTCTTGCATAAAATTTTTTTGTAAGGTGGTGCTGAGGATGTCATCCTTCTGCTTATAAATATCAAAATAAATAAAAAATCATCTTTTGTAAGCTTGCATATTTTAAGCTAACACGTAGAGGCTAATCTTAATCTAAGGCACTTAAACTTATTTCGATCTGGGTCAATCTAGACCTTAAAAATTTAAACAAACTTGTTTCAATTTAAGACAAAATTATCCTGAACAAACTTTGTTGAAGGTGGTTCTGGATAAAATTTTCAATCTGGGTCAATACAGACCTTAGGAATTTAAACGAACTTATTCTGATTCAAGACAAAATTATCCTAAACGAACTTTGTTGAAGGTGGTTCTAGCCAGAAGGCTGTTGGTTCTACTCGATAAGTGACATCTTGGCCCTACTTTGCAAATAGCAACTTGGCTCTGCCCCGCAGATAGCAGCTCGGCTCTACCCTATGGGCGGCAACCTGACTCTCCCCTGTGGTGAAGAGGCAGCATATACTCGGCTCATCTTGTGAGCGGAGTAGCATGTATACTTTCTCATTTTTATGCGAAGGCAGTGTGTGCACTTCTCATTTTCACGCGAGAGGCAGCATGTGCCCATAGGCAGCATATGCACTTCTTATTTTTATGTGAGAGGCAACGTGTGCAATTTTTGTCTTCACACAAGAAGCTATGTGTGCCTATAGGTAGCATGTGCACTTCTCATTTTTATGCGAGAGGCAGCATGTGCCCGTAGGCAGTGTGTGCACTTCTCATTTTTATGTGAGAGGTAGTGCGTGCCCATAGATAGTATGTGTACTTCTTGTCTTCATACGAAAAGTAGCGTGTGCTCGTAGGTACTTCTCATCTTCATATGAGAGGCAGTATGTGCCCGTAGGCAGCATGTGCACTTTTCATTTTTATGTGAGAGGTAGCGTGTGCCCGTAGGTAGCGTGTGCACTTTTCATCTTCACGTGAGAGGCAGCATGTGTCCATAGGCAACTTGTGCACTTCTCATGATCACAGATTGAGGGTCTTATAAGTTAGCCCATCGGAGGTCCCTTGGGATTGCCCTCCGCTTCTTGCACGACTTGGACTCTAATGTGGACCTGTAAGTTAGCCCTGCCTCCAAGTTACCGAAGACTGATCATTGATCATCGAGGGTCCTTATGGTTAGCCCTCATTTGTTAGACATAGTTTCGATTAGAGAAATTTTCACTGTAAAAGAAGTGTAGGCCATTCATGATGCTTAAGCAAGTAGGGATTAGTAAATCTGAGTATTTATATTGATATATAATGACATAATATTACAACATCACTGATGATATATTAGTAAGTTGGCCGAGTTCTATGGTCTAGGGAGTGGAGTCCCATCGAGTTGCTTGAGCCGATAGGTCCCTGGACGTACTACCTCGTCCACCTGATAAGGACTCTTCTAGTTGGGTGATAGCTTTCCCTATTTAGTGGGTTGTGAACTTCGGCTCGTCGTAATACTAGGTCATCAATTCAGAATTCTTTGATTCTGACTTGAATGTTATAGTACCTGGTCACTCTCGATGATAAGCAGCCATTCTGACAGCGGCATGCTCCCTACTTTCTTCAATCAAGTCAAGATTGGCTCAGAGTCATACAGAGTTGATATCTTCATTATATTCCTCGACTTTAAGGGAGGGGAGCCTAAATTTCATAGGGATGACTGTTTCAATCCTAAATGCAAGGTTGCAAGGAGTCTCATCCGTTGAGAGTCTCTGAGTGGTTCGATAGGCCCATAGCACATAATGAAGCTCATCTATTCAGGACCCTTCAGTTTGGTCTATTATGGCCTTCAAGCCTTGAAGGAGAGTTATATTGGTCATCTCCATCTCTCTATTCATTTGTGGGTGGCCAAGCAAGGTAAAGTGGTGCTCTATTCTATATTCTCTATAGAATTCATGAAGCCGAACATCACTAAACTGCCTGCCATTATTTGTGATCAATGAAAAAAATATGTCCTACAAGCTAATTGAAATCTGTATTTTGATAGATTTTTTTTGTAATCTTTCAAACTCATGTAACTGACACTTTATAAATAAATAAAAGATATTTATTTTTTATCATACGCTGTATCTTACATTTGTAATGATTTTGATGAATCCCATACAATAGGACAATGGTTTTAGGGTTATGATGAGATCATACCTATGAGACCTAAAATCTTAAAATCTTGATTTAGAATATTCTTAGTCATAGGAGCATTGAGTAGGAAATCAATATTTTGGATAGACTAGTACATCCCATGTATGCTTGATGGTAAGAGTGGCTTATCTCATAAGCTATTTGTATGAGATACTAATATAAGGATGTGGGTGCTCATTAGAGAATAAATTTATTAAACTGATCCATCTTAAAGAACATCTTATGGAATCTATTTATCCGTCAAAAGTTATTTTCTTATAGTAAGAGTTGTGCATGTAGTTCTTTGACCTGAGACTACCATAGAATCTTATATATATGAATCCATATTTTGGTTCATACTCATTCATAACTTAGTCATATATGAAGTGCTCTGGATATGGTGGATTGTACATGAAAGTTGTGAGTAGGTCAATATAGAATCGATCACTCCTAGTAAGAGGAGATCACATCCTACTTGCTCTAATCATATAATGATTCAAAGAGAATTTGATCAAAGCAGAATGAGAATTAGAAAAAAATTTTAATATTTTATTAATTGAATCATCATCATCGGATTGAGAGAGATATGAATGTGAAATTAGATTTGACATGATTCCATATCCATAATCATATTCAGGATGTAGTATGATCGTAGGATTGAATTGCATGGTAACTTATCACTGAAGGATATTTTTGATATTTTATCAAAATTTTATATCTTTCAGATAGATATGATATCTTACTAGATATCAATCTTATCTTATAAATTTGATCAAATTAAAGAGTTTAATTCGATCATTAATTAGAAAGAATTTTAATTGCTAAAATTAGATTAGCTCGATTAGATCTAAATCGATTAGATTAAATTCTAATCAAATCAGGTCAACTTGCATCTGGACCTACTGCTGGCTAGATATAGAATCCAATGGATCATACACAAGGAGAATTGATCAAGGATCAAATTGGATTAGATCATGTTTGCAATATGAACATGCTAACACATGTTGCAAATTCAAACTCCTTGTTTCGAATCGGATTCGAAATTGATTTCGGATTAGGCTAATTAAATCTAATTAAACTCATTCTTGATTTAGGT
This sequence comes from Elaeis guineensis, assembly GCF_000442705.2. Lineage (NCBI taxonomy): Eukaryota > Viridiplantae > Streptophyta > Magnoliopsida > Arecales > Arecaceae > Elaeis > Elaeis guineensis. The sequence goes on from NC_025999.2 coordinate 82,007,381, forward strand.
TTGATTTGTGTTGACACTTGACTGGTTGAGCTAAGGTGTTGGTGCCACATACCAAGCATTCCACATGCCAGAGATTCTCTTATCGGTGTGTGGAGATTTATTATGTGCGTTAAGGCCATATGGCGCCTCTTAAGAAGGGGTGCTCCATCCATGTATTTTTTCGATAGTTTCCCAATGAAGAAATATTTTTCATTATCAATAAAGACACAATGTATATTAAAATCAATAATGTTTGCTGTTACAACCACCACATCATTGTGCAGAGTAAGTACACCTTCAGCATCTCACTCGATGAAGATAATGGCATCCTCATCCTCATCTTCAAGCCTTGGCCTCTTCATCTCTGGTGGCTCCATCGACCCAGATGACCCTTCGATTATCGTATGAATTTCTCCTCGGATGGGGTGGTCCTCCACTATCGCCTGTCTCCTTGCTTCCCATCTTCCTTGCTGCACTAGTACCGACTATGGCTGAGACACAGGGAATGGTTGCTAACGCAAAGGGGGCAGTTGCTGAGCTCTTGAAGGTCGATGTTGAGATGTTGCCCTTCGAACGAAATGGTTCAGTCTCCCCTACCTAATGAGCCTCTCTATCTCGTTCCGAAGCTGCAGACAATCTTCAGTATCGTGACCATGGTCATGATGATAGAGGCAATACTTATTTGGGTCACAGTGGTGCTCTGGCTTCATCCATATCTGTGGAGGCTGAGGCAGCACGGTCCAAACCTCCATCAACATCTCCCCCCTGAAAATAGTTAAGGACGTGTAATTATTATAATGTTCGGGGGGTGAGGGCCGTCGATCCCTTCTCTAAGGACTTCGAGATCGATGATTTCGACCTTCGTTCCTCTATCTCTGGAATGGAGATCGGGAGTGCTAGCAGTTTCTCTCCTCCTGTCTTGAAGAGCGCTCCTTATTATGCCTTACCGCAATAAAACTGATAGGGGTTTTCTCTGCATAAGCCTCCTCCGTGTGGGCATATTTCTCCACACGGGCAAGCATGTCCGAAAAGTCTTGAAAATAAGTTTTAGTCAATGACTTTTTCAAGTTGTTCTTCAGTAGGCCATCCATCATCCGGCCAATGCGGTCGATTGGTCCAGATCATAGACTTCTAAGGTTGCCACGTTGAAACTATTGACATGGGCATGGATCGACTCACCGTTCTTCTGCTTGATGGTGTAGAGGTAGTCGGACCACTTCTGCTGCCATCGGCTGCTGACAAAGTGACTGATGGAGGACCGATATAGATCCTCGAAGGAGTGGATGGAAGTCTGCTTCAAACTGGGGTATCACTGTCAAGCCACCCCTTTGAGAGTCGGAGAGAATACTCGATAGAGGATCGCATTAGATTCTCTCTAGAGGAGCATTGTCATCTTGAAGATTTTGAAGTGATCGATGGGATCAGCGGTCCCATCATAGACCTTTAGTTAAGGCAGCTTGAAGTGCCAAGAGAGTGGCTCCTACACTATCTTTGGGATAAAGGGTGGCTCACTATTAAACCCCTCGTAGGGTTGCATTGAGGAGTGGTTATTGTTGAGTGTATTGTCAATCTTTTTTTCTATCTATTTGTCGAGCATCTGGAACCGCCTTTTGATATCGAGGTCTCAGACGGTGCAGGCCTCAGAATGCTAAGGAGAATAGTGATCGGGGGTTGAATCATGCCTCGATCGTGGACTCGAAGATCTTCGTCTGGCCGGTTGCGGGGCCCTGGAATGGCTCTGATGAGTGTATCTCCTCTTCGAGCTTTGAGGAGGCATACACGGCTCTAACTGTGGGGACGACTGAGGAGCCGAGTGTGGAACCAGATTTGGTGGGGGCACCACCGCGGGAAGCACCGATGGTGCCATCAAGAAGGCCACCGATTGCATCGCTGAAGGGGGTGTAGGGGTAGCTTGAGTAGGCTGCGGCATCATTCGGAGAGGTGCTAGAATAGTCTGGACCGTCTGAATGGCAATCGTTAAGTTTTGGACCTGCTGGAAGAGAAGGCTAAATTGATCTGCCATGACTAGCACTGGTTGGATTGGCAGGGGAGTCTCAATCATCGGTTACTGCATCTGGTTGTTGGCTTGACTCTCCATCCGATGAGAAGCAGCGACGTTGGAGAGCCGAGATGATGCTTGCTTAGGTGGCATGATGAAGATTGGCCCTTTCTCTAGCCGTTGCTGCTCGATTCGGTCAAGGTCAGAGAGAAGGCGGCTGAGCCTCGCACAGAGATGTTGGCATCGGAGTGACCTACAAAACAAGTCCAAACCAAAGATTTTCATTCCGATGAAGATCCTCCGACACTCAAGTTAGATTCAAAGAATAATAAGAGCAACAATGAGTTCTCTAAGAGGGATTGATTGGCTTACCTTGGTCCTTGGGACTTTGGTTGCTTATATAGAAGGCTGTCGAATAACTAATTGAATAGCTATAAGATCCTATGATCTTGAGATTGTAGGATTGTTGAACATGTCATTACGGACGAGATATTTCAACCCTCAATCGCTCCCGCAAGATTAAGAGAGTCGGTTACGCCCAAGTCTATCCACTCGGGGTGGATAGCTGTCGTACACATCATGAAGCGAGTCGGCTGTGATAACAGGAACAGCCCATGCGATAAGACATTGGCCTGTCGAGGCAGCGGAGTGTGCCAGATAGACCATATGATAGACCAGATGCAAGCTGCTTTATACTGTGTATGGCTCTGCTCTTAAGTCACCGATTTCGATGATAGCTTGAAGATCTGAGATGTCCCATAGTTGGCACGCTGATCCGAGGTACTTATGGTAACCACCGTAACAGCTGTATTATTATAAAAGAATAGTATACTAATATAATATAATATTATCTTATTGTAAAGGAATACCACATCAATATAATACAATAAAGCAACACTGCATTATTATAAAGCAATACTACATTAGTATAATGTAATGCTACCTTATTGTAAAGGAATATTATACTATGATAATATAATACTGTTGTCTTTTAAAGAATCTAAGGGTATAAGGGTCATTTCAATCAAAATGAATAGCTACTTTTAATTTATATTTCAAATAGATAGCTACTTTTACTTAAACTCAAATGGGTAGGTACTTTTAAGTTGAAAGTATAGCTGGGATTTACATCTAGAGTAACTTATTTTGCAACCAAAATAGCCTAAGGCTTTATTAATCTGGTTCCAGGTTATTTATTTTAGGTGCTTAAGTATTGATGTAAAGTAATTCTCCATATCAGGTGGCAATTGATTTTGCTTGATATGGTAACAGAGATGGAAGATGGTCCCTGGGAACTCTCCGAAGTTATGGATGTTGATACAACGACAAGTTCTATCAGAAGAGCTTTCCTTGTTTACGACTCCAAGTATGCGTTAAAGACTTCCTCTTTCCTTCGTAATTGCATTATGGGCCAAAAGTGGAAGGACGTGTGCAACTGGTGTTTCTCTTCTCAATCATCCTCTCATCCCCAACTTTTCAATGGATATATACCAGGAAGAGCCAATGATGAACTATAATGATACCATTATATATCATCTCAGATCCATTTGCAAAAAAATGATCGTGATTTAAATGGCTCTCCATAATCCACGAAATTGTTTTCTAAAAGTTGATAGAGAGCCTTGGCCTCAAATAATCCACTGTCTTGGATGTGTTTGCAATGGCTATAGGGAATTTTTCCCATCATGACAAGGAAATGGTGCTTAGCCAGTGATGCATCTTATGCAAGGGGAATCCATTCTCGCAGTGCAGTTGCGAAGCAACTTAAGAAAAAGAAAAAAGAATTTTCAGCTGCATTCAGCTCAAATCCAATAAGATTTTTTTAATATATATATATATATATATATATATATATATATATATATATATATATATATATATATATAGAGAGAGAGAGAGAGAGAGATTTGACTACATTCAAGTGGATCTCTATCCAGATGTGGTCAAGTGTAAATTGGTCAACTATGATTGCATATTAATGATTTTATTGCTGCAAGGCTCTGGAGGATTAATGGCGAGGTCGGTCTTAAATCGAGTTGGAGAGCTGTTAAGAGTCAAGTCGATGTAGACCATGAGTGAACCTGCAAAAGAAGTCATAGAACCGGTGGAGTACCTTCTGATTTAGGATCCTCCGATGCTTAAGTCAGTTGGAGCCTTGAGAACAGGTAGTAGAAAATGAAAAAGTAGAAAGCAAGAAGTAGGAGTTTGAGATGGAGAGAATTCTAATTCCCTTCAATAAAAAAAATTTAGTAGAGTCTGGGCTTTATAGTTTCTTACTTACCTCTTGGAGAATATCTTATCGTCCTTTATATAGAGGGAGCTTGCTTAGACTTTAAGAAAAATCTACTAAACTGTTGTAAGTTTGTTAGGTCGTTACGAGTTTGTTATAACAGAATGACTAGCTGTGTAGAGATCGTGGGATGGTTGTCCGTACGATGATAAACTAGAGTGTAGCTGGAAGACAGCTAATATCGAGTTGGATAATAACTATCGAATAACCGTCTGTACTTTTGGAGCACATCGATGAATAACTGAATTGAGTATCACATCTCCTTTAGTATTAATAACCATATGTTGCTCCTTGAATTGATTTTGATGATTACAAAGCATTTGAGGGGATTACTAATGATTTTGGCTTGGAAAAAGATTTATTGTGTTTTAGGGGCAAAAACGTAATTTTATCAAGACTGATTCGGAAGCCTCAAGAGCAAGAATAAAAGATGTGCAATCTATTAGAGGTGATTTCAATATTTTTGAAAGTATATTTTGTAAGAAAATCAAGTTTATATTTTTGAGTCGACCCCATGAGTCGACTCATGGCTAGAAGGGCTGAACGACACGCAAAATTTGTTGGCTGGCACACTTTGTGAGTCGACCCCTTGGCATGAGTCGATCCTATGAGTCGACCTCTGCTGCTCTGCAGGCCAAATTTATAGAACAGTCATTTTTTGCTCTTTTCCACAGAGGTCGATCCCATGAGTCGACCCATGAGCATGAGTCGACCCTATGAGTTGACCCCTATGACGAAAAATTTCCGCAGCGGCTAGTTTTTAACCCGTTTCAATTGCATTTAATGCTTATTTAATGTGCTCTAACGGCTCTATTTCAGTCCAGATTACTCTCCACCATTATTTGAAGTTATATAAAGGGACTTAAAGGAGGAAATCAAAATATAAGAAAGTAATTTGAAAAAGGATCTTCAAGCATTCATTTCAACCCTAAGCAAGAGCCCACCAAAAAGAGTTTAAGAAGCTTTTAATTCAAGTTTACCAACTCCTCAAGTGCTTATTCAAGTCTCCAACCACCTTGAGAAAATCTGAAAGAGCTTCCTTCTAATTGTGTAAAGTGTATTTAAAACTTTATTCGCTCATTAAAGGAGCTTCATCTGTATTTCTGTGCAATTAATTGTAATACTCCTTTTTGAGTTATTATTTTTATTTTGGAAGGATTCCAAAACATAGAAAGATTGATCCAAACCTTAAATCGGATTGTATTAGGTTGGCTTATACCCAGGAAATAAGTGTACTAGCTTGGGATAGCTAGAGTCGGAGGTTCCGACGAGTGTATTCAGATTGAATACAGTTTAGTGGATTTGAATTCTCAAGTAGGAGCTTAGAGAGTGGATGTAGGTGCAAGGTTGGCACCAAACCACTATAAATCTTTTTATTTGTGTTGTGCTTACTTGCTCTCCTTTTAAATTTCTGTATCCTCTTGCATTCTTGCATCCAACTTCTATACCTTGCATAAATTTTACTCTCCATACTTATCTTGCTCATTGTTAAATAATCTTCATAGTTGTAAGTTAAGTTTAAATTTTTAAAAATCCAATTCTCCCCTCTTGGGTTGCATAGCTAGGCAACAAGTAGTATCAGAGCCCGGTGCTCTAGCCCTACTTTGATTTAACCATCAAAAAGCTAAAGTTCAATGGCAACTTAAGTTGACACTTCTCTAGTCGAGAGGCAGTCCACAAATAGACCTTCACTTTTCAATAGGTCAAACTATACCTATTGGAAAGCTCGGATGAAAATCTTTATTCAAGCTCTTGACTATGATATGTGGAGTATCATAGTAAATGGACCACACACACCCACTAAAATAATTGATGGTGTGGAATCAACCAAATCCGAAAAAGAATGGGATGAGGTTGATAAGAAAATGGCTCAACTAAATGCTAAAGCCATGAATGTTTTGTATTGTGCTCTAGATGCTAATGAATTCGATTGTATTTCAACATGTATATCTACTAAGAAAATATGGGATAGATTAGAAGTAACTCATGAAGGAACTAATCAAGTGAAGAAATCCAAAATTAACATGCTAGTACATAAATATGAACTTTTTAAAATGGAGCATGATGAATCTATAACTAAAATATTTACTCATTTTACTGATATTATAAATGGTCTAAAAAGTCTTGGTAAGTCCTATTCTAACAGTGATCTCGTGAGAAAGATTCTTAGGTCCTTACCAAGAACTTGAGAAGCCAAAGTGACCGCTATCCAAGAAGCCAAGGATCTGAACATCCTACCCTTGGAAGAGCTTCTAGGATCACTGATGACACATGAGCTGAGTATGAAACAACATCAAGAAGAAGAAGTCAAAAAGAAGAGGACAATCATCCTCAAATCCATGGCTCAACTTGATGAAGAAACTGATGATATGAAAAATGAAGAGCAGGATGATGAAATGGCTCTCATTACTAGAAGGTTTAAGAAGTTTTTGAGGAAAAAGAAACAAGGAATGAGGAAGAGGCCACCCACAAAAGGAGAACATAGCAAAGAAAAGGATAAAGACCAACCCCTTATTTGCTACAAATGCAAGAAATCGGGACACTTTAAGTCTGAATGTCCACAACTAAAGAAGGGTCCTAAGAAGTACAAGAAGAAGGCCACGATGGCTACTTGAAGTGGAAGTGATGAGTCAAGCTCCGAAGAAGAAGACTCAAATGAACAAGCGAACCTGTGCCTTATGGCACATGAAAATGAGGTAAATTCTGCAACTCCTATTAACTTTATCTTTGAAGAACTTCATGAATCTTTTTATGATTTAATTGATGAACTAAAGAAGCTAGGGGTAAAGAACAAAGAGTTAAAATCAAAGAATCAATCATTACTAAAACAAAATGAGAGCATTTCAAATGAAAAATCTATCCTGTTTTAAGAAAATCTGAATTTAAAGAATGAAATTACCAAGCTAAAACTAATAGTTGAAAAATTCACCTTAAGTTCTAATAAACTTAATATGATTCTTGAAAATCAAAAGGCTGTTTATGATAAGGCTGGTCTTGGTTACAACCCCTTAAAGAAACAAAAGTTTCTAAAAAATATCTATGTAAACTCTTCAAACAATAAGTTCTCAAACATTACTTGCTTCAAATATGGTAGAATAGGTCACAAGTCATACACTTGTCTCTCTAACAAATCTATAAATTCTAATGCAAAGAAAATATGGGTTCCAAAAGGAACCATTGTGACTAACCAAAAAGGATCCAAGAAAGCTTGGGTACCGAAAGTAAAAACTTGACTTTTGCTTGCAGGTGTGTCTAGCATCCCAAGGAATAAATCAAAAATGATATCTTAATAGCGGATGCTCGAGACACATGACTGGTGATGAATCCCAATTCATCACACTTGATGCTAAAAATGGAGGGATGGTCACCTTTGGAGACAATGGCAAAGGAAAGATCATCGGTATAGGTAACATTGGTATCACTCCCTCCAAGTATATTGAAAATATCTTATTAGTAAATGGTTTAAAACATAATTTATTAAGCATCAGTCAATTTTATGATAAAGGATACAAAGTTATTTTTGAATCTTCTGTTTACATTGTAACTAGTCCTATTAATGAAGGCATTAAATTTATTGGGTATAGACATGGTAATATTTATATGATAGATTTGAATGATCTATCCAAAATAAACATACAATGTCTAGTATCCTTGAATGTCAAGATTAATGAGACTAGTTAGCTTTGGCATCGTAGGCTTACACATATTAGCATGCATTCACTTTCAAAACTCATTAAGAAGGAATTGATTATTGGTTTACCCAAATTGAACTTTGAAAAGGATAGAATTTGTGATGCATGCCAACTAGGTAAACAAACAAGAATTTCATTCAAATCTAAAAATATTGTTTCAACTTCTAGGCCATTAGAATTGTTGCACATGGATTTATTTGGATCTTCTAGAACTACTAGTTTAGGAGGAAAACGATATGGTTTTGTAATTATTGATGATTTCTCTCGTTTTACATGGGTTTTCTTTTTGGCACACAAGGATGAAACTTTTCAAGTTTTTTCTAAATTTTATCGAAAAGTCACAAATGAGAAAGGTTTTTCAATTCAAAATATTCGAAGTGATCGTGGAACCAAATTTGAAAATCAAGATTTTGAAAAGTTTTGTGATGAAAAAGTAATAGGCCACAACTTTTCGGCACTTAAGACACCCCAACAAAATGGGATAGTAGAAAAAAAAAATAAAACTCTTGAAGAAATAACCCGTACCATACTATGTGAAAGCAACCTTCTAAGATACTTTTGGGTGGAAGCAATTAATACGGCATGTTACATATTAAATCGTGCTTTAATTAGACAAATTTTAAAGAAAACTCCCTACGAGCTTTGGAAAGGAAGAAAATCAAACATTGCATATTTTTATATTTTTGGTTGTCGATATTTTGTGTTAAACAATGGTAAAGAAAGACTAAAAAAATTTGATGCAAAATCTGATGAAGCGATCTTTCTTGGTTACTCCTTTTCTAGTAAAGTCTTTAGTGTTTTCAACAAAAGAACCTTAGTAGTAGAGGAGTCAATACATGTTGTCTTTGATGAAACTAACGATCTTCCTTCCAGGAAGAATGAAGGTTTTGATGATGCAGATCCTCTTATAGAAGGGATAAAGGAGATCACTCTAAAAGATTCAACGATTCAAGATGATGAAGAACATGAAGACAAAGAGGAGGAGGAAGGTGAAGAACAACAAGAACAACCTTAAGGTATAAATAATCTACCCAAGAAATGGAGGTATGATCACAATCACCCCAAGAAACTAATCATTGATGATCCTACACATGGTGTAAGAACTCGTTCTTCACTTAAAAATGTATTCAATCATTTTGCTTTTGTCTCTCATCTTGAACCTAAAACTATAGACGAAGCTGAAAAAGATTATAATTGGATTAATACAATGCAAGAAGAACTTAATCAATTTGAAAGAAATAATGTATGGACTTTAGTATCAAGACCTAAAAATTATTCAATAATTGACACAAAATGGGTATATAGGAATAAATTGGATGAACATGGAAATGTAATAAGAAATAAAGCAAGATTGGTTGCAAAAGGTTATAATCAAGAAGAAAGAATTGATTTTGATGAGACTTTTGTACCTGTTGCTAGATTAGAGGCAATTAGACTTCTACTTACATATACTTGCTTTATGAAATTTAAATTATTTCAAATGGATGTAAAAAGTACTTTTTTAAATGGATATATTGCTGAAGAAGTTTATGTAGAACAACCCCCAGGTTTTGAAAATCATACTTTTCTTAATCATATTTTTAAATTAAATAAAGCTCTATATGGTTTGAAACAAGCACCCAGGGCTTGGTATGAAAGGCTAAGCAAATTTTTACTTAATAATAATTTTTTAAGAGAAAATATAGACACAACTCTTTTCATTAAAAGAAATCAAGATGATATATTAGTTATACAAATATATGTTGATGACATTATCTTTGGATCTACTAATGAAACTCTTTGTCAAGATTTTGCAAAGCTCATGCAAGGGGAGTTCGAGATGAGCATGATGGAAGAACTTACATTCTTTCTCGGACTTCAAATCAAACAAACAAAGAAAGAAATCTCCATCACTCAAAGCAAGTACACAAGAGAATTACTCAAAAGATTTAGAATGAAGAACTCCAAAGCAATTGGCACACCAATGAGCCCATCATGTAAGCTTGACAAGGACGAAGAAGGTAAAAGTGTAGACTTAAAATTTTATAGAGGCATGATTGGTTCTCTATTATATTTAACTGCTAGTAGACCTGATATTATGTTTAGTGTTTGTCTTTGTGCTCGCTTTCAATCAAATCCAAAAGAATCACACTTGAATGCAGTTAAAAGAATCCTTAGATATTTAAATGGTACACAAACTCTAAGATTATGATATTTTAAGGACTCATTAATTGACTTAATAGGATACTCAGATGCCGATTTTGCTGGATATAGATTAGATAGAAAAAGTACTAGTGGAACTTATCAATTTTTAGAGTTAACCTAATCTCTTGGTTTAGCAAGAAATAAAATTCGGTAGCACTGTCTACGGTCGAGGTCGAATACATTACAGTCGAAAGTTGTTGTGCTCAAATCTTGTGGATTAAGCAACAATTCGAAGATTTTGGTATCAAACTTAATGAAACTCCCATAAGATGTGATAACACTAGTGCTATAAATCTCACTAAAAATCCAATTCAACATTCTAGGTCAAAACATATTAAAATCATGCATCATTTCATAAGAGAACATGTCCAAAATAAAGACATAATTCTTGACTTTGTTTGTACTGAAAAATAATTGACTGACATCTTTACCAAGGCCTTAAGTGAAGATAGATTTTATGAAATTAGGAGAGAACTAGAAATCCTTGATCCATCTACTTAAGTATCTCTCTGATTTCAATGTATCACCACCAAATATCTTTTAGCTTAATTCTCATCTTTTCTTTTGAGCTCAAAAGTCCAAAATTATCATTCTCATAATCAATTTTTGGGCAAACATCCTTCTCTTAATGTTTCAATTTTTTTTCAAAATTGTTTCATCATTTTTCTGAATTTCTCTGTGCCATGAGTCGACCCCCAGGGTCGATCCTAGGATAAACTTGTAATAATGACTAAATCCTTCGGGCACTCTCTTTTTATTGAAAATCTCTCCTTGAGCCGATCTAACTCTCCATTTTTTTCCTTCCACCAAACCAAAAGTCTACCTCTCTTCTTTCTCAAATTCAAGTTTTCTCTCAAGATCATTCTCCCACCGTCTTTCACCCTCTAAATCACCCTCTTGGAATCAAGTTCCTCCCCTTCTCCTTCTTCATTTGGAGTGATTCGAGCTTACCCTAGACTCTACCTATCTTCTTCAAATTGGCACATCACTTCTCCAAAATCCTTATCTTTCCACCAAAAAAAAAAATCCTTCATCTCTGTCTCACATTTGCTCTCCTAAGTTTCGTGCTAGTCCTGCCTTTGCAAATGGCTCCTAAGATGAAGCTTCCACAGAGGAGGAAATCCGTTTGTGGGTTGGAAGAAAGTGTGTGCCGAAAGAGACTTACAACTGAGACCACTTCTGCTTCAAACCCTGCTCCTGCTTCAACTCCAGCTACAATCCGGTCACCAATCAGTCCTAGTAAGGTACCCCTCTCTGATAGGAAAGTAGAGCCCGAAAAAAATATTGATTTCAAATTTTTTGAAAAAGAAGGGTTCACTATCGGATCAAAGATCAAGGATCAAGATTGAGAATTTTACTGCTCCTTGAAAGAAAATACATATGTTGATCTTGTCAGAGAGTTTTACCTAAACTTGGGGTACAGCAATAAAACAGTGAAATTCACAGTGAAGGATGTAGACATTAGCCTAGATCCTGTGCTTTTGGGGGAGATACTTCACTTACCATGTGAGGGGTATACCAACATGGAGCTCCCAGTTAAAGAGGAAGGAATAAATGTTATCCTAGGGAGATCCTTCACTGAAAGTCTGAACAAATTAGAGACAAAGATTCTTTCTATTGAGATGAGATTGCTGCACCACATGGTAACTAAGTTATTTTTCTCTAGAAGTGGTAGACATGATCTTCTCTCTGGTTGAGACATCTGCATTATGTATCATGTACTTACTCAAACCCCCTTGAACCTCCCGACATTAATGTTTGAGGCTATGAGAGAGACCTTGAATAGGTCCAAGGCACACTTGCCTTTTGGTATGGCTCTCACTTTAGTATTTAGAAGGTTCAGAGTTAGCTTTGAGGGAGAGGCTGTAGCTAGACTATCTCACTTGGATACTATCAACCACCATACATTGCACCGTATGGAATTTTCTAAAACTGATGGTGGTTGGACAAAAGGTGTGGAAGAGAGAGCTGAGGATAGAGCAGAGGAGGAAGGACCATCCTCACCCCTCTGTGATCACAGGACAGTATCATCAGATATTCAGTTTGTTTCTGACCACGAGGCTGGCCTATCAGAGTCTGCAAGGAGGCATACTTCAGTTCAGCAGAGCACATCCTTCAGAGATCAGATTGGCTGATGATCAGATAGAGATGATATCTCAGTGTGTAGCTTCCATACTATCTCATCAGTTGGGTACTTCAGCCTTTGTACAGGGATCGACATCTCACGATGTATCTGATCAGACACTGATTCCTCACATCTCTACTATTTTTCAGATGATTTCTGATCAGTCAGTATGCATTGAGCAGCTTGAGGGTTGTATATTGAGACTGACTGGCAGAGTTCTTGACTTGCAGGGGCAAGTGTTAGCTCTAGCCCATCCACAGCCGCATGAGGACATCACAGAGGTCTCAGACATATCTGCGGAGGCGGCCAGACTGCGAGGAGTCTTAGAGAGTGGTTTTGACTTCCTGAGGAGAGAGATCAGGGGCTCTAGTGAACATGCTTCCACTCAATTCAGTGCCCTGCTACAGTCTGTTTCGAGAGTCTTGAATCTTCTGGACACCATCAGACTCTCACTCGTAGCTCAATCCATAGCTTCTCAACCTTCAGGATCTTCTCACCCTTCTTCTCGTGCTGGCACCTCTACCCATGGCAGAGGCAGATGCGGTCGAGGTCGAGCTCGTGGACATGATCCTTCATCTCCTCACCCTATCTCTGATTCATCAGACTTCGATCCTTCCAGCCATGATATTTATTAGATCCAGTGTAGTCTGTCCTTCCTTTTTTGTTGTCTAGGATCTATCTTGTGGGCTATGTAATGTGTTGACTGATTGACTCTTGGATAGTTTCTATCCATGTCTTTTGTACTCTAAGCTAACATTTATGTATTGAAACATCTATGTATTCAGTCACCTTTTGGATATATATATATACTTTGACTTTCAATAAATATCTCTAAATGTGATCAAATTAAATTGCTTTTAATTATGAGATTTGTGCTGTGAAATACTTGAATAGCAATATCTTTTAAATGAGTAAATTGGTATACCTTTTATGTTTGCTATATTGAGGGAGAGTAAAACAATAAGCAATAGAGAAATAAGCAATCAAAGAAGGGAGCTAAAGAAGTAAATTTGATCCCATCATAACGCGGGAATAGAGGAAATATGTCCTTAAAAAGAGGAGTAGAGAATCTCTCTTGATGTTGTCAAAAAGGAAGAGTAGAGAATCAAAATCAAGTTTGAGCAATAAGCAATAAAGAATGAGCAATAAGTAAATTAAATTGTTAAGCAAATGGGCACATGTGTCAAAGAATCAAAATCATCAGCTTTTATTTTCAAGCAAATAAACTTATAAGCAAATTTTAAATTAGTCTTCAAACTGCTTGCGATGTATTTCATTCAAATACTTGGCCATAATATTTAGGTGATGCATCTTCATAAATTTGAAATTCATGTTCAATACTTTATATATACTTTTACTCAAATATTTTGTCATCATCAAAAAGAGAGAGATTGTTGCTCCTTGAATTGATTTTGATGATTACAAAGCATTTGAGGGGATTACTAATGATTTTGGCTTGAAAAAAGATTTATTATGTTTCAGGAGCAAAAATGTAATTTTATCAAGACCTGATTCGGAAGCCTCAAGAGCAAGAACAAAAGATGTGCAATCTATTAGAAGCAATTTCAATATTTTTAGAAGTATATTTTGTAAGAAAATCAAGTTTATATTTTTGAGTCGACTCCATGAGTCGACTCATGGCTAGAAAGGCTGAACGACATACAAAATTTGTTGGCTGGCACACTCTGTGAGTCGACCCCATGGGTCGATCTCTTGGCATGAGTCGACCCTATGAGTTGACCTCTGCTGCTCTGCAGGTCAAATTTACAGAACAGTCATTTTCTGCTCTTTTTCACAGAGGTCGACCCCATGAGTCGACCCATGAGCATGAGTCGACCCTATGAGTCGACCCCTGTGATGGAAAATTTCCACAACGACTAATTTTTAACCCATTTTAATTGCATTTAATGCTCATTTAATATGCTCTAATGGCTCTATTTCAGCCCAGATTACTCTCCACCATTATTTGAAGTTATATAAAGGGACTTAAAGGAGGAAATCAAAATATAAGAAAGTGATTTGAAAAAGGATCTTCAAGCATTCATTTCAACCCTAAGCAAGAGCCCACTAAAAAGAGTTCAAGAAGCTTTTAATTCAAGTTCACCAACTCCTCAAGTGCTCATTCAAGTCTCCAACCACCTTGAGAAAATCTGAAAGAGCTTCTTTCTAATTGTGTAAAGTATATTTAAAGCTTTATTCACTCATTAAAGGAGCTTCATCTGTATTTCTGTGCAATTAACTGTAATACTTCTTTTTGAGTTATTATTTTTATTTTGGAAGGGTTTCAAAAGATGGAAAGATTGATCCGAACCTTGAATTGGATTGTATTGGATTGGCTTGTACCCAAAAAATAAGTGTACTAGCTTGGGATAGCTAGAGTCAGAGGTTCCGACGAGTGTATTCAGGTTGAATACAGTTTAGTGAATTTAAATTCTCAAGTAGGAGCTTGGGGAGTGGATGTAGGTGCAAGGTTGGCACCGAACCACTATAAATTTTTTTATTTGTGTTGTGCTTACTTGCTCTCTTTTTAAATTTCTGTATCCTCTTGCATTCTTGCATCCAACTTCTACACCTTGCATAAATTACACTCTCCATACTTATCTTGCTCATTGTTAAATAATCTTCATAGTTGTAAGTTAAGTTTAAATTTTTAAAAATCCAATTCTCCCCCCTCTTGGGTTGCATAGCTGGGCAACACCATATCAGTTGAATATCGAAGTAAATTATCATAGATCGGCCATAAGCTGAGATGAACATTATACTTTTTATGAGCAGCTTTGGGTTAGATCGATTCAGGTGTTATACGAAAGGAAAAGATTGGCAAACTACTGATGTGACCTAAAACAATATTTGATTCAGATAATAATCTGTTGTCATATGTTCAGATGATGAGGTCGGATAACATGTACCAACATATGCCTTTCACTTTCTAGACCGAAGTGAAGTTCTTTACATCGGGTGTGGAAAGTCTTTTCAAGAAATCTCATTTGACTCGTATTATCATCATAAATGCTCCGTACCACTGATGGTTGAAAATATAAAAAAAAATTAATCATTTGAAGCAACATGCCATTTCTCGAAAATGATTCATCAGACTGAGTAACGATGAGAGCTTAAAAAATCAGGAATCCATAATTGTTTAGGTGGCTAATCTCTGAGATTTGTGTGCCAGATGTCCCATTGCAATTGACTATTTCAGCTATCACATAGATCCTGCCTATGTGGCTTGATCAGAAAGAGGTGCGTCGAAATGGCTCTCTATAGAATTGTTGGATGGTTGACAAATGGCATCGATCTGATGGTATATCAAACCAATCTGGACCGTTGATAAGCTTTATAAATAGGCCTATATTTCATTCAAAAATCACTTTACTGTTTCTTCTGCATCGAAACTCTATCAAGTTTTTTCCACAACCCTTACATCGCCAGTGTTGGAGAAGAAATTTCCCTATAGTTAGCAGAGCTGGAGAAGAAAGAGGTCAAGAAGTTCTTCAAAAGCTTCCTTAGATCCTTCCCTCTCTGCTTAAGTATTTACTTTCGGCTTTTGCTCCAAAAACCTAAGATTTTAGGTCTTTTCAATCTTTGCTTTCCTTTTTTGGATAGTTCTTCCTCTTGTTCCATTCCTTCTTCTCATTTTTCTTTTTTTGTTCATCTTTGCATTCTCTTTCCTTTCAACATGTCTTCCAAAAGTAGCAACGAGATAAGTTAGGTCAGTTGGGTACCTCAATCAATCCAACCATTGCTTGATTTTGAGGTGGAAAGTTCATCTCGGGCAGCAGCTGAGATCAGCACCTCAGGTTAGAATGACCCAGAATCTCCTATAAGGGGACTTCTAGATTATCTCGGATCGAATATTGAGCAGTTTGTTCTAATCGATCTTGATCTTCAAGAACTTAGGAAAAAATATTTGATTCTTGAAGAATTTCAACTGATAGCTTCAGGTCGGGATGGTAGGATAACTGAATCTGTAAAAGATTGTATCACATTTTATAATGAGGTACTCCAATCTGGTTTTCGATTTTCTTTATATCTTTTCATCAGTAATGTCTTAGATTTCTATAGACTTCATCTAGCTCAAACCTCTCCCAACATCATTAGGATGATCTTAATATTCATTATCTATAGTAAATTTTCTACCATAGAACTTAGGATTTCTTTCTTTAGGGCACTCTTCATCCTAACGAAACACCCTTATGAGAAAAGTAGGTGGTACTTTTCACTTCAACCTAAATGTAAATTTGGTCATGCCCTTCCTTCCTCCATACACGGTTGGAAAAATCATTTTTCTTTATTTCTTCTGATGTTCTATGGGATTTCAGCTGTAAATACCGTAACCTCGAAACCAAATAGAATGCAAATAATGAAGTATTACCTAGGAACGAGGAGGCTTTTGTAGAGCTTCTAGGTATGAAAATACCCAAGTTAAGCTTACTGGTATCCGATCAATTCCTGTTTGACATTGGCATCAGTCATATCTCTCCCCCGGGTAAGTCCAATGTCAATTCTTTTTCTTTGTAGCTTTATCATTTTTTTATCACCATTTTTCTTCTTTAATAATCTTTGCTTTGGTGTAACATCATTAATGAAGTTCAACCCACAGAGATTGGCTGAATCCAAGAAGAGGAAGCAGGATCAAGCTGATTAGCCTGGTTTCAAGAAGCCCAAAGAGACTGTTCCTTCGAGATTGGCTGCCCCTTGATCATCACCTTGGACGATAGTGATCGATATAGATGCTGTGCCAATCTTCGCCATTCCACTGGAGAAACCAACTCGCTAAGCTGTCGATTTGGTGAAAGCATCATTGCTGGAGATGCCAAAGCTAGGCAGAGATCTGTTTGATAAGATGATGCCCCAAAAGGATTTGGATGCCCGAAGGAGGGATCTCTCTCTAGAGCAGTTAATAAATTATGGTTTCAATAGTATAATGGATATAAGTTTTCATTTTCTTCCCTTTTTTTTACATCAGCTATTTGTTGATCTGATCATGTTCTTTCTTCTTTGTAGTCAGTCCTATATTTTAAGTTGTTCTATGAGCACATGACATGATTTTATGAAAATAAGAAGTTTCTGGAAGAGGGGCTCAAGGCCAAGAAAGAGGCCAAGAAGGCGGCAGAGGAGGCCAAGAAGGTGGCAGAGGAGGCCAAGAAGGCAGAGAAAAAGACTACCAAAGAAGGAGAAATGATAAAGGGGCTAAAGAAATAGCTCCAGAAAAAGATGGAGTCTATTAAAGAAAAGAATAAGCAGCTTTTGAAGAATTAATGTCAGATGAACGACAAAGATAAGAAGTTGCAGAAACAAACTGAAAAAAGTTTCAAAGCTAAAAACTAAGCTGAAGGAGGCTGAGGAAACAATTGAAAAGCGGGACACAACCCTTGTTTCATATCGAAGACAGCTTGATAAGGACAAAGAACGGATGTCCAGGATCATTGAAAACTACAAAAATTCTGATGCTTTTCAAGATGAAATTACCGAAGCCTTAAAAGGAGCCTTCGACTATGGCTTTTTGAGCTGCAGGAATTTAATTATTAAACTCTTTCTTGATCTTGATCTTAGCAAGGTTACAATGGAAGCAGCTTTAGAAGCAGCAGTCAAGGTGATGTCTGAGGCTATAGCCGAGCAGCTTCCTCCCATTCCTACCCTTGAAGCATCTCCAACCGAAGTTCCAGCCCATCCAGTCGAGGTCGTCATTATGGAAGCTACTCCAAAGGAGGAAGTCAATAAAGATTCTAAGAAGGAAGTGAACAAGGATTCCAGCTTAGTCCCTCCAACAGATGATTCTCAGGCTAAGGCCTGAATTACTTTTCTTTTCTTTTTCGAACTTCTGTATCAGCCCGACATGGGCACTTGTAAATATTTTTTTATATTAATGAAATAACTTTTTCCCATGCTCATATAGTTTTTTTTTATTTGGTCTTGAATGATCTGATTTGGATTTTGTTGTTTCAAAATGCCATTCATGATTAGTTACTTTTTTGACATCGATCAAATGACCATGATTTCATGTAATCCAAGCTCGGTTAGATAAGTAGTTGAATATTAACCAAATTAATGTGACTACTTTAATAAGTAATCTTGCCATCGAACTGAATTGAATCAAATCAAGTAACTAGAGACAAATTAATCTTTAACAGTTTAATGCAAAGATTTCAAAAGTACTTTTAGCTGAGTTCGGAGCAGCAGGTCATATTTTTTCACTTATAAGTTTGTGATCTGCACTGCCCTTTCATAACCTTTGTTGGCAAAAATCAGTTTATAAATTTAAGTGCTTTTTTCATCAGACCAAGTCCATCCAATCTACAGATCTAGTGCTCCACATCATATTATGAGGTTCAATTCAAAACATTATTCCATGAGGTCCAATCCAGAGATCGGGTGTCTTACATCATTTGGTGAGATCTAATCCGAATATCAGATATCTCACATCATTTAGTGAGATCCAATCTGAAGATCGAGTGTCTCACATCAGGTTGTCCTAATTTAATCAAAATTTTCATAGCCTTAATTCGACTTTTTCCAACCTCATTTGGGCACCTAAATTTTTTTCTTATCATCTTCTTTGTTTGATCCATTTTCACCAATTTGATTTGGATGAAGAAGAATTCTTCGATGGAACTTTGTGATTTGAACTTTGTCTTCATTGGGATAGAAATCGAATGCTTTATTGAAAAAAATTTATTGATAGTACATTCTGAGATTTTCAGTATTCCATATTTTGGAGATGATTATACCATCCAGATTTTCAATTCAGTAAGCTCCTGGATGGATCATTTTGATTATTTGATAAGATTCTTTCCAATTTGGAGCGAGTTTTTCTTGCTTCATTGGTTTCAAAACTTCAGCTCATCGGAGAACCAAATCACCTTTATAAAAAATTTAGGCTTTACCTGAGAATTATAATATTTGGCTACCTTCTGTTTATGAATTACGATACGGATTTGGGCTCTTTCTCAAGTTTTATCAAGTAGATTGAGATCATTCCTCAATCAATTTGAATTATTTTCTATATGAAAATTTTTTATTTTGATCGTAGGTAGATCGATTTCAACTGATATTATAGCTTCTGATTTGAAAGTGAGTTTAAAAGGTGTTTCTCTAGTTGATCTCTGAGGTGTAGTTATATATGCTTAGAAAATATTATAAAGCTCTTTTGCCCAAAATCTTTTAGCTTCAGTGAGCCTTGTCTTCAAACCTTGAAGGATAGTTTTGTTAGTGCCTTCGGCTTTTTCATTTGATTATGGATGATCGATCGAAGTAAATTTATGATCAATGTGTAGCTCAGAATAAAATTTTTTAAACTTTTGATTATCAAATTACTGTCCATTATCAATGATTTTGACTCGAGGTAAATCGAAATGGTAGATAATTGATTTTCACACAAAATTCTGTATCTTTTTTTTAGTGATTTGTGTCAAGAGTTCAGCTTCTACCCATTTGGTAAAATAATTAATAGCTATTACTAAAAATTTTCTTTGCCTTTTGGCCATTATGAAAGATTTCAGAATATCCATTTTTCATATAGCAAAAGGCCATGGTGTTGTAATGGAAATGAGTTCAGCAGCAGGCTGATGTTGAATGTTGGCATATCTTTGACACTGATCACACTTATTAATAAGATCTACAGAATCTTTTAGAATAGTAGGTCAATAATAACCATATTAGAGTGTTTTGTAAGCTAAAGACCTGTCTCCCAAGTGATTGTTATAAATTTTTCATGAACTTCTCGAAGGGCATAATCAGCTTCTGACGGTCTTAGACATCGAAGTAGTGGGGATGAATATGACCTCTTATATAATTGATTATCTGAAATGATATACCACGGGGCTTGTCTTTTAATTTTTTTTACTTCAACTGGATTGGTTGACAAAATTTCTTTAGTAAGATGCTCCATTAATGAATCAATGCAGCTTGGCTCATGCTCAATTTGGACAATTGGCAAAGCCTTAATATTGAACTTTTCAAGAATATCAATGAGAATATTTTGATTAAGCTCAAAAAATCCTGACGTGGCCAAATAAGATAGGGCGTCAGCTTGGATATTTTTCGACCTTGGGATTTGTATAATTCCCTGTTCCTCAAAGCTTTTTAATAATTCTCTAACATTATATAAATATTGAGATATTATGAAATTTTTAGCTTCAAAAATTGATCTCATACTTGATCGATGATAAGTTGAGAATTTGTGAAAACTTTAATTCTTTTAACATGGAGTTCTTTAGCCATCTCAAGTCCAACAATTAGTGCCTCATATTTTACGCCATTGTTTGATGTATCAAAATTAAATCTCAAGGCACGTTCAGTGACAATGCCTTTTGGGCTTATCAAAATTAAATTAGCTCCACTTCTTTTTGAATTTGAGGCTCCATCAACATGTAGTATCTAATAAAAGTCTGTATTGATATTTTTCAAGCCTTTCAAGATTGGTTCTTCATCAAGAATAGAGCATTCAATAATAAAATCAGCTAGTACTTGAGCTTTTAATGAAGATCGAGGTCGATAATAAATATCAAATTCACTCAATTCAATAATCCATTTGACTATCCGACCTGAAGTATCAAGTTATTGCAAAATCGATTTTAGAGATTGGTCAGTTAAGATTACCACAGAATAAGCTTGAAAATAAAGTCAGACTCATCTTATCAATGTAATGAGAACAGAAATCATCTTATTAGTTTTAGAATATTGAGTTTCTATATTTTTAAATAATTTATTTGTGTAATAAATTGGTCTTTGTATTTCTGTATCATTTCAGACTAAAATTGATAAATACATGAATAATATCTCATCTTCCATCACCTTTGAATGTAACGGAGTTGTCCTAAGATATTTTTTGAGGTTATCAAAGGCAACTCGACATTCATCTGACCAATTGAAGTCTTTAATTTATCTCAGGATTTTAAAGAAAAGAAGGCATTTTTTAGCTGATCGTGAAGTAAATTGGCTGAGTGATACTACTTATTTGGTGAGCTGCTGAACTTCTTTAATGGACCTCGGATGTTTCATGTCGAGTAGAGCTTGGATTTTTCAGAATTGGCTTCAATTTTCTTTTAAATTAGAAGAAAATTTAAGAAATTTTTTTAAGTTACTCCAAAAGCATACTTGTTGGGATTGAGCTTCATCTGATATTTTTAGAGTTCACCAAAGGCTTCCTCTAGATCGGCAATATGCTGATTTGACTCAGTGCTTTTCACTAACATATCATTAACATAGACCTTCATATTGTGATCAATTTATTGTTTGAAGATCTTATCTACCAAGCATTGATATGTGGCACCTGTATTTTTAAGACTAAAAGGTATTATTTTAAAATAATACAAACCTCTTTCAGTGATGAAGGTCATATTTTCTTCATCCTCAGGTGTCACTCTGATCTGATTATAGTCAGAAAAAATATTCATAAAATTTAGCAATTTGTGTCTTGAAATAGCATCAACAAGCTAGTCAATCCTTGGGAGAGAAAAGCTGTCCCTCGAACAAGCTTTGTTGAAATCAGTATAATCAGCACAGATCCTCCATTTTTTATTAGCTTTTTTAACCATAATAATATTTGCAATCCACTTCAGATATTATGCTTTTCTCATAAATTTAGCTTTTAAGAGCTTGTCAACCTCTTTATCTATTTTTTTTTATCTTTTCGAAGTGAAGCTTCTTTTTTTTTGCTGCACTGGCTTATGCTTTGGATCAATATTAAGCTTGTGTACAATAACATCTGTTAAAATTTCAAATATATCGAAGGTTGACCAAGCAAGGACGTCGATATTTGTCCAAAAAAAGATATCAATTTCTCCCACAGGTCAAACCCCAATAAAGACCTAATCTAAACTATTTTTTCTAGATCATCACCCAAAAGAATAGTAATAAGTTTCTAAGCTGGTTCTCCTCGATTTTTACTAACATCATATCTATTTTTTTGATAAGATATTTCAATTGATAGAGCTTCCATAGATCTCTTCATTTTTGTAGCTATCAAAAAGTACTGTTTAGCAAGTATCTGATCTCTTCGCATTTCTCCAATTCTATATTTAGTTGAAAATCAGACTAACAAGTGATAAGTGGAGACTACAGCTTTAAGAACGTTGAGTCCAAATCGATCGAGAATGCTATAAGCTGATGGTACTTTAACAAGTAAAAAAGTGAGTCTAATAATTGACTGATGAGGTTCTACTCTTGCAGTGACTGGCAAAGTGACCTTCCCTTACACACCCCAGAATTTCTAGAGAAGTCGATTAGAGGGATGCTGACCTATTTTAGCTGATCTATCATATTCATTTTTTGAAATGCATCATAGAACAACACATCAGTGGAGCTTTCATTATCAACCAATATTCTTTTTAGATCATATTTCGCTATCATTTTAGAGATGACAATAGCATCATTATGAAAAGTTTGAATTCCTTTGACATCATCATTAGAAAATAGAATTATATTATCTGTGCGCTGCCACTTTGGAAGGCTTCTAGTAACTTCAGCTGCCTTAGTTTCACCAAGATCTAAGATCAGTTGTTTATTAAGATCATTTTCATTATCGGGCTTTTGTCGCTGGTCAGTAGTTTGATTTGTCCAATCTCAGACATATTTGCTAAGATGACCT